>NW_020174135.1:7726503-7816185 GCF_003031525.2 Neophocaena asiaeorientalis asiaeorientalis
CCCGCGGGGTGGCTGGGCTAGAAGATACTCGCAAGACGCGCCCCATCACTCGCGACTCGGGCGGGGAGCTCCTCCCGCCACCCGCGCCCGGGGTCCCGCTCCCACCCGGCTCCCTGTGCCAGCCACGCTCTCCCGGGTGTGGGATTCCTGAGGCCACGGCTCCTCATTCCCGGGCTCTTAAATCTCCACTCCCAAGCTGGACACCGGGGGAAGGGCGGTGGGGATCCTCCCAGGGAAGAAGGCCAACGGGAGCAAGGCAATTGTTTATTTCAATGGCCGTGTTTTACAGTGCATTTTTATTCCTAAGCGCACGCTCGCGCTCCAGGTCCTTGCCCCGTTAGGTTAGGAACTGTAAATCGACGCCAAGCCCTTCCCGGTGCACACAAAGAGACCAATCGTGCGCATGTGTCTAATCCCTCTGCTGCTGGAAAGACTGGAGCAATCAGGCGAGGCCCCGGTCTCCGACGTCCTCTCCCGAAGAAGCCGTGAGCGCTGGAGTGGAGTGATTTATGCCCGCGTGTTAGTTAACTATGACTAAAAGTGGCTCGTGGCTTTTCATCTTCTAGGGGAAATGCAGACCATAGCAGTTACCGGTGGATGCAAATGATTTATGGAAATGTTCCACTCCTAAAAACAAAACAATGAAGAACTCTGACCCCTTTATGTAGGAACGCGTGAGATTTAGAAGTAGGCTATTCTCTGTTGTAAAGAAATTTTAATCTAAAAATTATATCCGTTTGATAAGATTCAAGGAAAAATGAGGGAGTATTAAATGTTGGTTGGGGACAATATATGGATTTTTGCTATAGGGAAGGATATTTAATACATAGTAAGGATGTTTCTAATTAAGAAAAATAATGTATAATGAATGAAAATTTTCTAAGTGACTTCTTTATAGAGTCTGTTTAGTAAGAGTTCAAAAGACCGTGTTTATTTCTGCTTATTTTGGTGAGCAGTATTTTTCCATGTTCTCAGTTTAAATTTCTTAGCCCTATTGGGAACATAACAATAGTAAGAGAGAAAGGAAACTACTTGATTGAGGGGAGAAAAATATCAAAACCTGAAGGATAAAGTAGCATGCCCCTCACCCTACCAAATGGATGCCCCAAAGGTGATTTTGGTCCCATCATTAGCAAGAGTCTCCATCCAGAGCCCATATAACCCAACGGCAACTCTAACCTGGCTGAACAGCACACTATTCCTATCCATTCATTTACTTAGCCAGCATTTGTTTGGATATCCGCCATGCAGAGGGCCAGGTGCCGGGGCAGACATATCCAATCACATGGCAAGATTCCTTAGGCTGCCGCTCAGAATGAGTTCAAATTCTGATACTTGCAGAAAACTTGCGTAAACTCCCTGTTAACTTGGTGTGATTCCCCTTCTCCAAATACGTGGAGCATGTGGTCCAGCCCACACATTTGTTACTATTTCGTATACTACATGGCTGTTATTTCTTTTCTTCATGTGAAGACTGTTTTAGATTTGCTGATACTTTAAATACATTATTCAGTTCAGTCCTCTTTGCAACCCAAGGATACTTGCTATTTAGTAGATGAGGAAACTGAGGCTCAGAGATGTTCAGTTTCAGAGGCACAATTTCAAGATAGGTTTTGTGTCCACAATAATTTCCCTGACCACTAACTTCCACCATCCTTTATATAATAATCGGTTTCCACAAATTGATTGTAAGCTGTTTGAAGTCAGGGATTAATTTTGTCTCAGCAACAATCTTAAGGCATACCCAAGGATAAGGTAAGGTTAGTAACTCTGGCTTTTAAAGATTATGGAATGATTATGCCTTTGTTCATATGCTTATGTAGGTCTTTATAATACCCTAATATGATGTAAATATTACTCTATATTTGTTTGATTCTTATATTGCTGGTATAGCAATTTGTGTGTGTATGTGTGTGTATCTATGACAAAATACCCTCCCCCTCTTTTTATATTGTTTGTTTGCCTCTTGAAAACACTAGGTTATATAATATAAATTTGTCATGTAAATTCTTCTAGGTCTGGGTTGGTTGCTTGTATTCTCATGGCATAATTTATTTTAGTCACATAAGCCCCAAACTAGTAATGTGACTTAGACATTTGAGTACATTCTTCTTTTGGTTTTCAAGAATAATTTATGAGATGCTGTATATATCCTACTGAATCACATCAAGGCAAACAAAATGTCTGACTATCCCACTGATGAAAGGAATCAAGTGTTGTCAGCCTGATCCATACATTACAAAATTCTCCTCCAACCTTCCACCTAATCGTTTTTGCAGCCCCTGATGACCATTGTTTTATTATGGACTGCAACATTTTGATTTTCTAATTTGATTTTATTCCTGCATTTATAAGCTATTTTCTTACAAAACAAAACTTCCCTTTGCAAACTACAGGATTGCCCTGAAATAGATTCCTTGTAAGAAAGGCAGGGAATATGCTTGATTCTTAACCTTTATCAACCATTTTTCAGAAATATTGAATGGGTTCTAGCAAACACAAAAAGGAAACTCTGCTCCCTTTAAAATATCATCAAAGATAGAGTTTTGTATATGTGATGTATTTCAATCCATCACAGTCCTTATTCTTTTTGCTGTTTGAATTGCTCCATCCTTGACCAAAAGGAACTGTTTCAATAGACATTTTTTGTGTTTCTATCACAAAAAACCCATGAACCTTAACAGCTTTGCTGTGATCACTCACAAGATATCCCGGGCTCATCTTGTACATTTCCAACTCAGGACCTGGAATCCATTATTTCTTCTGGGAACCTTTGTTCCTTTTAATGGGAAATGCATTTCCCATTAATCCGGTTACTAGGGTGTTATTTTTGCTACTGACTCTAAGCTTTTCAGTTGTCAAGAAATGAAACACTTTTCTTTTAGAAATATATTTTAAAAGAGAAAAATTCTGTTTTTACAAATATTTCCAATTCAAATTAATGTTGACAGATTCCACATCTAAGGATTGCTTCTTTTCTTTTGAGCTTTCATTATGTGAAATACTCACATATTTCCAGAGTCAAACCTACCAAACAAGTTGCATTGAGAGATACAGCTTTGACTTCTGTCCCTTCCTTCTGCTTTCTACTTCTCTTTTTAGGAAACCATTTTTATTAGTTTTGGGTTTACGTTTCCATTGCTGCTTTTTGACTATATAAGACACATATGTGCTATTTCTATTTTACTTACCAAAATAACTGCATACTATTCACACTTTTATCACTATAGCACACAGTCTCTAAACCGGGACCCAAAGATCCCCAACTCTTTGTATGATGGCCCATGTAATCCTTCTGAGTCTGGCTTGGGTTTTTTTTTACTAACTTCTAGTGAATAGAATGGCAGACGTGATGGAGTGTGCTTCCTAGATTAGGTTATAAAAGACCGTGGCTTCTCTCTTGGGTGATCTTTTTTGGGTAGCTTGCTCTGGGGGAAGCCAGCTGCCACAATATGAAGCGATCCTGTGGAGAGGCCCATGTATATCAGCCTGGAGGTAGATCTTCTGAGGCTTTCCAACAGCTGTGAGTACCCTCACACATGGATTCTCCTCAGTGAAGCCTTTAAAGACTCTACCCCGGCTGACACTTTGAGAGACAGACCCAGAGTCTGAACCAGCCACCTAAGTTGCTACTAGTTGTTTCTAAATAACAGAAGACACACTTGTTTTCATCTGCTAATTTTGGGGATGACTTGTTATTGTTATGCATAAATGGATAGCTAAAGTAAATTTTAGTATGTGGAAGGAGGGTTCTGCCTCAAACAAAAACTGTAAAATTTGGGAATGGCTTTGGAATCCATCAGTGGTCTTGAGAAGAATACTGGTGAAAGCATAAAGTAACTTGCACACACTGCCAAATTTTGAAGACTGAGGACACTGTGAGTGAGATCTTACAAAAACTGAGAAAAATATTATTGGAAATTGGAGGAAGGAGCATTCTGGTTATGTATGTAGTGAAAGGAAACTTAGCAATACAGCTTCTTGCAACTATATAGAAACTAGAAAATGTACCTAATAAACTGTCATGAAGATGAGAATATTTCCAGGCAAAGTGTTGGTGGGGCAGCCTCTTTCTTCTTGCTGTTTAGTAAAATGAGAAAGGAGAGAGATAAATTGAGGAATGGACCATCAAAAAAAAGAAGCCAACAACTGATGTTTTTTAATATTCTCAGCCTTTCCAAGCCACAACAGTGCCAAAATTAAGAAATGGCTTCTGAACAAAGATCTAACCTTGGGCACTGCTCTGAAAATTTGGTCTAAAGACACAGCCAAGGGTGTGACTGTAAAATATGTATTCTTTTTAAGATTTCAGAAAATTAATGATTTTACAGTCACATCCTTGGCTGTATCTTTAGACCAAATTTTTATGGATGTGCTATAATAGAATAAAGAGATTCACAAGAAACCCACAAAGCTCTTAAAAGAGTTATATATGCAGGAACATTAACAGACAAAGATTACCCAGAATGAGAGACACTTGGACTCCCAATATTCTGCTAGCAGGAAGCAGTTTGAGAGAAAAGCTCAGCAGAAAAACAATCAAACAAACAAAAAACTACCCTTCGGGGTTCCCTGGTGGCGCAGTGGTTGAGAGTCCGCCTGCCGATGCAGGGGACACAGGTTCGTGCCCTGGTCCGGGAGGATCCCACATGCCGCGGAGCAGCTGGGTCCGTGAGCCATGGCCGCTGGGCCTGCGCATCCGGGGCCTGTGCTCCTTAGCGGGAGAGGCCACAACAGTGAGAGGCCCCCGTACCGCAAAAAAAAAAAAAAAAAAAAAAAAAAAAAGATGTAGCTTCTCAATGTATCCACCTGAAGACATTCTGTTACTTGCCTACTAAATTGGTTCTGGCACCAATTCGATGTGAAGTCAGGTTGGGGGAGGGGAGGTCCTTACACCAGCTCGCAATACTCAGGACACCAGCCGGGTGTCCTACAATTCAACTCAGTTCTGACACTATCTACCCAGAGATACCATCAATATCCCACAAGTTAAGGAATCTGATTCCTACAAGACTGCCCCTCAACCATCTTCAGGTGTGAGATGGGTGGTTACCTGTACTTCTGACCAACTGGCTTATGCATCAGAGTTTTCCAAGGCCCCCTCCTCTAGTTTGATTGGATTCATTTGCTAGAGTGGCTCACAGAACTCAGAGAAGCATTTTACTTACTAAATTACTGGTTTATTATAAAAGGATGTAACTCAGGAACAGCCAGACAAAAGAGATGCATAGGACAAGACATGGGGACATCTCTGTAAGATCCCACTGCTCTCCCAGCACCTCCACATGTTTACCAACCTAGAAGCTCTCAAAATCCCATCATTTGGGGTTTTTATGGAGGCTTCATTACATAGGCATGATTGATTAAATCATTGACCATTGGCAATTGACTTAACCTCCAGCCCCTTTCCTCTCCCTGGGAGGTCAAGTGGTGGGTCTGAAAATGCCAAACCTCCAATTACAGGGTTGGTTCTACTGGCAAACAGCCCCCACCCTTAGATGACCTAGGGGCATTCCAAAGTCACCTGATTAACATAACAAAAGAAACTATGACCTTCTTGCTACTTAGGAAATTCCAAGGGTTTTAAAATCTACATGAGAACCAGGTAGAAGACCAAATATACATTTCTTGTTCTAAGTCAACATCACTCCTACTCAGGTCTCCTCCTTTCCTAATATTTGAACCTTCTTTCTTTTCATACTGTTAGAATTCCTCTCCTGGTTCACTTTTATTCTATTCCCAATAGTTTTTTTTTTGTTTTAGGCTCTGTCTTTCAAAGAGTACCAAGGCCCAAGTCACTTACTTCACTTATACCGTTACCTACATCCTCATATACGCCATGAACTTTGGAATATCTGAACCTCCAACTTTTAATCTATTGTTTCTTCGGTTGTTCTCAGATTGGTCTGCCTCACCCTCTACTCTGAGTGGGGACCCTTGAAAGTGTGCTGTTTGGGTGCATTTTGGGTTTTTTTATTCTTAGATCCAAGATCCTTCTTTTCCTCTTGTTTCTCTTACACAACCACTCTTGTGTTGAGACTCTTGTTCCTGTTGGTGATGGGATGTACCCCCTCATTGTAGATTCTGTTGTCCATCTTGTCACCTAGTTAAGGAAACTGTATAGATTTTTTTCCCTTTCTACCCCGGTTGCCATCTTTCTTTATGTGAGAGGACTGGTATATTCAAATTATGTTCCTTGCCCACACCAATACCATGGTACAGACATCTACCTCTACCTTTATAAATCATTTATAATTGAAGATTTTTATATACAAATTTTAATCTATTCAGGTTTATTGGAGGGAGTGCTAATATGACTGTATTTCTTCTAATGTTTAATCGTGCTTATTGAATTTGAATTGCCCCAATATTATATACTATAAAGGAATATACATCCCTTTCTGTTTTTGTACCTCCTATTCAACAGAACAGAATAGTCTATATTTATTTTACAACCATGAAATTTTATTCATTGTGTCCTTATAATGTGTATTAACATCTGGGAGTGCAAGTCCACTCTTCACCCCAATGCATTATTTTTTTCTTTATCAAAATTTGTGACACTGAAGTGTTATTCTCCTACAAATTTTGCCACCAAATTTCTCACTGGACTTGCTTGGAATTTTGTAAATTTTTTCAGTGAAATTTAAGGGACTGTATATATTTAAAATATTGAATTTTCCCACTTAGAAACATGACTTTGCTTTTTCCTTCCACAAGTCACACGCCTTGATAAAATTTTGCAGTTTTCTTTTATAAGTATTATATTTATGCATTTCAAGTTCATACTTTGGTTCTTTTATTTTTGGCTGTCATAAATATTATTTCCTTTATTAAACTGTATAACTGATCATTATATTAGAAATCCTCTTATAGACATATCACTGAAAGCTCTTATTATTTATAAATCATTTAAATTTATTCTCTTGCATTTCTTATTCAAATAAAAGTAATTTTATGTCCTGTTCTATATATATATATATTTTTTTTTTTTTTTTTTTTTTTTTGAGAAGCCTCAATATTTTTACTACAATATTTTTCTTATTTTGTTGCAATGGATACAACTTCTGGAACAATGTTAAAAGATAGAAGCTAAAGCAGTCACAAAAACATTTTTGATGTAAATGAGAATTTGGGGAGGGATTATAATTCAGATGTTGACTGTTGATTGAGATAAAAGTAGTACTTCTCAATTCTTATGTTATGAAGTGTTCCTTACTCAAAAAATTTATTAAATTTTACTAAATATGTCTTAATATCTATCAAGATCATAAAATATAACTTGTATCTCAAGTATGATAAGCTAAGTATATTAATATATTTATGAGTATTGCCCCAAGTTTGAATTTCTAAAATACAGCTTATTTGATCATATTTAATCATTTATTTAATAAAGTTCTCAATTTGATGGGGTAGTAACTTACCGCCAATTAGTGTGATTAGCTTGTACTTTTGTGTAGCTAACCTGTGTGTCTTAAGAAAAAGATACAGAAAGTTTTATTCTTCTTTGTGTGCTCAGAAACATTTTAAATATAAAAATTATCTGCTCTATGCAAGTTTGACAGCATCTTTGGTCTCACAAATTTGAAAAGTTAATTATTTTATCACTTTAAATGGTTTCTGATTTTAATGGTCTCTCCAGATATGCTAAATCTTTACCTGACAATTTTAGTGATTTATATAATACATCACAAATATATTCATGATTTTAAATTAATATTTTGTGTTATGTGCACAGTTAAAAAATCTCTGGTATTTGTGTTTCTAGTCCCTTTCTTGTTTCTAATATTTTGAGTTCCTTCCTTTTGATTATGTTTACTAGATGTAGGTCTATTTTTTTTTCTAATTACCTGTTATTTTTTTGCATATCTTTAGCATATAGCTGAAAAAGTAGGCCAAAAGATTTTATAAATTCAAATACTGGTTTCCAGCTTATATCTTTATGTCATCCCAGTCCCTATTTCTAGAGTCAACCATATTTTCAAAGTCTTACGTTTAATAATTTGAGGGTTACTCCAAATTGAGTGATAAGCTTATACTTCTGTTTCTTCATTTCTCAACTTTAGAATTTATCTGGTGTCGATTTTTTTCAAGGACAAATGAGTATCTGGCTCCAGTTACACCACACGCCTAACACCTCTCCAAATGTGAATACTTCTTTCACTCTTTTTATTTCATTATTGCCTCATTATGTGTTATGGGCTGAATTGTCACCCCCACCAACCCCCCCCGCACCGGCCAAATTCATATATTGAAGTCCTAACCCACCAGTGCCTCAGAATGTGACTGTATTTGGAGATAAAATCTTAAATACTTAAGTTAAAATGATGTCATTAGGGTGGGTCCTAATCCAATATAGCTGGTGTCCTTGTAAGAAGAGGCAATTTGGACAGAGATGAGTTGAGGGAAGGTGATGCGAGGGTGATGCAGAGATACGAGGAGAGGACAGCAATTTACAAGCCATGGAGAGAGGTCTCAGAAGAAACCAAGCCTGCCAACACCTTAGTCTCGGAGCTCTAGCATCCAGAATTGTGAGAAAATAAATTTCTGTTGTTTAAACCACCCAGTCTGTGGTACTTTGTTACTGCATCCTTAGCACACTAATACACTGTTACTTTAAGTGTTTATAATTTTTATTGTAGTGGTCTTTACATATTTCTTTAAATTTATTTTTTGATATTTGACTTTTTAAAGCCAATGTAAGTGGTATTTTTTGAAATTTAATTTTCAATTTATTTTGTTTTTAGGATATAAAAAATATAATTGCTTTTTTAAAATATTGACCTTGCTAGATTTACTTTTTAGACATAGTGGTATATTTGGAAATTATTTTGAGCTTCTACATGTACAATCATGCCATCTCTAAATAAAAATAGTTTTACTGGGCTTCCCTCGTGGCGCAGTGGTTGAGGGTTCGCCTGCCGATGCAGGGGACACGGGTTCGTGCCCCGGTCCATTAAGATCCCACGTGCCGCGCAGCAGCTGGGCCCGTGAGCCATGGCCGCTGAGCCTGCGCATCCGGAGCCTGTGCTCCGCAACGGGAGGGGCCGCAGCAGTGAGAGGCCCGCGTACCGCAAAAAAAAAAAAAAAAAAAGTTTTACTCCTTCCTTTCCATTCTTGTGCCCTTCTTCCTTCCCCTCCTCCTCCTCCAATTCTTATTCTTTCTCTGGTTAAGACCTGTTCAATAATGTTTAATAGAAGTGATAATATTGAACATCCTTGACTGGTTGTTAACTTCAGGGAAATCTTTTCATATTACAATATTAACTATGATGTTAACGTCATAAATAGTCTTTGTTAAGGAGACCCTTCTATTGCTGGTTTTCTGTTTGACTTTACCATGTAGAGATGTTGAATTTTATCAAATGGCAAATGTTTTTAGGAAGAGACAGTGTTTGAAACACTTGCAAATCTCCAGTTGGTTACACAGGCGCCATGTAGTTACAACAATTCCTCTTGGTTCTCAATTCCACAACCCTGGCCCATTGCTGGAAGCAAAGAAAAAATCTTAGTTTCTCAGTGGACCTCTGTAGCCAAATGCCCCTTGGGAAGGAATGGCTTTCACTTTCTCTATTGCTTTAAACACTTGCCCATTGTGTTTTCAAAGATCTGGCAACAATGACATTTTGAGGGAGTTGCACGCTAGTTTTTAGAAGTTTTTGGCTTTACCCTTTAAATCACACTGCATAACTTCATTTTCCCATTTCTTCATTTTTTGGCTCTCTCCTCTGAGACATTCCTTGCACTTGATCTTTCAGACCGTAAACTCATCATCATCAGTAAGTTTTGCCCTAAGTCACTTTCTAGATCTTTTATTGGGAAACATGTTTATATCTCTTGAAATTATTTTGCATGAGTTCAGAAAGTTGTCATTCGGATGTTCTCATGTGTTCTTTGCATTATTTTATCTGTATCCATCTCTCTTCTCCTACAGTTGTGCTTCATGTGCTTTGTTTTGATCGCTTTGCCTGATCTCATTGGCTTCTAGACCCTTCCACTCTTTCTGAACGCCTCCTGTCTACATGTTGGGGACTGATAACTGGAGACTCTTGCTTTGATAGAAAGCAAAGTGTTCTCTTCCGTGTGGGCTAGATAGGTAGAGTTAGGCTAAAACTGCAAAATATTCCAAAAACGTGTTGGTATATATTATAATAACTAAAGGAGATAAACTGAAGCACTACCTTTTGATTTTCTTCTACTTCAGATACAGTTTATCTAACTTTTACTTTTTCCAGTTTCTACCCTTTCCACCTAAATTGGGCTTAAAACGTAAACTGGGATTAATTGGTTATTTGCAACATATTTCTTCTTTTTCAATGATATATTTAATAGTTTGTCAAATTTATGATCTGATTTATTATTTAAATATAAATAAAGTAATTTCATTCTTTTCAAATCATATAAGAAAATATTTGTAAATCTCATTTCTAGTTCCCATTAAAACAAGTAAATAGGTTCAAGGTATTAAACGATGACTATTAAGCTTAATTTGGAATTTTTAAATCTCTGTTAATTAATTAGCATACTTATTAATATATAATGCTGATGCACATACTTACAAGACATGTAATTCACGAAAAATAAAATTATTCAGTCAGCTGGAGTTGCAGAGCTATCTTCTTAGTTTTTAGCTAGAGATGCTCAATTTCATAAAACCAGTAGCTTGTTTTCAACACTCTAGGAACTTTTATTTTAATCCAAAGATTTTTCCTTAATGGAATGATATATTAAAGTAGAGCAGATGAAAAGGAACCAAAATCTGGAAAAGTTATTTTTCAGTTAGGAAGTAGAATGCACACTGTTGACAAAATTAATCAATAGTCAATCTAAGGAAGAAGTGGAAAATTTTATTTGATCCAAACTGAGGATTATAACCTGAGAGACAGTCTCTCAGAGATCTCTGAGAACTGTTCCAGCGAGGTAAGGAGGGAGGCCAGTATATTTTTCATTTTGACGAAGGGGTACTGTGCGATCAAGCACACATCCCGGTAGAAGATTACTGCTATTCGTGAGGAACAGATAGTTAACGGTTTTAGTGCTTTTCTAAGTAGAAGATGCAAGAAACTGGGTTCCTAAAATTTTCTCCTAAAAATACGTAACTATCTGAGGGCCATTTCTGCCAGTTTTCCTAGATCACAAACTGCTTCATCCTGATCTTCACGCTGAATTCTTTTCATGGCATACTGTCAGTCAGCAACTGCAGTAGCCGATGACTTGATTCTTGTAGGACCGGGTGGTGGGCAAGACATTCTTTATGCTACAATCCCTTCCCTTTGGTCTTAATTTCGACCAAAGTTTGAGAGGCATTTTGTGACCAGTTTGTCTCATGGTACTAGGAATGCTTATTCCCAGTTCAGGTGAGGATTTTGCTGATGGGCCACTCCATGTACTATTACTGTATTAGGCTCTGTTAACAGTAACCAAAGTCTCTGGACCACCTGTCTTACTAGTCTGTTATGATCCAGGAAATGGTCCTCTCATGTTGCTTCTTCCCATACCTAGAGTGACCCTATGACAATTATTGATCTTACAGAACTATATATTCGATCAATTGTTTCAAGTTGCCTTATTATCATTATCTTTATAGGAGTTTCAGTCACACATTTGGTAATGCAAGACACGATAATCTTGTAAAATATGCAGAGTATAAGTAATATAGCTAGTAACATTAATAAGGTCATAAGTATTTAAGTTAAGAACTTCCACTAGGTGTGGACCAATATCTCCCCAGGTCACCTGACCAGTCATTTCTGCACCATTTAAGGGAAATGATATATTGGCATTGTACATAAAGCTCACCAAATATGCCTACACATACAAGGCGAGTGGTGGGTTATCGTTACCCCTTACAGGATTGAGAAAGGAATGGTATCTTCTAAGGAGTTACATGGCTGGTGTCAAAAGGAGAAAAATTGATCTTTATGGTTGAACAGGTTTTCTGCCATTGGGGAGGTCCAGTTAATGCATAACACAGATGCACAATGCACACTGGAGGGGAGGGAGGAGGCCCCAATGGGAAGAGAAAAATTTTATGTTTAAATTTTCCTTGTCTTGCCTTAAAATATGAATTTTATTTCATAAACATGATCCCTTAGAAGAGAAAACATGAACAGGAATAATAGGTGGGGAAGCTCCCGTGTTGGAGTTCCACAACCCCTGAGGCTGACTGCCCATTAGGACTTGGGAGATACTTACAAATCTGTCTTGTCCATGATAAACATTTAACACTCCTGTTCTGCCTCTAAGAGCTTCTTAAAAAAATCTTTGATGCTAACTCTTTCATATGATGTTCAGCTTCTCTGTTTTTCAAAAACATCATTAATCTTTGCCACTCACATTTCATCTCTGAAAACTTATTTGTTGTAGAAATAGCAAGAGCATCAGAGCAAGACAAATTATAACTTCCATGAGCCTCAGTTTTTTCCCAATTAACCAAGGTGAATATCAATGATTTAGAGATGTCTATTAACATTAGGTAATATGATATCCCTGACACAGTGCCCATCCCACAGCTTATATAAAATCAGTATCAACTGTCTTCTTCTGTCTTGAATAATTGTTTTTGTATAAGGGTTTTAAGGGTTTAGCCTCTCCATATGTCTAGGAACATTATATCTTGAACCACAGATAATCAATGTCATCTGCATGTATCACAGCTATCCTAATTATTTTTCAACAGATGAACTTTTTAAAAGTAGCTTATTTACTTCAATCTTATGACCAGTCTAAATATATAAACATACATAATTGAATAGGCAAAGTGTATAACTTACTAATTAGAGTCAAAATGGTTTTTCTAGTTGATTCACAGATATCGTATACTCAGGTATTTTAATGTTGTATATGCATTATTTACCAACATTAATATAATAAATAAAACATTTAGTATCATAGTTCATTGTAGAGCTATGTTATGCTTAAAATGACAATAAATCCAAAAGAGAGGCAATTTGTAACTGAATATAGACCATAAGATTTGAAGTCACATGCTCTCATTTAAGGTCTTATTTCTGCAACCTATAAGCTTTGTGAACTGGGAACATCTGGAGAATCATTCACCTTTAATGACCTTAAGTTTCTTTGGTAAAATTAAAGTGAGTATCCAATACAAACAAAATGTTCCAAATAATTGGTATGCTGATCAAATGACAGATGAATGAAAGCAATGTAACCTTAAAGCACATTATAAATATAAATTACATTACCCATAACTCCAGTTACTACAAATCATTTGAAAAATATTTAGAGGATAGAGGAAAAAGAACATTTACTTCACCAAAGACTGCATTTAACTCTCTAAAGCAGACTTAGATAAGTAACACAGATATTTTCTTGTTCATGGTGGAGAAAAAAATTCAACATATCCAATATGGAATATAGATAGCCATTTAAATAAATAGAAGTAGTTACTGAATTAAAGTATGCAAAAGTGACTCGTAGAGGGTATTTACAACACATTTTTTAAATAAAGAGAATATTGATGCTAAATAAATGACCTATTGTATAGAAATAGAGCTGGATAAATTAAGGAAAGAATGTAAATAAAAGATGGAAGCTTAAAACCTTCCTCTGAAAGAACAAAAGTCAGAATCATCAAAAAAGAAACTCCCATCAGTGACAAGAAGTTTATTCTTGAGGAGCATTTAAAAAGTGAATAGGAAAAAGACAATGGGAGGAGTTTTTTGTTCCTCTGAGGATATCCCAACATATACTAAGGCTTGAATAACAGCCTCTCTGGCTTAGTGAGTCATGGAGATTTTATAGACCACGAGACCAGACAAGGCTCTGGGTCAGTCATGACTCAGAGAGGAAATTTCTCACCAAGGTTCACAAACCCCAATGATTCATCAGTGTTTTCCTTCTTCCGTTCCTTCTCATTACCATGGCAATTCATACAGCTCAAGAGAGTCAGAAAAGGTGTCAGAGCTTATCTCACTCCTATTCCCTGAATTTTAAATAACCATTGGAGCAAGTTTCTATCAGAACACAGGTAAATATCAGGTGTATAATATGTCATTTAATTTAGGCAACAGCAAGGAAAACAGGATAATTGGAAAGTATCTGTGGAACTATCTGACCATTTAAAAATATTCTGCATTTACGCCATAATAGCAGATCCATGGCAGATAATTAGGGAAAGAACAAATTCAAAGCTTTCTGCCTTCTTGAGTTCACTTCAGTGCTGTTTGAATATTAGATCTTAAGATTAATTTTAGGTCTTTATCATCAGTTCTCTGAAAATGATAGGAGGTTAAAAATAGTCTATACAGCAAAGACAGAAGATAAAAGGCAAGGAATCACAAGAAAGGGAATTGTTTTTAAAAGATAAAAGAATTAATGCAGAAAATGGTGGCTTGGAAAGTAAAAATCTGGACTGTTTCACTAACTATATATCATATAAACAGGACATACAGTTTATATCTTATAAACCCACAATGTATCTATGAGACATTTATGATTCAAATGTGATTATATTCTAGGTAATGTTAAATGTCTCAATTTCAAAAAAGCAAAAATGTATAATAACATTATAGGACATGAAACTATCAAATTTCAATGAACCTGCAAAAAACAGACAAAAAAATAACATTTTACAATAAGTAGTAACAAAACTATATAGTAATTGTAAAGCACTAAAATCTCAAGTACAATTTTTTTTGACAACTATTCTATTTGAAGAGTATTTTGGTCAAAGAAGTAATTAAAAGTTCAATAGATTATTTAAAATATGTAATGAAGGAACACTATATGAAAATATTATGGACCATATATTCAAAGCTTTACTAAGATATAAATCCATGGTTGTAAATTATATCATTGTTAAAAAATACAAGGTAATAAATTGAATGGAAATATTGAATGTTCTTCTAAGCAGTCCTTCATTTAATCCTTACAGATGCCCTACAAGGTATTATCACCATCCTATTGATGTAAAAACTCAAGTTCAGAGGGGTTAAGTAACCTGCTCCAAATACAGTTTCTATGTATCTTAGCTGTCTGGATCAGGAGCTTGAAATTTTTATCTGTAATTTTCTTTCTCAAGAATAGAAATAAAGAAACTAATTGTTGAACTAAAAAACATTTTAAATTAAGAAAATGGAAGAATTACTATACCAAATATAAGAACTTGTAAACAAAAAAATAACTAGGTAGTAAAATTGATGAGCCCGGGAGTTTATTTTCCAAAAACACTGATCTAATCATCAAAAGAAGATAAATTATAAATAAAACTGGAAATGAAAGAACAAAATACATAATGGTTTTTAAATGAAAAGAAAATAGTATGACACAGAAAGTTATGCTGAACAATTTAATGAATGGAAACATGTCCTTAAAGATACACGATCAAAACTGTTTTTAAGGTTATTCCTTCACAATTCAACAAATTAATTAAGCTGTTAATTAAAACAGCAGTTATACCCTGGTGACTGTCCTAAGCACCAAGACTACAGCTATGAATAAGACAGACATGACCACAGTGAGATATCACCTCATGCCTTTTAGAATGGCTGCTATCAAAAAGACAAGAATAACAAGTGTTGGCGAAAATGTGGAGAAAAGGGATCCCTTGTGCACTGTAGATAGGAATGTAAATTGGTGCAGCCACCATGGAAAACAATGTGGAGGTTCCTCAAAAAATTAAACATAGAACTACTATACAATCCAGTAATTCCGCTTCTGGGTATTTAGCTGAAGAAAATGAAAACACTAACTGTTAAAGATATAGGCAGCCCCATGTTCATGCAGCATTATTTACAATAGCTAAGATATGGAAACAACCTAAATGTCCATTACTAGATGAATGAGTAAAGAAATTGTGAGATATATATATATATATATATATATATATATATATATACTATTCAGCCATTAAAAAGAGTGAAATCTAGCCATTTGCGGTAACACAGATGGACCTCCCGGGTACTATGCTAAGTGAAATAAGTCAGACAGATAAAGACAAATCCAGTATGATTTTATATGTGGACTCTTAAAAAGAAAAACAAGCACTAAACTCATAGACACAGAGAACAGGTTGGTGGTTGCCAGGGGTGGAGGGGTGGAGTTTGGGAGAAATTTTTTTTGTTTTTGATTTGGTTTAAATAAGTTAAAAATTAAATTTAAAAAAGACAAACACGGTTCAAGCCCCTCGTTTTTTCCGTAAGATGTTATGGAAAAACCCAAACGAACTTTTTGGCCAACCCAATTTAGTATCAAGGAATAAACCAACCAACACAGATGAAATTGAAAAAATTAAAAGTTACATTCCAAAAAAAAAAAAAAAAAAAAGTTACATTCCAGAAAGTTTTTGATGAAACCAATAAATACTTAAGACCTGATAATTTCTTGGTAGATTAAAGAACAGATTATTCACATATTACATACTGTGCTAGAGAAAATAAATATAAAAACATTAATTTTATATAGTCACCATTAACATTTATACAATCTGGAAAAAAATAGTAAGAAAAATAATTAAAGAGAAACTCACGGTGAGACTGGATATCCTGTCTCCAACCTGCCCCTATTAGCTCTAGTGTTTTTACTGACCTTCCAACACGGGTCCTTCTGGCTGCTGTGGCTTGTGCCAAAAGGAGACCAAGTTCGGTTCAGAAGCAAAGGAAAGCTTTATTCTTAGATTAAAGAACGGGAGCGGCGCGAACTCGAGCTCTAGAGCCCATGCTCTTCCCACAGGCGGTGGGTAGGGCTGCTTTGCAGGGATCTCGTGGGGGAGGCAGAGTTCTCGCGAGGCTGTGCGCTTCAGATCAAAGTGCCGGGCGCGCTGTCTCTGCACACGGCCAGCTGTTGCAGTCATTTTGAACTGTGTTGTGCTCTGCGCTTCTGCGCACAGCCCGGGAGCTGCGGTGTCCGCAGCCATTTCGCACCCGGAAATCTGGTCTGAAAGGATGGGTGTGAAGTCTCTGCACGCGCCACCCTGTGAGCGAGCGAAGCCAGACTAAACCCAAAGGAAAAAAAAGGTTAGACTTTATCATCCAGATTCTATTTTTATTTCCTGGGAATTGTTAATGAGCTTTACTGGTGACAGTGTAAGCCCATTGGGGAAATTCCTCATTGTGGAGAACTTTAATAAAATTGGTATTCCCAGGGGATACCTCCCACTGACCTCTCAAGGAAAGTCAAGGTTCCCAGATCCATCTGCCAGGGCCCTGGATCATCAAAGGGACAAGCACATGCTACAACTGGGCCAAAAGGCATTCCGTCTGGGGACTTTGCGTCTTGAGAGAGTGTCCCGAATGGGAAGGCACTTTGGCCTCAGAACAAGCTCACTCCTCTTGTGGGCCACTGGCTGTGACTTGTCTCACCATCAGAGCTCCTTTGGTTTCTGTCCTAAAGTCTTATTTAAGTCTTCTGACCATTCTGTGTGTCCCCAATATCCGCCTGACAAGGTCCCCGTAGCTTATCTAGAGTTGGCTTTTGTTATTTGCACATAATAATACCAACTAGCAAAATATGAACATAAAATTTCTAATTAAAATTCTAACAAAATGAAGTTACAAAATTAAGATATTAAACACTTTTTAATCTAAAAAATTTAAGAATGGGTTATTGGGAAATTCTTCTCAGTGAACATAGAATACATGCATAGATATTTCATTAGAATGTGAAAATCTATTTGGTAAAATTCAGTATCTATACATTTAATAAAATCCCTTCCTAACTGGAGGGTTCATTCCTTTTCACAGTGAAGAAAGTCTTGTTTGGTAAATTCTTTTCAATTTTAACCAGTTTTTTTTTTTTTTTCATAATGAAAGCAATTGTACTTGTTGTAGAAAATCCAGAAAACAAACAGGAAATTATCAGAAGATTAATTTACATAAACCTTTTTAAGCAGTTGGAAAATATGTGTGGTGCTGTCAGCTTAGATATGCATTAAACACACTTAGGTCACGAAAATATCAATCATGCAAGACCCCAGGATCCTAAATCCAGCTGAGCCCAGAGCTCCTGATTGTAGGGTGGGCTTGTTGCACTCAGGACTGCTCTTTTAACCTCAGCTGCATTCCAAATACTGCATGATAGCCATCTGATTGATAGAATGAATCACTTAATTCATATCTCATTTCCCATAGTGTCCCTACTAACCATCTCCCAGGTTCAGTTTTTTTTTCCTTCAGTCATTCACTGATTCATTCAACAAATATTTGTGGAGCACTTATAATGGGACAGCCTATTCTAGACACTTGGGGAAACAGTGCTGAATAAGATAGACAAGAATTTTTGCCCTCATGGAACTGGTATTTTAGTGAAAAAAAAGGAAAACAAAATAATTAATGTATGTAGCATTTTAGATTGTGAAAACCCTAAGTTTAAGCAGAAGGAGGCAAGCCATTCGACACATTTCTTCCAATATCTTTATAGGGGTTGCTAGATGGTTGTTGCTGGAGATACGAAGTCTGTACTGTATTTATGCTACAGATGAGAAATTAGACTCACAGGGATTAGACAGCTGCTACAGGACACCTGACTTGTGCGGCATTCAGCACCAGGCATCTAAGAGCTGAACCGAGGGTATATCATATTTGCATTATACCAAACTCAGCATTTCCTCACATAGCGTAAATTTGAACTGTCTATGGGAACGAGTTCTTTTTTTTTTGTTTTAACATCTTTATTGGACTATAATTGCTTTACAATGCTGTGCTAGTTTCTGCTGTATAACAAAGTGAATCAGCTATACGTATACATATATCCCCATATCTCCTCCCTCTTGCATCTCCCTCCCACCGTCCCTATCCCACCCCTCTAGGTGGTCACCAACCAATGAGCTGATCTCCCTGTGCTATGCGGCTGCTTCCCACTAGCTATATGTTTTATATTTGGTAGTGTATATATGTCCATGCCACTCTCTCACTTTGTCCCAGCTTACCCTTCCCCCTCCCCATGTCCTCAAGTCCATTCTCTACGTCTGTGTCTTTATTCCTGTCCTGCCCCTGGGTTCTTCAGAACCATTTTTTTTTTTTTTTTTAGATTCCATATATACGTGTTAGCATACGGTATTTGCTTTTCTCTTTCTGACTTACTTCACTCTGTATGACAGACTATGGGTCCATCCACCTCACTAAAAATAACTCAATTTCCTTTCTTTTTATGGCTGAGTAATATTCCATTGTATATATGTGCCACGTCTTCTTTATCCATTCATCTGTCGACGGACACTTAGGTGGCTTCCATGTTCTGGCTATTGTAAATAGAGCTGCAGTGAACATTGTGGTATGTGTCCCTTTTTGAATTATGGTTTTCTCAGGGTATATGCCCAGTAGTGGGATTGCTGGGTCATATGGTAGTTCTATTTTTAGTTTTCTGAGGAACCTCCATACTGTTCTCCATAGTGGCTGTATCAATTTACATTCCCACGAACAGTGCAAGAGGGTGGGAACATGTTCTTATAGGGCAAGGAAGAACAACAGATCTTAAGAATTGTGAGAACATTTTGCTTATGTCTATAGGATAATGAACTAATATGGGTGATGTTTGGAGAATCATTACTGAAGATAAGGAAAGTAGCTGTATATCAACATGATTTGTCCAGTTTAAAGATTTGCTTTTTTCCTCGATGGCAGATCTATGTTATTAAAAAATCCAACTACTACCCTTTCCTGGGATCTCAACTAAAATGATTTATCTTCTTAAGGCTGTTTCTGACATCTCCATGTTTTCAGACAAAAATCAATAATTTCTTTATCCTTTATAATAAAAGTAATGAATATTCTTGAAAAATGCATAGATTTAATATATTGTAATGTAATCATTGACTTACATGTCCAATATAATAAACTGAGCACTCCATTACAATAAAGACAATTTCTAATATGCCTTTTCATATATACAGTTTAACATATTAATGTGAATATGATAAATGCTCAATAAAAATTTATAGGATGAATCAATGTAGTAACAAATTTTATAATCAGGAAAATAAGTAATAAAAGAGAAATATAGGGCTTCCCTGGTGGTGCAGTGGTGAGAGTCCACCTGCCGATGCTGGGGACACGGGTTCGTGCCCCAGTCCGGGAAGATCCCACATGCCACGGAGCGGCTGGGCCCGTGAGCCATGGCTGCTGAGCCTGTGCGTCCGGAGCCTGTGCTCCGCAACGGGAGAGGCCACAGCAGTGAGAGGGCCGCGTACCGCAAAAAAAAAAAAAAAAGAAATATAAAATGTGACTGGAATCCTTATAAGAACCGGAAAGTTTTGAAGATAAATGGTGGACTTTAATTTCTTGTTTTTACGTGAAGCTGAAAATTGACAAAGTTTTAAAATAAAGCGAATAACACAACTTGGCTTTCTGGTACAGTTTAGTGTTGAATACATTGATTCTACTCCAGGGGCAGATGACTCTTGTGAAGATTTAAAAAAAGATTTATTTTCCTTGAGTTTTATTTATTTCATGACAAGGAATTTAAGCTTAAAAGGAGGGGGAGAAAAAAAATGATCTGATATTATCTGTAATATTGGTAGCATGAAGGAAATCTTGTCTGTCAAGTAATAAAGAAAATCAATAGAAGGAAGCCTCAGGAGTTCTTGGGAGAAATTATTGTAAAGTGTGTCAGAAATGATGTTCATGACTTTGGATGGCACAACATATCGGTCAGAGAGAACATGAACTTGAAATTTAAATCTAAATAGAAAAACGCAATCACCAAGGTATCATGAAGTTCTAAGAGTTAGAATAGGGGCATGTAGAAATATACATTTTACCAAAGGAACATATCTAACAGAAAATGTGCCAGTTATTGATTGCCATGGATAGAAAGGCATGTAACTATGTACACCTTCATATGCCTAAGAATATAAGCATGGTAGAGTACATGTGAGTGAGGAAGAGAGAAATGAAGAGACAAAGAAAGAAATGAGAAGGAGTCGGAAAGAGAGACATAGGTACTGAAAGAGGGAAGAAAAAAGAGAGATTGCAAGAGAAAGAGAATAAAGGAAAGAGGGAAGAACAAACGAGAAAGTCAGAGAAAAGGAGAGTGGGTACTGAGGGAGAGAGGTAAGGAAAGAGGAAGGTGGGGAAAAGCAGGAGAGAGAGAGAGAGAGGCAGAGAGGGACTAAAGTTATTCTCGTCAGATGGAAAAGAATAGATGATCTAAACAGATGATGTTTGTGTCTCCAATAACAGTCTGTGATATGGAAGGCTATATTTTAAAAGATGTGTTTGGATGAGTTCCTCTACTAAAGTAAGAATTATAATTATCTTCAAGTAAGTATTTGGAGTGAGTGTTTGAAAAAGAGATTGGAATTTTTGTGGTCTTCGAGGGTAAAACTGGGTTAAATAGATGGAACGTATAAGAAAGGATTTTTTTTTCTAAATTTACTACAGTCATTTACAGTTTGAGCTATTCATGAGATAGTATTTTCCCACCACGAGAAGTTTCAAGAAACTATTGGACTCTCTTGAATTCTGAAGAAGAAATGCATACATTTATCAGGAGGTTGTTTCAGGTGCTTCTAAGATCACTTACAGCCCATGAATTTATGGAACACCTCGCTAAAATAAGAGATATTTCTTGTGTGTTTCTCCAATCTGTGTGATTACCTTGTATCTTCACTCATCGTTTCCGTCATGTTTCCCCCCTGAGAGAAATGTCCCTTTTGCTTATCAGATATTTTTCTCCACCTGTACTCCTCATTTATCCTCTTCAACCTCCCTGCGCTTCCTCAGCTTACCCCTGTTAACTTCTTCTAATTCACCCAAAAATATACCGGCTTCTACTGCCTTTTAAAAACATTCTCTGAGGGCTTCCCTGGTGGTGCAGTGGTTGAGAATCCGCCTGCCGATGCAGGGGACGTGGGTTCGTGCCCCGGTCTGGGAGGATCCCGCATGCCGCGGAGCGGCTGAGCCCGTGAGCCATGGCTGCTGAGCCTGCGCGTCTGGAACCTGTGCTCCGCAACGGGAGAGGCCACAGCAGTGAGAGGCCCGCGTACCGCAAAAAAAAAAAGACATTCTCTGAGACTGGTCAGTGCCTCAACCAGCGCACCATTTCTCTCCTACTTCACCGCTAGCTTCTCTTGCTCCCAGACCCACACCACTCGCTTACTCCGACTCTTTGCAGTTTGGTTTCTGTTTCAGAAGTTCAATGAAATCTGTTTTTATAGGTAACAGTTGACTTACTAATTTCAGTTGTATAATCTTTCACTGATTAAGATGTGACAGGGAAGAAGATTCAGTGTAATACCGGGAAGAGATTTTTTTTTTTAATTAGATAAATTCAGACATAGAATTGGTTGCATTATAAGGAAATAATTTTCCCATCACTGGTGTTTCTGGTAATGTACACAGTCTCCCTTCCCTAAATTATCTGCTTTTGATAAGTGTTCTCCCCACTGTGTATTCTGGATGATATACCAGATGAGGAGCCCTGAAGGCAAGCAATATGAACACTTTCTCACTAACTCAAGTATAGTGTGATTTATGGGAAAGATCTCGAGGGCTCTGGGAATTCTGGGGGTCCTAGTAATGGTTAGGAACCAAGGTGACGGGGGAGTATAAAGTACAATACTGCCCTGGTGAGAACAGGCTCTTCAGTCCCTGCCCCTCAGATTAATACCTTTGCTTTGGTTTTAGCAACACTATTTCAAGGTACGATGTTTTTCCAGACTTGGAGCTAGCACACAGCCTGGCTCCTTCCTTTTCCCATTTTAAAGGAAGATCTGACCCCTTCATTTCCTATAAAGGAAGATAAGAACTTGGATTTGCATTTAATAGGAGAGAGTTTTTAAAAAAGCCACACATAAGAAACTGACTTGCTGTTATGAAAGGAGAATGTATGGTGAGCAGGAAAAACTGACAAATGTCCACTTCAGAAACAGAAAAAGTACCTTTCACTCTTTCCCCAGTTAAAACCTGACCTTGAGTAAGACAAAGTGTCAGAAAAGTGGTTTTTAAATAACTACTAATGACCTTGGATCTCGCTGTAAGCCTCGTTAGGCAGGGGAAAGATTGAAAACTCTTTTGTCAATCCCAGAGGTTCTGGGAACCGCTATACTATCACACCTTGCCTTTTGGGAAAAGCTCACCACAAATAATATGTATTACTGTTGTAGTATTATGTAGTAATATATATTACTGCCCACCTCTGTATGTTTCCACTCTGTTCTCCCTTCACTGTTACTCGTTTTACATCCCTAGTGACGTGAGCTTCTCACATCACTGACCCTGCGCCAGTCTTTGCCACAGCTCTGGGAATCACTGACACTGCTAATTCTCAGCTGTGGCACACATTTCTAATGCACAGTGTGTAGTTTTGTGGTTGCTGCGCTAACTGCTTCTCAGCATCTTAGCTAGTACCCTTAGCTGGAGGCCCAAATATTTAATCAACGGCCTTTACTGTTGCCTCACGTTATACCTCCTGGTCTTAGGTTTTTCTTCCTCTTCTTCCTTTCATGACTTTTGCTGCCAACTCAGTCCATTCCCATAAAGCAAGGGATGGACTGAACATTACTTCCCTAAGGAAATGAGAAAGGGAAAGAAACGATCAATCATTGAGTGCCTAATTTTCCCAGATCCTTCACGTATGCCTTTGCATTCAATTATCCCTGAAATCTTATAAGAAAAGTGTTATTACTCCAAACTAATTGATAGGAGAGCTAAATCTGGGCAATAGAACCTTTTCAAGGTCTCAAGTTGTTTACCTTACTACACACTACCTGATTTCCTTCCTGTCACACTGCCCTTCTAAGCGAACTCACTCTGGGGGAAAGAAGGTTCATGCAAACCCCGGCTGCACGGCATAATGCAGTCCAGAGGTCTTCAGAGACGTTGTGCAGGGAGGCACAGAGAAGAGCTGCCATTTGTTGTCGTTTTGCTCTCGGATTCCTGAGAGGAAACACAAAGCCAACTGAATCACCCAGACTTCTGTTGTTTATGTGAATGATACTTCTGTCTACCTCCTCCAGTGGAGAGGGTCATTAAAATCCATTGTTGAGCTTATCTAGACCTTTTACTTTTGTATGAGAAATCATGAAGCTCATTGCACTCTTCATAATTTTTGTTGAATATGACCTCCCAGGAACACTTCTTTATTTCAAACAAATGTAATTTTTTAATTAAAAAAGCCATATAAGTGTAGCATGGATTTTTGGAACCAGAAAAAAGAAAAAAATTGCATTAGCACTTGCACATTTGGGAAAATTTCAGAAAAGTGGATGTGATATTAACTGGGACACAGGCACCAATGCATGGGGTCAAGGTTGTGTTATCAGAGCAGAGATTCGAAAAATTGTATTTCCAGGTTCTCAGATATAAGATTAGAGAATTCAGCATGTCAAAGTAGAGCAGAAATTAGCTAGGACAGTAAAAAGAAATGAACAACTTGGTGATGGTGATGGTGGAGGGGAGCTGACATACCTTCTGTTTTTCACTGACTTTAATTAATTAATTAATGTTAAACATTTTTATTGGAGTATAATTGCTTTACAATGCTGTGTTAGTTTCTGCTTTATAACAAAGTGAATCAGCTATACATATATCCCCATATCTCCTCCCTCTTGTTTCTCCCTCACACTTTCCCTATCTCACCCCTCTAGCTGGTCACAAAGCACCGAGCTGATCTCCTTGTGCTATGCGACTGCTACCCACTAGCTATCTATTTTACATTTGGTAGTGTATATGTGTCCATGCCACTCTCTCACTTTGTCCCAGCTTACACTTTCACCTCCCCGTGTCCTCAAGTCCATTCTCTACATCTGTGTCTTTATTCCTGTCCTGCCCCTGGATTCTTCAGAACCATTTTTTTTTAAGATTCCATATTTATGTGTTATACGGTATTTGTTTTTCTCTTTCTGACTTCACTCTGTATGACAGACTCTAAGTCCATCCACCTCACTGCAAAGATCTCAATTTCCTTTCTTTTTATGGCTGAGTAATATTCCATTGTATATATGTGGCCCACCTTCTTTACGCATTCATCTGTCGATGAACACTTAGGTTGCTTCCATGTCCTGGCTACCGTAAATAGAGCTGCAGTGAACATTTTGGTACATGACTCTTTTTGAATTATGGTTTTCTCAGGGTATATGCCCAGTAGTGGGACTGCAGGGTTGTATGGTAGTTCTATTTGTAGTTTTTTAAGGAACCTCCATACTGTTCTCCATAGTGGCTGTATCAATTTACATACTGTCCAGTTTCCCCAGCACCAGTTATTGAAGAGGCTGTCTTTTCTCCATTGTATATTCTTGTCTCCTTTATCAAAAATAAGGTGACCATAGGTGTGTGAGTTTATCTCTGGAATTTCAATCCTGTTCCATTGATCTATATTTCTGCTTTGGCTATTCAGGGTCTTTTTTGTTTCCATACAAATTGCGAAATTTTTTGTTCTAGTTCTGTGAAAAATGCCAGTGGTAGTTTGATAGGGATTGCATTGAATCTGTAGATTGTTTTGGGTAGTATAGTCATTTTCACAAAGTTGATTCTTCCAATCCAAGAACTCGGTATATCTCTCCATCTATTTGTATCATCTTTAATTTCTTTCATCAGTGTCTTATCATTTTTTGCATACAGGTCTTTAGTCTTCTTAGGTAGGTTTATTCCTAGGTCTTTTATTCTTTTTGTTGCAATGGTAAATGGGAGTGTTTCCTTAATTTCTCTTTCAAATTTTTCATCGTTAGTGTTTAGGAATGCAAGAGGTTTCTGTGCATTTATTTTGTATACTACTACTTTACCAAATTCATTGATTAGCTCTCGTAGTTTTCTGGTAGCATCTTTAGGATTCTCTATGTATAGTATCATGTCATCTGCAAACAGTGACAGTTTTACTTCTTCTTTGTTAATTTGGATTCCTTTATTTCTTTTTCTTCTCTGATTGCTGTGGCTAAAGCTTCCAAAACTATGTTGAATAATAGTGGTGAGAGTGGAAAACCTTGTCTTGTTCCTGATCTTAGAGGAAATGGTTACAGTTTTTCACCAATGAGAATGATGTTGGCTGTGGGTTCGTCACATATGGCCTTTATTATGTTGAGGTAAGTTCCCTCTATGCCTACTTTCTGGAGGGTTTTTATCATAAATGGGTGTTGAATTTTGTCAAAAGCTTTTTCTGCATCTATTGAGATGATCATATGGTTTTTCTCCTTCAATTTGTTTATATGGTTTATCACATTGATTGATTTGCATATATTGAAGAATCCTTGCACTCCTGGAATACACCCCACTTGATCATGGTGTTTGATCCTTTTAATGTGCTGTTGATTTTGTTTGCTAGTATTTTGTTGAGGATTTTTGCACCTATGTTCATCACTTATATTGGCCTGCAGTTTTCTTTCTTTGTGACATCTTTGTATGATTTTGGTATCAGGGTGATGGTGGCCTTGTAGAATGATTTTGTGAGTGTTCCTCCCTCTACTATATTTTGGAAGAGTTTGAGAAGGGTAGGTGTGGGCTCTTCTCTAAATGTTTGATAGAATTTGCCTTTGAAGCCATCTGTTCCTGGGCTTTTGTTGGTTGGAAGATATTTAATCATAGTTTCAATTTCAGTGCTTGTGATTAGTCTGTTTATGTTTTCTGTTTCTTCCTGGTTCAGTCTTGGAAGCTTGTGCTTTACTAAGAATTTAGCCATTTCTTCCAGGTTTTCCATTTTTTTGGCATATAGTTGCTTGTAGTTATCTCTCATTATGCTTTGTGTTTCTGCAGTGTCAGTTACTTCTCCATTTTCATTTCTAATTCTATTGATTTGAGTCTTCTTCCTATTTTCTTAGTGAGTCTGGCTAATGGTTTATCAATTTCGTTTATGTTCGCAAAGAACCAGATTTTAGTTTTATTGATCTTTGTTATTGTTTCGTTCATTTCTTTTTCATTTATTTCTCATCTGATCTTTATGATTTCTTCCATTCTGCTAACTTTGGGGGGTTTTTGTTCTTCTTTCTCTAATTGCTTTAGGTGTAAGGTTAGGTTGTTTATTTGAGTTGTCTCATTTCTTGACGTAAGATTGTATTGCTGTAAATTTCCCACTTAGAACTGCTTTTGCTGCATCCCATAGGTTTTGGATCCTCATGTTTTCATTGTCATTTGTTTCTAGGTATTTTTTTATTTCCTCTTTGATTTCTTCAGTGATCCCTTGGTTATTTAGTAATGTATTTTTTAGCCTCCATGTGTTTGTATTTTTTTTACAAATTTTTTCCTGTAATTGCTATCTAGTCTTATAGTGTTGTGGTCCAAAAAGATACTTGATACAATTTCAATTTTCTCAAATATACCATGGCTTGATTTGTGACCCAAGATATGATCTATCCTGGAGAATGTTCCATGGACACTTGAGAAGAAAGTGTATTCTGTTGTTTTTGGATGGACTGTCCTATAAGTATCAGTTAAGTCCATCTTGTTTAATGTATCATTTAAAGCTTGTGTTTCTTTATTTATTTACATTTCAGATGATCTGTGCATTGGTGAAAATGGGGTGTTAAAGCCCCCTACTATGATTGTGTTACTGTCGATTTCCCCTTTTATGGCCGTTAGCATTTGCCTTATGTGTTGAGGTGCTCCTATGTTGGGTGCATAAATATTTACAACTGTTATATCTTCTTCTTGGATTGATCCCTTGATCATTATGTAGTGTCCTTCTTGGTCTATTGTAATAATCTTTATTTTAAAGTCTATTTTGTCTGAAATGAGAACTGCTACTCCAGCGTTCTTTTGGTTTCTTTTGCCTGGAATATCTTTTTCCATCCTCTCACTTTCAGTCTGTATGTGTCTCTAGGTCTGAACTGGATCTCTTGTAGACACCATATATATGGGTCTTGTTTTTGTTTCCATTTAGCCAGTCTATGTCTTTTGGTTGGTGCATTTAATCTATTTTCATTTAAGGTAATTATCGATATGTATGTTCCTATTACCATTTTCTTAATTGTTTGGGTTTGTTATTGTTGGTCTTTTCCTTCTCTTGTGTTTCTTGCCTAGAGAAGTTCCTTTAGCATTTGTTGTAAAGCTGGTTTGGTGGTGCTGAATTCTCTTAGCTTTTCCTTGTCTGTAAAGGATTTAATTTTTCCCTTGAATCTGAATGAGATCCTTGCTGGGTAGAGTAATCTTGGTTGTACCTTTTTCCCTTTCATCACTTTAAATATGTCTTGCTCCTTCCTTCTGTCTTGCAGAGTTTCTGCTGAAAGATCAGCTGTTAACCTTATGGGGATTCCCTTGTATGTTATTTGCTGTTTTTCCGTTGCTGCAGTGGTGGGCTGCACAAGCTCCTGGGAGGGGAGGTGTGAATAGTGACCTGTGCTTGCAAACAGGCTTCTTGGTGGCTGCAGCAGCAGCCTTAGTGTCTCATGCCCGTCTCTGGTGTCCACGCTGGTAGCCACGGCTGGGGCCCATTTCTGGAGCTCGTTTAGACAGTGCTCTGAATCCCCTTTCCTCGTGCACCCTGAAACAATGGTCTCCTGCCTCTTGGGCAGGTCCAGACCTTTTCCTGGACTCCCTCCCGACTAGCTGTGGTGCACTGGCCCCCTTCAGGCTGTGTTCATGTAGCCATCCCCATTCCTCTCCCTGGGATCCTACTTCTGAAGCCCGAGCCTCAGCTCCCAGGCCCCACCCGCCCTGGTGGGTGAGCACACAAGCTTCTCGGGCTGGCGAGTGCTGGTCAGCACCAATCCTGCGTGCAGGAATCTCTCCACTTTGCCGTCTGCACCCCTATTACTGCGCTCTCCTTCGTGGCTCCGAAGCTTCTTCCCCGCCCCACTAACCCCTGTCTGCACCAGTGAAGTGGCTTCCTGGTGTATGGAAACGTTTCCTCCTTCACAGCTCCCTCCCAGAGGGGCAGGTCCCGTCCCTATTCTCTTATCTCTGTTTATTCTTTTTTCTTTTGCCCTACCCAGGTATGTGGGGAGTTTCTTGCCTTTTGGGAGGTCTGAGGTCTTCTGCCAGCGTTCAGTAGGTGTTCTGTAGGAGCTGTTCCACATGTAGATATATTTCTGATGTAGTTGTGGGGAGGAAGGTGATCTCCACGTCTTACGCCTCCACCTTCTTGAAGGTCTCTCCCTTCACTGACTTTAAAAAATGTTTATTATTTATAAATTAATTCTGTGCATTTTAATTAGCAAATCAAAATTGATGCTGGAATATTCTGTCATGTAATAGGAATTCCATAAACATTTATTTAATTCAACCCTTATTCAATGTCCTATACAGAGGTGTTCAACACTTAAACATTTTATGTGAATAATTCTTATGTTAGAGGCATTAAATTGTAGTAGAAAAAAGAGTGCTTTCATGTTGCTAAATATTTAAGTGCTCTCCGAAGCTTGGTTCTGAAACCCTATTACAGGTTTCTTTAAGAGAGCAGTAAATTGTGAATACATTTAACCTTGTTGCTCTTCACAATGAAAATATGATCAAAAGGAGTAAGGCATTCCATCTTTCGGTTTATGATGAGGATTAGGATTTGTCCTTTGGCTAAAGTCAATGTGGAAAATAAATTCTAGATGCCACACTGCTTTTCAAAAAATTGTTTCTGCAGTATACTGTTGTATGCAACTCTTGCTGTACAGGAAATGGAAGAGTCATGTTAAAATAAAGAACTTTGCAATGTGTGTGAGGGGGCCGGGGGGGCAGAAACGTGGGGTTATTGAACTGAGAGTTCAGGAGAGGTCCTGAACTAAAGGGAGACTCTTTCTGGTCAGGAAAAATTGTGAAGTAGGTGTTTTTACTCACAACAGTATTCAAATTATGTGCCATTAGAAATCATATGTTCAGCTGTCCCTGAGTCGGTGCTCTCCCACTCTATCTAAAACCTATATGAGGAACCCACTAGAACAAAAGCCCCACCTCTTCCTCAAAGTTGCTGTAACAAAGTCAAGGTATTCATTATGGGAAAAATATTTGGGTGTAGGAAATTTCTCATAATAGCCTTTAAATCATGTGTGTGACCATACTGGATAGCAAACATTATTCCTAAAAACCTTATTTTTACTCATCTTTGTGTTCTGTAATTGCATAAAAAAGGTATTTTCATACAATAGGCATATGTGTTGAATGAAATTCCTGGGACCCAGATTGAAGAGGACTAAGACATGGAAACAAATGAATGTAAGACTTGAGGGGTCCTAGAGGAAGAGATCAGGTGTTAGAAATAGGAAGAATGTGAAAGAGTCCATGGTAGTTACCAAACACTGCTTCCTGGGTTAGTCTGCTGATTTCCTCTCCTTCTGCTATCTGTGAATAACTTGCCCATGCATTGTCTTTCTTAGACTCTGGGAGGTTCTTGCTTATCTTTGATCCTCAGTGGTCTAATCTGAAGTCGATGATGGAGAGATACCTCATGGGGGCTGGTACAGGCATGGGACAGAGGGTAACTAAAAATTAAACAATCACAGTCTTTGTAAAGGTCTGTAATTTCTGTGGCAGTACAACTTCCTCAAGCTTTGGCAGCCTTCATGTCTATTTGCTTTCAATAAACTGTACGTGAAGTTAATCAGACATGTTGTTTTGAAACTTGATGAATCTCCTCTTTTATTTACTGGAGCTCTTGTTTGCGCATCTCTCTCCCCGTCAATTTAATGGCAATTACCTTGAGGCCATGTGAAATAACAGACTTGGGGAAGAAGGAGGTACCCTTAAGTAGGTTGGTACCATTGGGCTGGCTTGTATTAGAAAATCATCTCTCTTATTTCTTGGGTTACACATACAGTTGGCTTTTCCAATCCTGTAAAGCTGCTAATTATTGGGCTCTCAGCCATTTTAAGTGGCAGTCCATAGCAGAGAGAGCTTCCTTTAGTGAAATTATATTCTCTTTTATTTTTCTTAGTATTTGGCCCACTCGCACCTCAGCATATCTCCTGATATCTTGTTAAAAGCATCAAGAAGCAGCCAAGGTGTATCAATATTGTGAATTTTTTCCACCCTGTTAGCTACAGACTTATTAGGCAAAGTTTATACTCCCAAATTCTCAATTTAACTCTATCAGAAATTCATTTGAACTCTTCCATCACCCTCATATTCCATCATGTACCATGTGTAACATATTTTAATTTCTAATTACTTCTCAAATGCCATAATAATTTCCTATCTCCCTATAACCATGTGGTCAAGCTCTTTAGAAGAATGCTGACTGGAGGCAGAAATCATTTAGAAAATAAATTATTTTTTTGACAAACTGTATTCAAATGATAATCAAGCAGTGACTCTATATCATGAATGTGTGGTTAGTTGAAAATACATCTGCATTAGTTATTTCCCAAGGCTGATATTCAGCTGTATGAAATAGAAGAATAATATACTAATCTGCATAAAATATATCCTTAAATTGAGAGACTCTGTAATTTCTTTTATTTAGATCCTAAAAGTGTCTACTAATGTCTTCCTGTATGAGCTATGGCAGTGAAGATAAATAGGTTTTGATTGGTTAATTTAACAAATATTTACTTTTGTGTACTGTTTGTTTTGCACCCACACTGTGCTGCATCTTGAGAATACGTTAGGAAAGACAGACAGGGAGGCAGGGCCTGATAGGAAGATGGATGTTAAAGTGATAAAGACACAACTGGATTTATAATTACAAAATCAGAAAAGTGTTACAATAAAAAAAAGAGGATGCTTGACATCACCGAACATAACAGAGAGGAAGATCTATTTCAGACTGGGTTATTAGAGCAGGCTGATCCAAGAGAGTGCTGTTTAATGCACTTTATTTGTTTGTTTAACTTCACATTCTTGTATTTTATGGACATGCATTTTGGAATCCATTTATTAGAACAAGCGTATGAGATATATTCTAAACAGGTTAAACAGAAGTTTCAGTGTAACTGCTTTGCATAAAAATTTCAGAGGAGTCCTATAATATTAGGAACTCATTTCAAAATATTTTCATAATCCAAATAATTGAAAAAAATCTTACACTATTTTTCATTATACTTTTCTCTCTGCTTCTACCTTTGCCTTCTCCAAACCAAGTCAAATCAAAGTGTTTTTTGTAATATTTTAAAAATCACATCACTCCTCTGCTTAAAGCCCTTCAACACTTTATTTTGAACTCAGAATCAACCCAAATCCCTTCTTCTGGGCTACAAAATCTCTTGTATGATTTCTCCCCATCTCCCTCCAATCATACCTCCCCATTTCTTCTCATATGCTTCTCTAAGAAATGTGATTAACTAACACTTGGAAAAAGTGTTGGAGAAAGCAATCTGGCTGCATATATTAAAATTGTATAATCATTTTGACCCACTATTTTTCGTTTATGAAAATGTAAAAATGATGGTACTGGTAATAAAAGCTGTGTACGTGGATGTTTAATGCAAACGTTCTTTGTTACAGTAAAAATCAGTTAACAAACCCTGAAAACAATCTTAATGTCCATCAATTTGTGAAAGACTCTGGAAAATTATTTTAAGGAAACCATTGTTGCCAACTATTAAAAACATATTTGGCATTGATTTTAGAATGCAGTTTTACAGGTATCTGAGAATGAATTTGTCAGGACAAAGATCCAGTGCTGTATGATAGAGCGGAGTTGTCACACTGGAGATGAGAAAATGTCTCTGGCAGATCCGTATCAACTAGACACATGGTTTTCCTCCATTTCCTGAGTCTCCCTGCTAGCCAAACTGAGTGTGAGCTAGTGGAGAAGGTAATATTCATTCCAGCTTGAGCTTGGAAAGAGAAGTCATGAGAGAAAGATGAGAAAAGGAAGAGAGAAATGATAAGAAATAACCTGTTAGAGAAAGAATGTTAAAGTAAGAGACGCATGCTTTAAAGTGTCATACAGAGTGAAGTAAGTCAGAAAGAGAAAAACAAATACTGTATATTAATGCACATATGTGGAATCTAGAAAAGTGGTATAGATGAACTTATTTGCAAAGCAGAAATAGAGGTACAGACGTAAGCAACAAACATATGGACACCGGGGGGGAAGGGGCGGGGGTGGGATGAATTGGGAGATTGGGATTGACATGACATATGAAGTTTTATTTGGGCATTCAGCCAGTGATTCTGGATGAGGGCTGTACATCATCAAATTTGATAAAGAATAATGACAGGCTACATACTAAGATTAAAATTAAAGTTTAGAAGACTATCATAGCAATTCTGTAGATAAATAAAAGACAGAGGTATGGAAGAGCCTTATTTTTTGTGGGTTCAATGTAGTGTTTAGAAAATCAGGTCAGAATAGTAGCTCAAATACACAGATTTATGCCAGGGAGTTCTCTGTCAGCTTTGTTTGGGGGCTACTAGAGCCTTCTGACAATATTTGTGCTGACAGTTTTCTAAGGCTTCAGCTGATTTTTAAGCTGGGAAAGTTCAGTTCTTTCTAGACTTTTCAAAAGTCAGCCTCATCTGTGCTTACAGATATACCTCTATATTCCACAAGTGAGTTTTCAGTGTAGTTGTTAAGAAATAACCACTTATTTGTGGCTGTTTTTTTTAGAATTTCAAGATGAGGGATGACAAGCTTCTTTTTAATTAGGAATGTTGTTAAATGCATTAATAGAATTTTAGTATTGAATGCACATAATAAAATAATTTTAAAATGATTGTGTATCCAGTTATGGCAAGTGTTAACTTCCATTCTGGAGCTAGCTTTTTTGAGGCAAAAATTTGATTTAGGATTTATGTTTTTTGAAAAAGAAATACTTGGGAAACTATTGCATTAATATGATGAAAACAAATTATCTCTGGTTGCAATGATCTTATATGTAGAAAATCTTAAAGACTCCACAAAACAAAAACAAAAATGAAAACTATTATAACTAATAAACAAATTCATTAATGTTGAAGGGTACAAAATCAACATACAAAAATCAGTTGCATTTCTGTGCATTAACAAATCACCTGGAAAGAAAATATTTAAAAAATTAATAAAATTAAACAAGGAGTGAAAGACTTGTGCACTGAAGACTATAAAACATTGACGGAAGAAATGTTTAAGAGATAAAAATAAATGGAAAGATATCCCATGTTCATAGGTTGGAATAATTAATATTGGTGAAGTATCCATTGATCTACAGATTCAATACAATTCTTACCAAAATCTCAATGGCATTTATTACAGAAATTTTTTTAAAATTCACATGAAACTTCAAAATACCCTGAGTACTAAAAACAACTTTGAGAAAGAACAAAGCTGGAGGTATCACACTCCTTGATTTCAAAATATATCACAAGGCTGTAGTAATTAAAACAGTACTTTACTGGCATAAAGACAAACATGCAGACCAATGGAACATTTGGATGATCCAGAGCCATTTCACTGTGAGAACAAAATACAAAGGAATATGTTGAAAAGAAATATCCCTGTGCATAAAATAAAGAAAATATTAAAGGAAGGAAAGCAATCAATTCTAGCAAAACAAGTATAAAAATATCCTACATGTATTAGAGAAGGAAAGAAACCAAGTTAAAAATAAGTTTGAAATTTCAGGAATCCAGCTGAACCCTCCTGAAAGGAATAAGACAATGGCAGAAGGAGTTAATTGTGAGAGGAACTTTCCTTGACTGTAGAAAAAAAGCAACATAAAGTAATTTATGCTTCAGTGCTTGGAAGATTCAAAAACTGGATAAAAATACACATATTAGGGCTTCCCTGGTGGCGCAGTGGTTGAGAGTCCGCCTGCCGATGCAGGGGACACGGGTTCGTGCCCCGGTCCAGGAAGATCCCACATGCTGCAGAGTGGCTGGGCCCGTGAACCAGTGCTCTGAAAAAGGAAAAGCCACAACAGTGAGAGACCCGCGTAACGAAAAAAAAAAAAAAAAAAACACATATTAAAGAGAACATGCACAAATAGTGGTTCTTATAGGTTCCTTTTGGAAAAGGTTTCAGACGCATCAAATAGCAGCCCCAGATCATGAGTCTGAAGGTGATTTTCCAACTAAGACAAGTAAAGGGATGAAGAAGAATCACTTCTAAGAGTTGAGTCTTGTGGGGTTGAAGTTTTCCTAAATTAAGAGGCAGTGGAACGAGCCACTGTGGCCCAGGAACTTGAAAGGTTGCTCAGAAAATTAATAAATCATGCCTGAGAAAGACACTAACCTCAGTGTAACGTTGGATCAGAAAAATGTGAGTCAGGATAAATAGCAATTTCTGCTTTTGGTTGTAAAAGGGAGACACTTCAAATATGATCTGCAGGGAGACCTCCAAGACCTTCAAAATCGCAGAGGAGTTAGACGTGGAGATCACCTCCCAACAAATATATCAGAAATACATCTACATGTGGAACAAGTACACAACACCTACTGAACGCTGGCAGAAGCCCTCAGACCTCCCAAAAGGCAAGGCATTCCCCACATACCTGGGTATGGGCAAAAGAAAAAAGAAAAACCAGAGACAAAAGAATAGGGTCGGGACCTGCACCTCTGTGAGGGAGCTGTGAAGATGGAAAAGTTTCCACACACTAGGAAGTCCCTTCAGTGGTGGATATGGGGGTGGCAGGGGGGAAGCTTTGGAGCCACGGAGGAGAGTGCAGCAACAGGGGTGCAGAGGGCAAAGCGGAGAGATTCCCACACAGAGGACTGGTGCCGACCAGCACTCACCAGCCCGAGAGGCTTGTCTGCTCAGCCGGGGCGGGTGGGGCTGGGAGCTGAGGCTCAGCCTTCGGAAGTCAGACCCCGGGAGAGGACTGGGGTTGGCTGCGTAAACACAGCCCGAAGGGGTCTAGTGCAACACAGCTAGAAGGGAGGGAGTCCGGGGAAAAGTCTGGACTTGCCTAAGAGGCAAGAGACCATTTTTTCGGGGTGCACGAGGTGAGGGGATTCAGAGCACTGCCTAAACAAGCTCCAGAAATGGGTGCATGCCACAGCTATCAGCACAGACACCAGAGATGGTCATGAAATGCTATGGCTGCTGCTACAGCCACCAAGAAGCCTGTTTACAAGCACCGGTCACTATCCACATCTCCCCTCCCAAGATCCTGTGCAGCCCGCCACTGCCAGGGTCCCGTGATCCAGGGACAACGTCCCCGGGAGAACACATGGCACGCCTCAGGCTGTTGCAACCTCATGTTGGCCTCTGCCGCCCCAAGCTTGCCCTGCATTCCATACCCCTCCCTCCCCCCAGCCTGAGTGAGCCAGAGCCCCCAATGAGCTGCTACTTTAACCCCGTCCTGTCTGAGCAAAGAACAGACGCCCTCAGGTGACCTACATGCAGAGTGGGGGCCAAATCCAACGCTGAACCCCAGGAGCTGTGCGAACAAAGAAGAGAATGGAAAATCTCTCCCAGCAGCCTCAGGAGCAGTGGATTAAATCTCCACAATCAACTTGACGTAGCCTGCATCTGTGGAATACCTGAACAGACAACAAATCATCCCAAAATTGAGGCAGTGGACTTTGGGAGCAATGATATATATATTCTTTTTCCTTTTTGTCTCTTTGTGAGTGTGCATGTGTATGCTTCTTAGTGTGATTTTGTCTGTATAGCTTTGCTTTTACCATTTGTCCTAGGATTCTGTCTCTCTGTTTTTTTTTTTTTTTTTCCTTAGTATACTTTTTAATGCTTTTTATCATTGCTGGATTCGTTTTTTGGTTTGGTTGGACTCTTCTTTCTTTCTTTTTTTATTACTTTTTAACTTTTTTTAATAATTATTTTTTCACTTTAATAACTTTATTTTCCTTTCTTTCATTCTTTCTTTCTTTTTTCCTTTCTTTCTTTCTTTCATCTCATTTTTCTTCTGAGCCATGTGGCTGACAGTGTCTTGGTGATCTGACCGGGTGTCATGCCTGTGCCTCTGAGGTGGGAGAGCTGAATTCAAGACATTGGTCCACCAGAGACCTCCCAGCCCCATGTAATATCAAACGGCAAAATCTCTCCCAGAGATCTCCATTCTTAATGCTAAGACCAAGCTCCACTCAACGACCAGCAGGCTACAGTGCTGGACACCCTATGCCAAACAACTGGCAACACAGGAACACAACCCCACCCATTAGTAGAGAGGCTGCCTAAAATCATAATGAAGTCACAGACACCCCACAGCACATCACTGTACGCAGTCCTGCCCAACAGAAAGACAAGATCCAGCCTCATCCAGCAGAACCCAGGCACCAGTCCCCTCCACTAGGAAGCCCACACAACCCACTGAACCAACCTTAGCCACTGGGGGCAGACATCAAAAACAATGGGAACTACAAACATGCAGCCTGCAAAAAGGAGACCCCAGACACAGTAAGTTAAGCAAAATGAGAAGGCAGAGAAACACACAACAAATGAAGGAGCAAGGCAAAAACCCACCAGACCTAACAAATGAAGAGAAAATAGGCAGTCTACCTGAAAAGGAATTCAGAGTAATGATAGTAAAGATGATCCAAAATCTTGGAAATAGAATGGAGAAAATGCAAGAAACATTTAACAAGGACCTAGAAGAACTAAAGAGCAAACAAACAATAGTGCACAACACAATACATGAAATTAAAAATTCTCTAGAAGGAAGTGATAGCAGAATAACTGAGGCAGAACGGATAAGTGAACTGGAAGATAAAATAGTGGAAATAACTACCACAGAGCAGAATAAAGAAAAAATAATGAAAAGAATTGAGGACAGTCTCAGAGACCACTGGGACAACATAAAACACCCAACATTCGAATTATAGGCGTCACAGAAGAAAAAGAGAAAAAAGGGACTGAGAAAATATTTGAAGAGATTATAGTTGAAAACTTACTGAGTATGAGAAAGGAACTAGTCGATCAAGTCGAGGAAGCACAGAGAGTCCCATACAGGATCAGTCCAAGGAGAAACATGCCATGACACATATTAATCAAACTATCAAAAATTAAATGCAAAGAAAAAATATTAAAAACAGCAAGGGAAAAGCAACAAATAACATACAAGGGAATCCCCATAATGTTAACAGCTGATCTTTCAGCAGAAACTCTGCAAGACAGAAGGAAGTGGCAAGAAATATTTAAAGTGATGAAAGGGAAAAACCTACAACCAAGATTACTGAGAAAGGATCTCTTTCAGATTGGACGGAGAAATTAAAACCTTTACAGACAAGCAAAAGCTAAGAGAATTCAGCACCATCAAACCAGCTTTACAACAAATGCTAAAGGAACTTCTCTAGGCAGGAAACACAAGAGAAGGAAAAGTCCTACAATAACAAAACCAAAACAAGTAAGAGAATGGTAATAGGAACATACATATCAATAACTACCATAACTGTAAATGGATTAAATGTTCCAACCAAAAGACTGGCTGAATGGATACAAAAACATAACCCGTATATATGGTGTCTACAAGAGACCCAGTTCAGACCTAGAGACACATACAGACTGACAGTGAGGGGATGGAAAAAGATATTCCATGCAAATGGAAATCAAAAGAAAGCTGAAGTACCAAATCTCATATCAGACAAAATAGACTCTAAAATAAAGATTATTACAACAAAGAATGACACTACATAATGATCAAGGGATCGATCCAAGAAGAAGATATAACAATTGTAAATATTTATGCACCCAATATGAGAGCACCTCAATACATAAGGCAAATGCTATGAGTCATAAAAGGGAAAATCAACAATACAATCATAGTAGGGGACTTTAACACCCCACTTTCACCAATGGACCGATTATCCAAAATGAAAATAAATAAATAAATACAAGCTTTAAACTATACATTACACCAGATGGACTTAATTGATATTTATAGGACATTCCATCCAAAAACAACAGAATACACTTTATTCCCAAGTGCTCATGGAACATTCTGCAGGATGGATCATATCTTGAGTCACAAATCAAGCCTTGGTAAATTTAAGAAAATTGAAATAGTATCAAGTATCTTTTCTGACCACAATGCTATGAGACTAGATATCAATTAAAGGAAAACATCTGTAAGAAATACAAACACATGGACGCTAAGCAATACACTACTTAATAACGAAGAGATTACTGAAGAAATCAAAGAGGAAATCAAAAATCCCTAGAAACAAATGACAATGAAAACACGACCACCCAAAATCTATGGAATGCAGCAAAAGCTGTTTTAAGAGGGAAGTTTATAGCAATACAATTCTACCTCAATAAACAGGAAACAACTCAAATAAACAACCTAACTGTGCACCTAAAGCAATTAGAAAAAGAAGAACAAAAAAACCCCCAAAGTTAGCAGAAGGAAAGAAATCATAAAGATGAGATCAGAAATAAATGAAAAAGAAATGAAGGAAACAATAGCAAAGATCAATAAAACTAAAAGCTGGTTCTTTGAGAAGATAAACAAAATTGATAAACCATTAGCCAAATGCAACAAGAAAAAAAGGGAGAGCCTCAGATAAATAGAATTAGAAATGAAAAGGAGAAGTAACAACTGACCTTTGCAGAAATACAAAGGATCATGAGAGATTACTACAATCAACTCTATGCCAATAAAATGGACAACCTGGAAGAAATGAACAAATTCTTAGAAAAGCACAACCTTTCTGAGACTGAACCAGGAAGAAATTGAAAATATAAACAGACCAATCACAAGCACTGAAATTGAGACTGTGATTAAAAATCTTCCAGCAAACAAAAGCCCAGGAACAGATGGCTTCACAGAATTCTATCAAACATTTAGAGAAGAGCTAACACCTATCCTTCTCAAACTCTTCCAAAATATAGCAGAGGGAGGAACACTCCCAAACTCATTCTACGAGGCCCCCATCACCCTGATACCAAAACCAGACAAGGATGTCACAAAAAAAGAAAACTACAGGCCAATATCACTGATGAACATAGATGCAAAAATCCTCAACAAAATACTAGCAAACAGAATCCAACAGCACATTAAAAGGATCATACACCATGATCAAGTGGGGTTTATCCCAGAAGTGCAAGGATTCTTCAAGATACACAAATCAATGTGATCCACCATATTAACAATTTGAAGAATAAAAACCATATGATCTTCTCAATAGATGCAGAAAAAGTTTTCGACAAAATTCAACACTGATTTATGATAAAAACCCTCCAGAAAGTCGGCATAGAGGGAACTTACCTCAACATAATAAAGGCCATATATGACAAACCCACAGCCGACATCGTTCTCAATGGTGAAAAACTGAAACACTTCCTCTAAGATCAGGAACAAAACAAGGTTGCCCACTCTCACCACTGTTATTCAACCTAGCTTTGGAAGTTTTAGCCCCAGAAGTCAGAGAAGAAAAAGAATTAAAAGGAATCCAAATTGGAAAAGAAGAAGTGAAGCTCTCACTCTTTTCAGATGACATGATACTGTACACAGAGAATCCTAAAGACGTTACCAGAAAACCACTAGAGCTAATCAATGAATTTGGTAAAGCAGCACTATACAAAATTAATGCACAGAAATCTCTGGCATTCCTATACACTAATGATGGAAAATCTGAAAGAGAATTTAAGGAAATACTCTCATTTACCATTGCAACAAAAAGAAAAAAATACCTAGGCATAAACCTACCTATGGAGACTATAGTTTTCTGTATGCAGAAAACGATAAGTCACTGATGAAAGAAATTAAAAATGGTACAACAGATGGAGATATATACCATGTTCTTGGATTGGAAGAATCAACATTGTGAAAATGACTATACTACCCAAAGCAATCTACAGATTCAATGCAATCCCTATCAAATTACCAATGGCATTTTTTACGGAACTAGAACAAAAAATCTTATAATTTGTATATAGGCCCAAAAATCCCTGAATAGCCAAAGCAGTCTTGAGGGAAAAAAAAAGGAGCTGGAGGAATCAGACTCCCTGACTTCAGACTATACTACAAAGCTACAGTAATCAAGACAATATGGTACTGACACAAAAACAGAAACATAGATGAATGGAACAAGATAGAAAGCCCAGAGATAAACCCATGCACCTATGGTCAACTAATCTATGACAAAGGAGGCAAGGATATACAATGGAGAAAAGACAGCCTCTTCAATAAGTGGTGCTGGGAAAACTGGACAGCTACATGTAAAAGAATGAAATTAGAACACTCCCTAACACCATACACAAAAATAAACTCAAAATGGATTAGAGACCTTAATGTAAGATGGGACAGTAGAAAATTCTTAGAGGAAAACATAGGAAGAACACTCTTTGACATAGATCAGAGCAAGATCTTTTTTTCTTTTTGGTACACGGGCCTCTCACTGTTGTGGCCTCTCCCGTTGTGGAGCACAGGCTCTGGACGCACAGGCTCAGCAGCCATGGCTCGTGGGCCCAGCCGCTCTGCGGCATGTGGGAGCTTCCCAGACCGGGGCATGAACCTGTGTCCCCTGCATCGGCAGGCAGACTCTCAACCACTGCGCCACCAGGGAAGCCCCCCCCTTTTTTTAAAGATCTTTTTTGATCTACCTCCTAGAGTAATGGAAATAAAAACAGAAATAAACAAATGGAACCTAATGAAACTTCAAAGCTTTTGCACAGCAAAGGAAACCATAAACAAGACGAAAAGACAACACTCAGAATGGGAGAAAATATTTGCAAATGAATCAACAGACAAAGAATTAATCTCCAAAATATATAAACAGCTCATGCAGCTCAATATTAATAAAACAAACAACCCAATCCAAAAATGGGCTGAAGACCTAAATAGACATTTCTCCAAAGGAAACATACAGATGGCCAAGAAGCACATGAAAAGCTGCTCAACATCACTAATTATTAGAGAAATGCAGATCAAAACTACAATGAGGTACCACCTCACACCAGTTAGAATGGGCATCATCAGAAAATCTACAAACAACAAATGCTGGAGAGGGTGTGGATAAAAGGGAACCCTGTTGCACTGTTGGTGGGAATGTAAATTGATACAGCCACTATGGAGAACAGTGTGGAGGTTCCTTAAAAACTAAAAATAAAATTACCATATGATCCAGCAATCCCACTACTGGGCCATGTACTCAGAGAAAACCATAATTCAAAAAGACACATGCACCCCAACGTTGATTGCAGCACTATTTCTAATAGCCAGGTCATGGAAGCAACCTAAATGCCCATCAACAGACGAATGGATAAAGATGATGTGGTACGTATATACAATGGAATATTACTCAGCCATAAAAAGGAACAAAATTGGCTCATTTGTTGAGATGTGGATAGATCTAGATACTGTCATACAGAGTGAAGTAAGTCAGAAAGAGAAAAACGAATATCGTATATTAATGCATATATGTGTAACCTAGAAAAATGGTACAGATGAACTGGTTTGCAGGGCAGAAATTGAGACACAGATGTAGAGAGCAAACGTATGGACACCAAGGGGGGGAAAGCCACGGTGTGGTGGGGGTGTGTGTGATGAATTTGGAGATTGGGATTGACATGTATACACTGATGTGTATAAAATTGATGACTAATAAGGACCTGCTGTATAAAAAAATAAATGAAATAAAATTCACACAAACAAAAAGAATCATTTTTCAATCTTTTGCTGATAGCATATAAAAATGTAAGTGATTTTTGTATACTTGTTACTGAATATGTATTTCTAGAATGCAGCAAAGAGAAAGATAGTCAAGGACCTGAGGAGGGAACTGTTTCTGATCTTTCACAACACAACACAGGGACTTGCAAGGCCTCCATGTGATTCTTAATTTTAAGGATAAGCTGCTTTATACTCTATTTTACCTTTATGTTATCATAGGTAACCTCCACATAATATATCCTTGTACTTCCATTTCTTGTCTTTTGTGATTTTTATGCAGTTTCTTTCTTTATATGTTATAAACCCTGTAATACATTGATACCATTTTTGCACAAATAATCAGTGGTCTTTGAAGTGATTTTGTAAAGAAAAAATCCATCATATGTATCTATTCGTATATTGTTCTTTTCTGTTGCCCTTGATTTCTTTCTTAGATGCAGGTTTCCATATGATATAATTTTCTGTCTGACTAAAGAAATTTCTTTATCATTACTTAAAATAATGATATGCCTATGATAAATTCTCTCAGCTATTGTTTTTTTCTCAAAAATAATCATTATTTTGCCATTAATTTTTGAAAAATATTTTCTCAGAGTATAGAATTCTGGGTTGACAGCTGTGTATGTGTGCTTGTGTGTGTGTGTTTTCTTACATCACTTAAAGCATATTTCCCCATTGTATTCTGGCCAGCCAGAGCCTTCATATATCTGAAAAAGCTATTTCCCCTGTTTCTGAAAGATATTTCCTCCAGGTTGGGAATTCTAAGTTGACAACTTCAGTTTTCCTTTAGTAGCATAAAGATGTTGCTTATATGCATGAATTTCATTTACCATAGTTTAGTAGATAACACCAGTCTCTCAGCCAAACAGTTAAAATTTCAGTTACCAAAGTATATTAACTGAGAGTAATTTCATGAGGTACAAATACTGCTTCCAGTTCTTTAATCCACAAATCACCATGTAAATAATAGACACACATGATTGGTGTCCAATGTTGTCACTTCTTTCAAATTCTGCTAGTGATTGATCACTGTGCATCTGTTATTTCGGTCACACATAGACATCAAAAAAGAGTGTGTATTTGTGCTCCCAGTGCTTCCCAGTGATAGACTTAGATGGTATTTTACAACAATGGATACTCAAAAGAGGGAATTGGCCAGTAAAGATGAAAGTGCAGCAAAGAAAAGAAAGTGACAACATTGGAGGTGAAATTCAAATGCAACATAAATCAAATCATGGAAGGAATAGCTGATTGTGGGGATGTTGACACTTGTTATTCAAGAAACTCTTTATATGCAGCTGGAGGAATTTAGTGAAAGTTAGTTTATCTATGTAATGAGGGAAATGTTTTTGACAAAAAGGATGAGGATGTCCCACAGGAAGTGATGTCAGCTCTGCCTGTTGTTTGTTTTATTCTCAGCTATAGTGGATTCTAAATAAATGTTATGATTTTAATCAAAATTTTATTACTCTGTCACTGACTAGAAAAATGTAATTCCTCTTATTTCCTGAAGAGAAAACTAATTTCCATACATCAAGCCAGATGTATAATTCTTGGTGTGGAGTATGATGCTTTTTATATGCATGAAATAATCTTTCTACCACTAAAACAGTCTTTCTGTGACCCTCCAAGCAGAATCAGTTATCTTTTCTCCTTCATGATTGTTTTAGTGAATGCCATCCCTCATTCATAAATCTTTCGTTGTGATAATGACTCATTCATCAGTTGTTTACCTCTACATGTCTAATATGTTTTTGTTAGTCAAGGGCTCTGACTGTAAATTATCAAATTGTCTTTTTTTTTTTTTAAAGAAGATATTGGGGGTAGGAGTTTATTAATTTATTAATTTATTTTTGCTGTGTTGGGTCTTCGTTTCTGTGCGAGGGCTTTCTCTAGTTGTGGCATGTGGGGGCCACTCTTCGCGGTGCATGGGCCTCTCACTATCCCGGCCTCTCTTGTTGCGGAGCACTATCAAATTGTCTTTGATTTACATCTTTTATGAATGCTTACTCGGTGAAATGCATTTTTTCTTGTAATTTATTATGTTACACTTTGGTTTGTTAACTTTATTTAGAATTAAGCATTACTGGAAGAGTTTCCATGTTTCATTAGTACTAGAAGTATAAAAGAGAAAAATGTGTTATTCTTTCTTTCACAGAATCTTCTGAAGGAAAAATTTATATGACATTTCCTTTTTTAACGAAATTCTTATTTATCTAGTTTAGAGGTAAAGACAAATTTTAATTGGAAGATACCCAAATCATAAATTGAGAGTCATAGTCAGAAGACACACTTTCATACGTTTTTTTGTAAGCTAAAAATTCTATAAGAATTATGGCTTTGTCATTTACATCTTAAGAGAGGGAATCAATTATTATTTCTCTTGTAGTCATGAAATTGGCATTTTTCATTATATTTTCTTATTGAATATTTTTGGTGTCCAGAAATATTTATCTTTAAAAAGATTCTAGAGGGAATGGGGAACAAACCAAAGAGTACTGAAAGTTACCTTCAAGGGCTTTTAATGCAAACTTAGTAAGAGATACAATAGTTGAACTTATTAATGATAGTTCTTAATAAAAGCATTTCAGATATTTAGTTTAATCAAACCTAGGAAAAGCCAAATCATATAACCACAATAGAGAATGTGTACCTAGCTACAGCATATGAAATAAAAAATAATAATTTCCAGTGTGCTTGCCTTGAAGATTGATGACTAAAAAGGACAGCAAAATTTTCCAACATTTTTTTATTTAGCTTATTCTGTTCTTAACGCTAGGTGCTAGAGAACAAATGCAGAAAACCAGACGTGGATTCTGTTTTCAATAATGGTTTTGATTGTATTCTGGTGCAAGGTGTAAAGTAATAAGTTTTATGCAAGGGATATTAATAAAGTACTATGGAAAATGGGAAAAATAATTGAAGTCTGATCGTGAGTAAATAAGAAAGCTTCGGAGAGATGTTTGCATTTCTTCAAAATGGTAGGGAAGAAACATGTTAAGATGTAAAAAACAAATCCCAGACCAAAGTGAAAATGGGGAAAATAGAAAAGAAACCAAGGTATGTATAGGTACCAGACAATAGAGGACTTTGACCCTCTCCCCCTAAAAAAAAAAAAAGGAAATAAAGAATATTAAAGAAAATAAAGAATATAACTGAAAATTTAGGTAGGAACCAGATTGTGGAAGAACTTGATCTTCTAGGTTTTCTGGGGGCTTGGACTTGATTCAGGAAGGGATAAAAGATCAGCTGGCTTTTGAGCTGGGAAATGCTATAATCAGGACTATGCTTTAGAAAACTGAATCGAAACCATTTTATAGGGTACTGTTTAAAAGATGACGATAGGATAGACTAACATCACATACATCCATGTTGCCTTTACTTTATCACTCATAGTCTAATAAATTTTATCTTAATTGGTTCCAACTCCATTCGAACACAGTGGGTAGTTCATAATTAAACTGTTTTTTTTTCTTAATTACTTACTTGATTAAAGAAAACAAATGAAATCCAGAGGTGTAGAGCTGCTTTATTGCTCTGACAGGAGAGTAAATCATATGCAAGAAATCAAAGAAGTTCCAAAAGATTTCCCCCCCACCCATATCACCCTGGCCTTTGAACAGAGTAGAACTCTACATTGACAGCAACCAGTTCTTTAAGAACCTATTGGAAGGAGAGGAAAAAGATGAGAATGTCAACTCCATAATCATAGCAGACACATTTTAAGTCCATTCCAGTAAACTAGGGTACTTTGTCTAGTTCCAGCTGGGCAGAAGACTATTCTTGCTGTCAAGATGATAAATGAAACCCCAACGTTCTACATATTTATCATATCTACACTCAGTCATTATAATGTGCTTTACCTGAACATTAACACAGCAGGCAAATAAGGCTGCAGTAAGCACAAAACAGATCAGCTCACCCTCTGGTAGGAGCAAATCCCTCATAGACATAAAGGCACATGTTTGCCACTGTCCTGGCCACCATAAACAAGAGTCATATATTCAAGGGGTCCAGCTGATCCGTGAGTGCATTGTGCCCCCGAGTTCATTATCTTTCTTTTCGTAATGAGTCAGATTTTATCAAGTGCAGGATCATTTACCTCAACGCCATTCTTAATTAGACTGTTACATGAAGTAGTGACAATCTTGGAAAAGAAAAAAAAGTTATTTTAACTTTCAAGAAATGGATACATGGCAAGTTAAATAAATATCTGACAGTTGTTTCCCCATTATCTCATAAAAGCCTCAGCCTAAATTATTCCTGTTTTGTTATTTGCACTATTTTAAAAACAGCAGTATTTCTTCCTCATTGTAAATCATGCCCATAGGATTCAAGAGTCAAATTTCTCCGTGAATAGTGCCATTTGCCAACCTGTAAATCAAAAGAGGTGTATTTTTGTTGTTGTTTTGTTTTGTTTCATTTTTGTTTTTTCCTGGGCAAAGTCACACTGAACTGCATAGATTAGAAATTAGGGTTCACCAAAGTCTTCACTGGGTATATGCCTATTTTAAACTATACTTCAACTTTTGAAATCTCATTCTTTGGCTGAGAAAGAAGGTTATCATACATCTCATATTTTTGTGGTGTATGTCCCCCAAATTAGGAGGCTGGGTGGGAGTGACGTTTGGTATATAAAGTGTTATGGTGAGGGAAAAGCCATATCTGATCTTCTAGGAAATACTATATAACACATTCTCATACTACAAATTACCTGAGAAACATGAGGAAATTTAAAATTTTTATACTGTCTTATTGTGCAATTCTGAGAAGTAAGAATATGAACTAAGATCTAGTGAAATTTGAGTATGGACTCAGTCCCAAAGAGAATCAAAGTGAGACTTTTTCTTAACAGTGAGAAAAATAATACAGTACTTCATTAGGTATTATATTAACAAATATGTTATTAAACATATATTGCCTAGTGTATAGTAAATATTTTAAAATATGAGTTAGGACTTTGCAGAATACCTTTGTATAAAAATACCCACCAGCTATTGATGCCTATAGAATATTTATGTCATAATTAACAATTTCATAGTACAAATATTTTCTATGATAATGAGTAAATTTTCATATTTTAATGATATTACAAAACAGAGACAAATAAAAGGCTTTCACAAATGTCTCACTGAATATTAATCACAGAGCCAGATATAGAACTTATTTTCTTATTCAAGAGCAAATATTGCAAGATAACTTAGTGTTGTTCATACTTTTCTTAAATAAGAAATATATTTATAAGCAACTTATTCGATTTTGGTAATATTTGATTGAAGTTTTCTAAAGTTTGTGAAACTTATCCCTCAATATCCCACAATGCAATTTTTGGCAAAAGTGAATTTTAGTTCCACTTCTGGCCATGATGGAATCAGAGACATGATTAAGTATTCCACAACAAGCAACTGAAAACTGGACAAAATAGATTAAACATCTTTTTTTTTCCAGATATTGGATAACAAGTTGTTCAGGGTTGTAATCACTGAGAAATGGGAAATAAAATAGGATCGCCTTATTATTGCCTCGGCATTCTGCCTGGAGGTGACTTTATGCATCCAGATACTTAAATTTACTTATATTTATTTATTTATTTTACAATGGGACTATTTTAAGAATTTACATTGTTTTATTTACAGCAAAACTCTATTTGTCAAATACCATCTCACTTGAAACCTTGTTATATAAAAGACATTTTAAAGTAGAACTGCTTTTATTGAGGAGGGAAGGAAGGCTATTTCTGTTCTTACCGCCCTCAAGACATTGTTAATAGCACTGGTAACCGAACTCTAGAAAACACAGATGGAAAATTGTAATAGAGTAAATTTGTTCTAGCATATTTAGCCACGTTGTAAAATCTTGGTAGCATACATTGTTTATATATTCTTTCTGTAGAATATACTGAGTTAAGTTGTGAAATTTATTTAATATTAAATTGAAAAACATACATACCTGTTACATGATCAAGGCTCTGTCCGTGTTACTATGGAGATTTGAATGAGTCTTAATATTTGATTGACATTGATCAGTCCGTTTTAACAAAGCTAGCTCAATTGTTGGAGCAATATGACATCCTTTGACTACATATACTTTGCTTTGAATGTGGTTACTCCTGATAGACTAGACTTACAATTTTGGGGTGAAAAGCAGTTCCTACACCTAATTTGTGTTGTCCTGCAAATGCACCCCACATTGTTGATGTTTACTTTTAGTCTGAATTATCATAATAAATTATGATTACTTGAGCATTCAGTTTTTTTTTTTAACATCTTTATTGGGGTATAATTGCTTTACAATGGTGTGTTAGTTTCTGCTTTATAACAAAGTGAATCAGTTATACATATACATATGTTCCCATATGTCTTCCCTCTTGCATCTCCCTCCCTCCCACTCTCCCTATCCCACCCCTCCAGGCTGTCACAAAGCACCGAGCCAATATCCCTGTGCCATGCAGCTGCTTCCCACTAGCTATCTACCTTACTACGTTTGTTAGTGTGTATATGTCCATGACTCTTTCTCGCCCTGTCAAACCGCACCCTTCCCCCTCCCTATATCCTCAAGTCCATTCTCCAGTAGATCTGCGTCTTTATTCCTGTCTTACCCCTAGGTTCTTCATGACATTCTTTTTTTCTTAAATTCCATATATATGTGTTAGCATACGGTATTTGTCTTTTTCTTTCTGACTTACTTCACTCTGTATGACAGACTCTAGGTCTATCCATCTCATTACAAATAGCTCAATTTCGTTTCCTTTTAGGGCTGGGTAATATTCCATTGTATATATGTGCCACAATCAGTGTCTTATAATTTTCTGCATACAGGTCTTTTGTCTCCTTAGGTAGGTTTATTCCTAGATATTTTATTCTTTTTGTTGCAATGGTAAATGGGGGTGTTTTCTTGATTTCACTTTCAGATTTTTCATCATTAGTATATAGGAATGCCAGAGATTTCTGTGCATTAATTTTGTATCCTGCTACTTTACCAAATTCATTGATTAGCTCTAGTAGTTTTCTGGTAGCATCTTTAGGATTCTCTATGTATAGTATCATGTCATCTGCAAACAGTGACAGCTTTACTTCTTCTTTTCCGATTTGGATTCCTTTTATTTCCTTTTCTTCTCTGATTGTTGTGGCTAAAAATTCCAAAACTAGAGCATTCAGTTTTAAGTAGATGATTAATGTAGAGTCTATTTAAAATGATGGATTAGGGTGCTCTATAATGATAGTCTTTTATCACCATGATTTATCACGTTTTTCCACTAATATAGTCAACCTTATAAAATTTATACCTTTTGGACAAAGTATACATTTTTATCATTTTCAAATGAGAAAATCATCATTTTAAAATTAAGTGTATGTTTTAGGCTATTAAAAAACTACAGTGCCCGCCTTGAATAGAATTGTTCATTGAATCATTCAATTGCTTTCCTTTTAATCTTCTCACTTACCTTGAGATTTCAGTAAAAAATGAAAGGGTTTATGATTAATTTTCAGTATACATATAGAAAATTTTAATTTAAAATTAATGTTGTGGTCTTTCCTATTTTGTCTAAAATGTCTTTTAAAATTAGAATAATGCTTTCCCTCCAGAACCTACACCTTTTCTGAATTTTAGTTCTTTTTATTGGGAAGTATTTCACATCTTCTTGGGATATTGATGCACTATTTATTGACATGAATGTCAAAGTGCCTAACTTCCTTAAAAAAAGACATACTAAAACAGTAATTGAGCATTAGCTTAACACCCTGGATATATTAATGTTTCTTTTTACAAAACGAACCTCTTTATGGAGTTAGACTTGAGGAGGAAGGAAAAATGGCATAGTCAGAAATGTCTTGGTGACTTTATCTTCCAGACATGATGAAGTAATGGATACTCAAGGGCATGGAAAAGTAGAGTTCAGTTATAGCATTGAAGTGTCACTGATATTAGGAGTTTAAGTTAACAGCTGATAAGGCAGCTAGAATTTACAGGGAAGAATAACAGAAAGGACATAGCCATAGAAGAATCTTTAGAAATCTTCATAGAGTCCCCATATGTCATTGGCTGAATACTAATCTATTCATGTTCAGGTTAAGGCTCCACAAGACCTTGTAAGAACAGCTTTTAGGGAGCTATGAGCTGCACAGAGATGTTGGAGGTCACAGAATGCTAAAAAATGTAGGCGTTCCAACAAGCTAGTTCACAGTGTTTCAAAACTCAGAAAGACAACAATTAGAATAATGACTACTCTAGGCCTGCCCTTAAAAAGCTTAAAAACAAGACTTGAGAGGATTAACTTGCCCCACCAATAAACTAACTACCTGCCAAAACAGAACCCAATACAATCTAAAGTAAGACAGTACAATCTAAATTCTCCAAATGTTACATATTGAGTACAGAGTACAGTTTTTTAATAATCTGTATGGTAATGCCAAAATATGGAAATATTTTTATAATTATGTATGCAAATGTATATAAATACGCATTTATGGGATTTTCTTATCTTTTGCTTTAAAATAGAATTATATTATACATGCTGCTTTATATCTGTTTTATTCACTGGATATACCCCCACAGAATCCCTTTCAAGTCCACTAATGAAACTACATTTAACTCCTTTTTACTGGCTGCATAATATTCCACTGTGTTGTTATACCAAATTAGGACAATAACTGTCTATTTCCAGATTTTTGCCACCACAATGTTTAATGCTGCACTATGTATCATTATATCCATCTATACATATATGTATGTAATAATATAATGATTATATATACACACATATATAATGATATATAAAATAATATTTATATATTATTATTCATATAATGTAAATTATTCCAAAACTCAATAGTTAAATTCAATACAATTTCAATTAGAATTCCAACAGTGCTTTTCTGAATAGGAAAAAAAATGTTCATTTGTTCCACTGTATTTGTTGAATACACATGCCATACCTGACATTATTCTTGTCCTTAAGCCTGCAGAGGAAACAAAGTGTACACCCTCATGGTGTTTATTGTCTGTGAGAGGAGAAATTCATTTTAAAACTACAAAATGTAAGGTCAGGTAGGGGTAAGTGATATGAGGAAGAAAAGGTGCTAAAAAGTATTAGATTTTATTCCATACATGGCATTCTGGAACCATCTCTCTGAGGAAGTGACACCTAAATCAAGACATGAGTGAAGTATGTAAATACTTAATAAAAGCTCCGTAAATACATGGAGGAAAAGAATTATAAGTAGTTAGTGCCAGTACCTGAGGTAAAAAACAAAACAAAACAAAACTGTGTGTTTTAAGAACAGCAAGGAAGTCATGGTAGTTAAAGCAGAATCAGAAAAGCATTGTCAGAATTTAATTGAAATTGTGTTGAATTCAACTATTGAGTTTTGGAATAATTTACATTATATGATTTTAAGTTTTCACATTCATGGAATGTTTTTTCATTTGTTGACACCTTTTTTTTTTCATAGTAGTTTTTACTTTTATAAATGTCCAGGACTCTGTAAATGTATTTCTATTAGCAATAATCACGCCTCGGATAAACCTCATTGGCTACAATACTGCCACTGCACAAAGCTGTAAATGTATTTCTAACTACATCATAATTTATGCTCTCGGTGTGATGGACTGTTTTTCTCATCTTTATTTTATATCCAGTCACTTAATAAAATACTTAAGTTTAATAAATTCTAATTATCTTGGGAATTTTTAAGTATAAAATCAAAACATTAGAAAAATAATTTATTGTCTACTTAATGTTTATAATTGTTATCACATTACTTTTGTTACAATATTCTAGATAATATTTAATAATGGTAATCAGACCATGTCAACCTATTCCCAAATAGATACTTTATTTTATTTTTTCTTCTATTTTATCTTTACATATTTTCTATTGCTTGAGGCATTTTTCCACTCAATATTATAAGCTTAACCCTGGGGTTTTACAGTTACCCTCCTTTATTCCATAAATACCTAATGAAATTTTTAAATTGTGTAATTTTTTTTTAATTCCAAAAGGAGCATTACTTTGTTCCAGGTGCTGCTTTGTTCTCCCTTTGTCTCTGTCTTGTGAGGGATGTGACTTAAGGTTCTTGTATTTTCTTTTGATGGGCGCATAGATCCTTTGTTTCCTCCTTGGGACTGAGGTCTGCCTGCCAGGAAACCACATAGAGAGTCAGGCCCATGAGTGGGGCTATGCTGTGGTAGCCCCTGTGTGCTGGCAGTTTTGCAGATAGCAGGTGGATGCCTCCACAGGATGTCTCTCTGTGGGTCAGGAGCACCTGAGAGGCAGTATTTGACGCCACATCCATAGACAGAGGCCAGGAAGAACAGGCAACGTCAGATTCCTCTAGGGATGGTGGTGGTCAAGGCATTTATTATGGGTCTCTGGGGGCCGATATCACCAAATGTCTCATTTCATTTCTTTAACCAGATGCTTCTTTCATATCCTTATTCAATCTAAAGATCTGCACCTGCCCTTGCAGAGGTAGCCAGAGTTGTATTCATCTAGCCCTGTTTGCCTAGTGACTCCACTAAGAGCCTGACCTGAGAATTGTAGATGGATCCCAGATTCTCTTAAAAGTAGTCTTTCCTCTACTATTATTTTAAAATACACAAGATTGTATAAAAATTTTAAGCTTGTCTAAAATTAAAAATAAGACACTTAGGTTCCAGTTTATTTACAATTACTTTATTTGACTGAAGACAAATTATAATATTCCAAATGCCCTTATTGGCACCTCATGAGTAATTTTCTTCTAAATTTAAATTCAATAGTGATTTAAAAAATGTTAAATGCAGTATATACAGAAAAAAACAGCTTAATTATTTTATATCTATATGATTGATTTATACTTTAATTTTTAAAGATGAAAAACTATATTTATATTCCTAAGGTATTAAATTTTCAGAATACTAAGAAAAAACTTAAAAAATCAGGCAGACCCCACTAAGTTTTAAGACATAACTATAATCAAGCTACCAGATGGCATGATTACAAGAAGTAATCAAAATTTTATGAGCATGTAGTTGGAACTTTAGGAGCTGCTCTATTGCTATAATGGTGCTGGAGATTTTAGTGAACTGTTAATTATGGTTTTGAAAATAAATTAAATTTAGAGAATCATGGACTTTATCCCTGAGGGTTAAAGCTTAGTCTGATAGTAGAGTAAAGCTTTAAAGTGTCATTCTGTATGATATCAATAATGTCTTTATTTAAGAAAAAGGAGTAATATAAAGAATTTAATGCCTCAGTATGAACTAAGAAATCATCTGTTTTTAAAATGGCGCTCTGGTCCCTAGATGCTTGTTGTGTCATGATATATGATTGTCTCACTGTTAATTAGGATGGCATTTAAAGGATATGGGGCTGAAGAAATGAGTCATGTCTTATGTGGGGACTCATTGTCCCTGGGCTGTCCTTCCCTCCTCAGAGGAGCCCTATTATTTTATCCAGTTCTATGCATGGCCTCAGGCAGTCCGGCAGATGCTGAACTGAAAGTCAAGGTAAAAACATCTTTACTTGTGCCCTGCAACTGCCATCAGCAGATGTGAGCAACCCAATTAGATAATTTTATACTTGTTTAGTGCCTCATTTTGGAATGAAGTCCTCATATATGATTTGATTATAGCAAAAACTTCTGTCTTCCACAAATTAGTAAAATAAGACTAAAGTCCTCACATCAACATAGTGACTCAATGAACTAGTATACTTTTGATATTAATGTATTCACCACAGATGTTCCATTTTATAACTTCTAGAACTATTCTTAGTGCAAAATACCTCCATGAAGATTAACTCAAAAAATTTCAGGAAACTAAATCCTAAAGATCACTTTTCAAGCATAATAGATGTTAACAACAAGTTTTGAGATACTTCAGACTTTATGTTAAATCTTCTTTTTTCCCAGGAAACTATAAAAGCAATGAAAGAAAGAAAGGAAGGAAGGAAGGAAGGAAGGCAGGAAGAAAAAGAAAAAAAAAGAAAGGAAAGAAAAAAATGCACATGCACGCATTTGTACAAAAACACATAAACACATAGAAACAGCAACATACACGTAGCTTCTTGATTTCTTTACTTCCACACTTCTGACCATATTTTCTCTACCAAGTTTTACCACTTACTCCCAAGATCATACCTTGGCCTTTACTTTTAATAATAAGCCCTTTCTATTTTAAAATTTCAATTATCCCACGCTTTCTTTACTTTTCTGATCTCTTCTCCTGGAACTGACCCATGATGGTTAATATTATGTGTCAACTTGAGTGGGCCATGGGGTACCCAGATGTGTTTGTGAGGGTGTTTCTGGATGAATTTAGCATTTGAATAGGGGACTCAGTAAAGTAGATCATCCTCCCCAAAGTGGGTGGGCATCATCCAATCAGTTGAAGGCCTGAATTGAACAAAAGGTGGAGGAAAGAGGAACTCATCCTTTTTCTCCTGCCTCACAATTTGAGCTGGGACATCTTATCTCATCTTTTCTTGTCCTTGGACTGTGATTTACACCATTAGTTGGACCTTTGGACTTGGACTGAATTCACCACCAGTTTTCCTGGGTTTCTAGCTTGCAGATGGCAGACCACTGGACTTCTCAGACTCCATAATCAATCATGTGAGCCAATTTCTCATAAAGTCTGTCTATCTATGTATATATCTATCATCTATCTATATCCCCTATTACTTCTGTTTTTTATATACATATTCTGTTGGTTGTGTCTCTCTGGATACCCTAATAATACATGACCAATTCAAAAATTGCTCAACTGCATTAGAATCTCTTTTCAACCATGTTAGTGACCATTATTACCCACATAGTCTCTTTCTTTTTTTTCCCAGCTAAAGTTTAATTGTCCCTGATGATAAACATTCTCTTGTTTACATCATCAAGTGCCTTGTTTCTTGTCTTGCCCACTTGGGTAACCCAAATATCCACCTACTTGATACAAACATCTGAAATCCAATGTGGAAAATGTACAACAATATTGAATAGTCTCCCCTTAAATTTATTATCCCAAACATCAAGTGACATTTAAGAAAATACTGCTGACACTAACCTAGTCAAATCACTCTCCCATTTGACAAAGTACTGTTAATACCTTCCTCAAATTTCCAACATTCTTTCTTCTCTGATCACTTTCAGCTAGCTGAGTCATAATTCAATGATACATTATCAGCAGCAAGATAAGAACTACTTCATTTCCCCACTACTATGTTTCTACTGTCTTTCTTACTATTATAATAGGTGAACGCTGAAGGCAGAATAATGGTCCCTAAAGATGCCCACATCCTAATCCCCAGAACCTGTGAATGTGCTCCTTTACATGGCAAAACGGATTTTGCTGATGTGACTAAATCAAAGACTTTGAGATGGGGAGATTAACCTAGATTATCTCAGTCGGCTCAATCTAATCACAGGTTTCTTTAAAAATGGAAAAGGGAGGCAGAGGAAGAGAGTCAGAGCTCTGAGATGTGACTGTGAAAGAATGGTCAGAGTGAAATGGTGTATTTCTGGCTTTGAAGAAAGAGAAAGGGACCCAGAAGCCAAGGAATGTGGATGATGTCTAAAAGCTATAAAGGCAAGGAAGCAGTCTCCCCTAGGGCCTCCAGAAAGGAAAGCAGCGCTGCCAATACCTTGATTTTATCCCAGTGAAAATGGTTTCAGACTTCTCACCAACAGAAACATAAGATATTAGTACTGTTTTAAGCCAATTTGTTACAGCCATTAGAGAAAATTAATATAATAAAATTTACCTATTCCTAACTGAGGTCAAATGCTTACTAGATCCTCTCCCTTCTTGCTTAATTGCTTAAAACTTAAGATTTCCTTTATTTTCTCCTATATTATCAAGTTCTCTATCTATTCATCTGTATCTATCTACATATAGAAAGATATAGGTATAGGTGCAAGTATAGATAGACATAGGTGTATATACATCTATACACACACACACATACATATACATGTAGAAAGCTAGGTATACATATACCATGCTATACATCATACTATAATGTAAATCTATATAAAAAAGAGAAAATAAAAGTCAAAACTGTGTTGATCTCATTGCTCTACCCCCCTACCCTGCCTAACTACCACCTCTTCTCTCTTTTCTTCTTTATAACAAAACTCAAAATAGTTATGGATACATTAATCCCATATCTCACATTTTTTCCCTCAAACTACACTTTCCTATTTTTTCACTGAAACAGTACTTGTAGATGTCCTCAAAACCACAACCTTTGTTAGTACTCATGGTTCTTGACTTCTCAGCAGCATTTAGTCCAGTTGCAATCTTTTTCATTCTTCTGATGTTCCTACTTCACTAACTGCTACTCCTTCATCTGTTTCCCTCACTCCTTCTCTTCTTCCTGACTTTTAAAAGATGAACTGAAGCAAGGACCAATCCTTGTAACTTTTCTCTTCTCTATTTACACATACTTTCTGAATTATTTCATCCAGTATCATGGCTTTAAATATAGTTTTGATGCTGATGACTCCCAAGTAGATATCCAAGGTCTTATATTTTCTCATAAAGATGCTATATAACATTTGATCTTTATGGAGGCATTGAGATATATTCAGGTGGAGTGTGACCGTCCAGTTTTAGATGAAAAGAGAAGGAGTGAGAGATCACTGTTACAGTCATATGCCAAACAATAAGTGAAGGAAACAGATCCAGGGTCCAGGTCTTGTAACTGTTGGTTGATTATATTACATATCTCTTTTGTTCACATTTGGTACTATTTAAATATACATTTTAAAAATTTATAAGAACCACTGAATATTGTGTATTGAATTAGTTCATGAATGTATATGACTATTTTCTTCCTTCTATATTTAGCAAAATTCAGGTAATGAAGATACCATTTGTAAAGGTAAGCAAGATTTTTAATGTGGTTAAAGAAATCAAGGCCATTCATTTTCAAGAAATCCTCTGTGTTCTTGTTGTGCATTCTTCACTAGTATACTTTTTACATTTACAAACATGGCACTAGTGTCAGTCACAGATGTTGCTAGGTAGGATATTAAGATAACCTTTGCTAAAATGTCACCGATAAAGGCATCACTGTTTATTTCTCCTGACTTCTCTCCATTTATTCATGTTACCCCACTAAAATACATTTGCTATCTTCTATTTTTGATATATATCCTTACTCAGTGTTGGTCTCACAACATTCTGGAAAACTTGAGGCAATTACTCAAACGTTGTCAGTTTTTCGGAAAGGAAGCCAATGAACAATGCATTTTCCATGACAAGAGCAGATGTGATTCTGAGAATACACCTACTGATCAAAGCTGTAGGAAAATGAAGAAATAATAGCTAAGGTTACTCTCGCCCAGTCTTTAAAAATTATGAAATCCAAGCAATTTCAGACAAGTTGAAAAAAAAATGTTAGTAAAGGAGAGATTTCAGAGTGTATTTCCTCCATAAATGTCAAAGAATAAAACATCTCTTAATAACACATTTGTCTCTAGAGGGAATATTGCTGCTCCCATTTAAAGGGTTAAGTGATTTTAAAAATAAGCAAACTTTTTTTGTTTGTTTTTGTTTTTGTTTTTGCGGTACACGGGCCTCTCACTGTTGTGGCCTCTCCCGTTGCAGAGCACAGGTTCCGGACGTGCAGGCTCAGCAGCCATGGCTCACGGGCCCAGCCGCTCCGCGGCATGTGGGATCCTCCCGGACTGGGGCACGAATCCGTGTCCCCTGCATCGGCAGGTGGACTCTCAACCACTGCGCCACCAGGGAAGCCCTAAGCAAACTTTTAATTTCAGAATCACTTTAGATTTCTAGGAAAGTTGCAAAGATATTACAGAGAGTCGCTGTATACCCCTCATCCAGTGTCCCTTACTGTTAATGAATTATATTACTATGATCCATTTTTCACAATGAAGAAATCACAATTCTTGTACGTTACTATTAAGTATACTCCATTCTACATTTGGATTTCCTTAGTTTGTACCGAAAGTCCATTTTCTGTTCCAGGGTCCCATCCAGGACACTGCATTTCATTTAGTTTTTATGTCACCTTAAGCTTCTCTGGTCTGTAAGAGTTTCTTGGATTTTTCTTATTTTTGATGGCCTTGGCAATCTTGAGGAGTACTCTTAGATATTTTGTAGAACGTCCCTCAATTTGGTTGTGTCTGATGTTTTTCTTATGATCAGATGTGGGTTATGTGTTTGAGGAGGAAGACCACAAGAGGTCAAGTGCCATTCTCATCACAGCATACCAAGAGTTCACACCATCAATGGGATTTAGCACCGTTGATGTTGATTGACCTTGACCACCTGGCTGAGGGAGTGTTTGTCAGGTATTGCCACTGTACCACGTTTTTTTTTTTCCTACTTTCATACTCTTTGGAAGCAGAGAGAATATTTTTTTTAATTTGTAATTAATTAAAGGCACAAAAGTATTACTGGATACAAGTATCACATTAACACAGCAGACTAAAATTCCAGTGTATTGAATGTACCTAAGAAGGTTTCCCTGGCAGCACCTGTTATGGTAGACTTCCAGAGTGGTAAATTGCAGTCATCTCTCATGGTAGATGGATGCTGCTAATGCTTACAGTTAAAACTGTTTTTTATTGCAAAGGAGGTAGCTCTTCCTCAGAAAGAACTGGAAAATTTCCTCAATATCCCCACTATAATTTGCACAAAAATAGTTACATACTCTGTTTTCTGTATTTGTATAGGTTTTATGCAAATACTATGCCATTTTGTATAAGGGACTTGAGCGTCTGCAGCTTTTTATATCTGTGGGGCCCTGGAACCAATCCCCTGTGGACACTGAGGGACAGCTGTGTTTGTTACAATTGATAAACATACAGTGTCATTGTCATTATAACCCCAAATCCACAGTTTACACTATGATTCACTCATTTGATGAATTTTTGACAAATGTATAATGTCATATAGCCATCTAATTATAGTATCATATGTAATGGTTTCACTGCCCTAAAAATCCTCTGAGCTCCACCTATTCATAACTTCCTCCTCCCAATCCATGACAACCACTAGTTTTTTTTACTGTCTCCATAGAGTTGCTTTTTCTAAAATGTCATAAACTTGGAATCATGAGTATGTACCTCTTTCAGAATGGATTCTTTTGCTTACAAATATATATATAAGTTTCCTTGATATCTTTTTATGGCTTGATAGTTCATTTGTTTTTAGTTGTGAAAAGTTTACCATTGTATGGATATAGTGTAGTTTATCTATTCACATATTAAAGAAAATCTTGGTTACCTCCAAGTTTTGGCAATTATGAATAAAGCTGCTATAAACATTCATTTCTGTTTTTTTAATGAACATAAGTTTTCACCTAGTTTGAGTAGATACCAAAGAAATAATTGCCAAATTTTGTAAGAATGTGATTAGTTCTATTAGAAGCCATTGAACTGTCTTCCAAAGTGATTATATCATTTCACATTCCTACCAGCAATGAATAAGTGTAGCTGTTTCTCCACATCTTTGCCAGCATTTGGTGTTGTCAGTGTTCTGTATTTTGGCCATTCTAATAGATGTTTATTGCTGTCTCATGCTCTAATGACATATGACATCGAGCTTATTTTCATATGATGATCTGCCGTCTTATTTGGTGAGGTGTTTGGTCAGATCATTTGTCTATTTTTTAATCAGGTGGTCAATTTTCTTACTGTTGAGTTTTAAGAGTTCTTTATATTTTTTGGATAAGTCCTTTATCAGATATGTCTTTGGCAAAATGATTCTCCCAGTCTGTGGTTAGTTTTCTAAATCTCTTCATAATTCTTTCAGAGAGCAGAGTTTTTAATTTTAATGAAGTCCAGCTAAAACTACATAGTTACTTGTTTATCTATTCTTGCAAATATCCAAGTAGTTTCTTCATTTGTTTTGTAAATCTGAGAATGTTAACTTACAGATACTATAGATATTGTCTATAGTAATTTATTTGAAATAACTTTCAGCAAATTTTTCTTACTTACCTTTTTATAGCAGTAGCAGTGATGTGTGATTTGCAAGACTTTGGTGGACAGATGGAGCTGTATTTCTGATTTCATGATTTTGGTTGAAAGAAAACTAAAGTTTTACTAATTAAGAAAGAAACACACACACACACAATCAATAGTGGTACTAGTTCTGGGTCCAGATGAATTCTTTCTGAATTTATAAATGCAATGAAACCCTATTTTTATTTTCTCTTTGGCCTATATATGCCAAAGTAAATATTCACAATGTTAATGGACTTGTGTTATAAAAGTGTTATTCACATATGTTTCCCATTGAATTTGGCTTTAATACAGCTTTCAGATTTTCAATTAAATATGAGACAAATATTTATTAATTCACTTCATTTCCTCAGTGTTTCAGCTCAGAGATTTTTAACTTATTACATTTCAAATTTGAAAAGGCTAACATAATTGGTCATGAAAACTGATATTAATTTTATTTTCATTCTCTTTCCATGCAAGAAGTAAATCCTATGACTTTTAATGTATGTCTGTTATAAGATATTTAAATATCTTAACATTAGCTGTTGCTGATAACTCAGTTCTATAAACATAATAAAGATTTGTTACAGTTATTATATTAACTTGCAAAGCATATTTGGGGAAGTGAGAGGATGAAGAACTTATTTCAGAATATAGGACTTCTCTTCTTGAGCCTCAAAGATATTTTAAGGGTTTTTCATTTTAGGGATCGCTAGCAGAGAAGAAATTCAATTAATTTCTCAGGATTAAAGCCAAATTAATAATTTAATAAGGGAAATGAGGACATGACATAATTGCTGAAATGTTCATTTATGAATAGCTATCTCCACTCTATCATTTAGAGAGATCATCCTCAAACACAAATCTGGTAGACAGAGACCAACGCCCTGAAATGCTGCTTCAATATCCTTAACAAGTATCCTATACTTCAAACATGTTGAGCTTCTAATACCACCATTCAAATAGCTATTAACACCACGGACTTGTGTGGCCTGTTATAAGCACAATAAATGGGTGGAGATCCTATTGCGAGACACGGCACTAATTTTCTCTACATTTGTCTTTATCTGTAATGATTTCAATGATCAATTACCAATAACTGTCAATTCCCTTCTCCATTTTACAATTGATTAAAAACTGAGTTTCAAAGAGTCTAAATAACAAGCCCCAAATAACACTTCATGTCTTCACAAAGCCAGCTGACACTCCTTTTCTATGCCACCAGATCATGACATGCTTTTGTGTATGGTTTTTACCCCCAATGACATTTTTTCTTGTCTACCTGTCGAATTCGTATGATTTCCTTAAGATTTATTCCAAACATGTCACTCAGCTCAAGTGCTTTCTCCTTAGTAAAGTCCTACTGAATTAAATGCTTCATGCTCCTCTTTATCTATTAGAGACACATTACCTTTCATAGTAGCTTCCACATATGTGAACCTCATGAAATAACAAGATTATAAAATCCTTCATAGACAAAATTGCCTATACTTGTCTTCATTTCCATAACATGTAGCCCAGGCATGGCCCATCCATGCCAGTTGTACAATCAGAATTTTTAAATTGAAATGATTATAGTCTATAATATCTGTGTATTAAAAGGTGAAAATCAGGAAGAAAAATTCTACACATGTAGTTAAGAACTATTTTCAGTGTTACGTGAGTGGGAGAGTACATGCAAACAAAAGTTAAGATATAGTAAATGACTATTGTAGATAAAGCATAGGCTAAATGGAGTATATGTCAGGTGCTTTAAAATTGAAAGGGAAAACTGTTGGAGATGGTTCTGAGATTCCCAATGCACTATGTCTGACGAACCCATGTCCTGTTGATGTAAGAACACAGATAAAGAATACCATAATATACTCTCTTCAATTGTAATATCTGACTCAAAATAGAGTCTTATTAACTTAAAATTATTCTTCTCTAGATGAGTTTTAGGAGCTGAATTTCATTACTCTGAAGTAATCTCTGATAAGTATGAAAACTCATGCACGTAAAAGCCCCTTGAAGTAAGGCAAATATTTTATTTCACATCTCTTCAAAATAGTGAGGATTTCATGAGACCAAATGATTTGTATTCTCCTTAATACTGCAGCTACATTTTGAACTGGGGTATTATATAAGATTTTCAGCTCCCCCTCCTTTTATTGGTTTTTGAACAAAGAATGGGCCTTGTAACAGAAGCCTTAAAAAAAGTTTTAAGTGACAGGAACTCCCAAATACTTAGGTGCTAAAGTGAACTTCATTTTATTTAAATGATTAATTCTTTTATGCTATGTTGGAAAATTCATTTACTGAGCATGTTTGTCATGTTTTGTACGATATGCAGACATGTATGTCATAATGATTTCTTCGTTATAGAGCTCAAAAATCTATAAATTCAAATATCTAAATAAAGGAATTATCATGTGTCCTTCAGGAATTATAAATAAAGAAATCTTTATGGGGTGGAGTCAAGATGGCGGACCAGGAGGATGTGGAATTCGCATCTCTGCACAACCAGGGCACCTAGCAGGCACTGCTGGGGGGCCATGGATACCTAAGGGGACAGAGGAACCCCCAGTGACCGGGTAGGATGTGGGGCATGCAGGAAAGTGAGGGGGGAGGAGAAGTGGAGGTGGGAGGGGACTGGCGCCCCTGAGGGGTGGCTGGGGGAGGGGAAGGGATCCCACACCTGGAGGGGGAAAGGGGGGGACCATTGGGAGGGGGGAGGATCCAAAGGGAGTGTGGCCAGGTTTCCCCTGCCCACTTGGGCCCCCAGGAGCCTGCTGAGATACAGGCCTGATCCTCTGCCCAACAAGGCCCCCTCCAGCCGCAGGGGTCCTGAGGGAGTGGGAGGGAGGGAAGGGGAAGCAAAAGTAAAGGCCGGACCTCTGGGATGGCACCCCTGAAAAAAGGAATGGAAGGGAATGGGGCCAGCGCTTTCCCTGCCCACTTAGGCACCGGGGAGCCTGTTGACCTCCCAGGCCTAATCCTCTGCCCTCTGAGCCTCCCTCCTGCCACGTAGAACCCAAGCCCCGCCCCTACACCCCCACCCAGGGCTGACCTCTACACTCGGAGACCCCCTCCAGTGCTGTGCCTAAACCCCACCCACACATCCTCACTCAGGGCCCTATCTCCAAACTCCGGAACTCCACACTCCCTAGGCCCTCCTTTGGATGTGCTGCCTCTCCCCTTCCATGCGGGTCCTAAGCAGAGGCCCCACCCCACATGAACGTCAATCTGCCTAGGCCCCACCCCATGCTTGAATGTCCTCCTGCCTGCCCACCCCCCCTCCCGCCTAGGCCCCGCCCTACCCTAAACCCTGTCTGTCCCTGCCTAAGTTCCACCCCTGCCTAAACTCCGCCCCCCCCATAGCTAAGCCCATTTTTTTCATTATTTATTTATCTTTCTTTTTTCTTCTTTTAGGTTGGGGTTCTATTTTACCTTCTTGTTATTGATTCATTTATATTTTTATTTTTTTCTAATAAATATTTTATTTTTCTAATTTTATTTTATTCTTTATACTTTGTTATTCTGCTCCTTTTGGCTTGTTCCCATTTTTTTAATTTTTTCATTTTTCTGTTGTGGTTTTGTTTTACCTTGTTGCAGTTGTTTCAATTATATGTGTATTTTTCCTAATGTATTTTTTATATTTCTAGTTTTATTTCATCTTTTATTCTCTGTTATTGTACTGCTCCTTTTTTTCTTTTTGGCACTCCATGCACCTTGTAGGATCTTGGTTCCCAGGCCAGAGGTCGGGCCCAAGCTCCTGTAGTGTGAGTGCTGAGTCCAAACCACTAGACTAACAGAGAACCTCAGACGCCAGGGAATATTAACCGAGGGAGGCTTCTCAGAGGTCCTCATCTCGGCACCAAGACCCGGCTCTACCCAACTGCCTGAAAACACCAGTGCTGGATGCCTCAGGCCAAACAAAGAGTAAGATAGGAATACAGCCCCATCCATCAAAAAACAAAAAAAAAGAAATGACAAAAAAATATGTTACAGATGAAGGAGCACGGTAAAAACCTACAAGACCAAATAAATGAAGACCAAATAGGCAACCTACCTGAAAAAGAATTAAGAATAATGATAGTAAAGATGATCCAAAATCTAGGAAACAGAATGGAGAAAATACAAGAAACGTTTAACAAGGATCTAGAAGAACTAAAGAGCAAACAAACAATGATGAATAACACAAATAACTGAAATTAAAAATACTCTAGAAGGAATCAATAACAGAATAACAGAGAGAAGAATGGGTAAGTGAGCTGGAAGATAAAATGGTGGAAATAATTGTAGGGGAGCAGAATAAAGAAAAAAGAATGAAGAGAATTGAGGACAGTCTCAGAGACCTCTGGGACAACATTCAGTGCACCAACATTTGAATTATAGGGACCCCAGAAGAAGAGAAAAAGAAGGGGTCTGAGAAAATGTTTAAAGAGATTATAGTCGAAAACTTCCCTAACATGGAAGGAAATAGTCAAGTCCAGGAAGTGCAGAGAGTCCCATACAGGATAAACACAAAGAGAAACACATTGAGACACATATTAATCAAACTATCAAAAATTAAATACAAATAAAAAATATTAAAAGCAGCAAGGGAGAAACAGCAAATGACATACAAGGGAATCCCCATAATATTAAAAGCTGTTAAGATCTTTGAGCAGAAACTCTGCAGGCCAGAAGGGAATGGCAGGACATATTTAAAGTGATGAAAGGGAAAAACCTACAACCAAGATTAGTCTACCCAGCAAGGATCTCATTCAGATTCGATGGAGAAATCAAAAGCTTTACAGACAAGAAAAAGCTACGAGAATTCAGCACCACCAAACCAGCTTTACAACAAATGCTAAAGGAACTTCTCTAAGCAGGAAACAAAAGAGAAGAGGAAGGCCCACAAAAGCAACACCAAATCAATTAAGAAAATTGTTATAGGAACATACATATCAATAATCACCTTGAATGTAAATGGATTAAATGCTCCAACCAAAAGACATAGACTGGCTGAATGGATACAAAAACAAGACCTGTATATATGCTGTCTACAAGAAACCCACTTCAGACCTAGGGACACATACAGACTGAAAGTGAGGGGATGGAAAAAGATATTCCATGCAAATGGAAATCAAAAGGAAGCTGGAGTAGCAATTCTCATATCAGACAAAATAGATTTTATAATAAAGACTATTACAAGAGACAAAGAAGGACACTACATAATGATCAAGGAACCAATCCAATAAGAAGATATAACAGTTGTAAGTATTTATGCACCCAACATAGGAGCACCTCAATACATAAGGCAGATGCTAACAGCCATACAAGGAGAAACCGACAGTAACACAAGAAGAATACACTTTCTTCTCAAGTGCACATTGAATGTTCTCCAGAATAGATCACATGTTGGGTCACAAGACCCAAGATCACATCTTTGGGTCACAAATTAAGCCTTGGAAAATTTAAGAAAATTGAAATCATATCAAGCATCTTTTCCAACCACAATGCTATGATATTAGAAATCAATTAGAGGAAAAATACTGTAAAAAACACAAATACATGGAGGCTAAACAGTGCACTGCTAAACAACCAAGAGATCACTGAAGAAATCTAAGAAGAAATAAAAAAATACCTAGAAACAAATGACAACGAAAACATGACAATCCAAAGCCTATGGGATGAAGCAAAATCATTTCTAAGAGGGAAGTTCATAGAAATTCAGGCTCATGCAAGAAACAAGAAAAATCTCAAATAAACAATCTAACCTTACACCTAAAGCAACTAGAAAAAGAAGAACAAAGAAAACCCAGAGTTAGTAGAAGGAAAGAAATCATAAAGATCAGAGAAGAAATAAATAGAAATGAAGAAAACAATAGCAAAGATCAATAAAACTAAAAGCTGGTTCTTTGAGAAGATAAACAAAATTGATAAATCTTTAGCCAGACTCATCAAGAAAAAAAAGGGAGAGGATTCAACTCAATAAAATTAGCAATAAAGGGGCTTCCCTGGTGGCGCAGTGGTTGAGAATCTGCCTGCTAATGCAGGGGACACGGGTTCGAGCCCTGGTCTGGGAAGATCCCACATGCCGCGGAGCAACTAGGCCCGTGAGCCACAACTACTGAGCCTGCGCGTCTGGAGCCTGTGCTCCACAACAAGAGAGGCTGCGATAGTGAGAGGCCCGCGCACCGCGATGAAGAGTGGCCCCCGCTTGCCACAACTAGAGAAAGCCCTCGCACAGAAATGAAGACCCAACACAGCAAAAATAAATTAATTAATTAATAAACTCCTACCCCCAACATCTTTAAAAAAAAAAAAAAAAAATTAGCAATAAAAAAGGAGAGATTACAATAGACGCTGCAGAAATACAAAAGATCATAAGAGCCTACTACAAGCAACTCTATGCCAATAAAATGGACAACCTGGAAGAAATGGAAAAATTCTTTGAAAGCCACAATTTTCCAAGATTGAAGCAGGAAGAATTAGAAAATATGAGCAGACCAATCACAGGTAATGAAACTGTAATTAAAAATCTTCCAACAAACAAAAGTCCAGGACCAGGTGGCTTCACAGGCGAATCCTACTGAATATTTAGAGAAGAGTTAACACCTTTCCTTCTTAAACTTTTCCAAAAAATTGCAGAGGGAAGAACCCTCCCAAACTCGTTCTACAAGGCCACCATCACCCTGATACCAAAACCAGACAAAGATATCAGAAAATAAGAAAATTACAGACCAGTATCACAGATGAACATAGATGCAAAAATCCTCAACAAAATACTAGCAAACAGAATCCAACAGCACATTAAAAGGATCGTGTACCATGATCAAGTGGGATTTATCCCAGGGGTGCAAGGATTCTTCAACATATGCAAATCAATCAGTGAGATAAACCACATTAACAAATTAAGGAATAAAAACCATATGATCACCTCAATAGATGTAGAAAAAGCTTTTGACAAAATTCAACACCCATTTATGATAAGAACAGAAAGTGGGCATAGAGGGAACCTACCTCAACATAATAAAGGGCCTATATTACAGACTCACAGCAAACATCATTCTCAATGGTGAAGAATTGAAAGCATTTCTCTAAGATCAGGAGCTAGACAAGGATGTCCATTCTCACCACTGTTATTCAGCATAGTATTGGAAGTCCTAGCCACAGCAATCAGAGAGGAAAAAGAAATAAAAGGAATACAAATTGGAAAAGAAGAGGTACAGCTGTCACTGTTTGCCAATGACACGATACTATACATAGAAAATCCTAAAGATGCCACCAGAAAACTACTAGAGCTGATCAATGAATTTGGTAAGGTCGCAGGATACAAAATTAATGCACAGAAATCTCCTGCATTCCTATACATTAGCAACAGAAGAACAGAAAGAGAAATTAAGGAAATTATCCCATTTACCACTGCAACAAAAAGAATAAAAACTTAGGAATAAACCTACCTAAGGAGGCAAAAGATCTGTACTCAGAAAACTATAAAACACTGATTAAAGTAATCAAAGATAACATAAACAGATGGAGAGATATACCATGCCCCTGGACTGGAAGAATCGATATTGTGAAAATGACTATACTACCCCAAGCAATCCACAGGTTGAATGCAATCCCTATCAAATTACCAATGGCATTTTTCACAGAACTAGAACAAGAAATTTTACAGTTTGTATGTAAACACACAAGACTCCGAATAGCCAAAACAATCTTAAGAAAGAAAAACTGAGCTGGAGGAATCAGGCTCTCTGACTTCAGACTATACTACAAAGCTACAGTAATCAAGACAGTATGGTACTGGCACAAAAACAGAAACATAGATCAATGAAACAGGAGAGAAAACCCAGAGATAAACCCACACACATATTGTCATCTAATCTTTGATAAAGGAAGCAAGTATATACAATGGAGAAAAGACAGCCTCTTCAATAAGTGGTACTGGGTGGGCTTCCCTGGTGGTGCAGTGGTTGAGAGTCCACCTGCCGATGCAGGGGACACGGGTTCGTGCCCCAGTCTGGGAAGATCCCACATGCCATGGAGCAGCTAGGCCCATGAGCCATGGCCGCTGAGCCTGCACGTCTGGAGCCTGTGCTCCGCAACGGGAGCAGCCACAACAGTGAGAGGCCCGCGTACCGCAAAAAAAAAAAAAAGTGGTGCTGGGAAAACTGGACAGCTACATGTAAAACTCTTAGAGGAAAACATAGGCAGAACACTCTATGGCATAAATCACAGCAAGATCCTTTTTGACCCACCTCCTAGAGTAAGGGAAATAAAAACAAAAATAAACAAATGGGACCTAACGAAACTTAAGGAAATCATAAACAAGATGAAAAGACAACCCTCAGAATGGGAGAAAATATTTGCAAATGAAGCAACTGACAAAGGATTAATCTCCAAAACATACAAGCTCATGCAGCTCAATATCACATAAACAAACAACCCAATCCAAAAATGGGCAGAAGACCTAAATAGACATTTCTCCAAAGAAGATATACAGAAGGCCAACAAATGCATGAAAAGATACTCAACATCACTAATCATTAGAGAAATGCAAATCAAAACCACAATGAGGTATCACCTCACACCAGTCAGTATGGCCATCATCAAAAAATCTACAAACAATAAATGCTGGAGAAGGTGTGGAGAAAGGGGAACCCTCCTGCACTCTTGGTGAGAATGTAAATTGATACAGCCAATATGGAGAACAGTATGGTGTTTCTTTAAAAAACTAAAAATAGAACTACCATATGACCCAGCAATCCCACTACTGGGCATATACCCTGAGAAAACCATAATTCAAAAAGAGACATGTTCCACAACATTCACTGCAGTTCTATTTACAATAGCCAGGACATGGAAGCAACCTAAGTGTCCATTGACATATCAATGGATAAAGGAGATGTGGCACATATATACAGTGGAATATTACTCAGCCATAAAAAGAAATTGTGTTATTTGTAGTGTGGTGGATGGACCTAGAGACTATCATACAGAGTGAAGTAAGTCAGAAAGAGGAAAACAAATACCGTATGCTAACACATATTTATGGCATCTAAAAAAAAATGGTTCTGATGAACCCAGGGGCAGGACAGGAATAAAGACGCAGACCGCAGACATAGAGAATGGGCTTGAGGACACGGGAAAGGGTAAGGGTAAGCTGGGACTATGTGAGAGAGTAGCATTGACATGTATACACTCCCAAATGTAAAGTAAATAGCTAGTGGGAAGCAGCTGCATAGCACAGGGAAATCAGCTCGGTGCTTTGTGTCCACCTAGAGGGGTGGGATAGGGAGGGTGGCAGGGAGGGGATATGGGGATATATGTATACTTATAGCTGATTCACTTTGTTGTACAGCAGAAACTAACACACCATTGTAAAGCATTTATACTTCAATAAAGGTGTGAAAAAAAAAACCTCATGTTTTAAATACCATGGAAAATATTTATTTAAAAATAACTAATTACTGACTGAGAAATTTTTAGACCAGAAATCTGCTAATTATTAATTTCCTGTGCTCATATTTATAGGGAATATAAAACAATATTGTCAAATTTTCCTCATGGTTTTAGAGAACTTTTTAATTTTAAATGGGAAAAATAATGATTCTCAATGAGTAAAGAGGAAAAATAAGGTTTAATTTAACATAGAGAATATAAATGCAAGACAACTTGAACAATAGGAAAGGGTTTCTATTCAAAATATTGGTGAGCTTTAATTCCTTATGAGGTCAAAGCCCAAAGAAACAAGCTTAAGTTCTCTCATGAGATTTGAGGCAAAAACTTCTAATAATTGTGGCATATAGTGTGATAAAGGCAAAAGAAAATGAAATAATAGAATTTATACAGAAATTTTCCTGAAGTAGGGTGTACTCGAAATTTTCAGCCCTCAAATACTAATTGATCCACTTTCATCATGTAGCTGAGGTCTGGAGTTGGGAAGGAAACAACACAGATTACAAATTTCAAATTATTTTATCAATCACATAACATATTTCTCATCAATATCACATGCCAGCTACTATGTTAGGTTTTGGAACATAAAACTTTCAAAACTTCCATCAGAGAATTTATGATCCCCAAATACAGAAAAGCAAGTAAGTGAATATTCTATAATAACACATGCTGCAGTACTGGTAATGACACCATGGATGCTATGGCTGGGAAGATTACATGGGATATTAAGAGAGGGTCAGGAAACAGTGCACAGAAAAAGTGATCGCTTAAGTAAATTTAGGATGACATACAATGCACCTTCCTATCTACAGGTTCCACATCCTCAGATATGGAGGGACGATTGTGACAAAGTCAGACAAGGGCAAGCAGAAATTCGGAGGAGAGGTAGGGATAGAGGCCAAGATGTAGAAAAGCTTGTCACATTCTGGAAGCAGCAAATTGTTCTAGAACAGTATAAGGGGTGAGTGCTATTCCTAGAAGGGCCTTCATGTCATGCTAAGAAGTTTGCATTTTATCATGAACCAATGGTTTGTCACTAAAGGAGGCAAGTAGCCTGAGTCTTATAAAAGCACTCTGACACAAAGTGGAAAGAGACCAGAGGCGAAGAGACATATACGCAGCTATGTAATAACTCTGTTAATAAAGAATGAAAGCCTTGGTTTAATGCAGTTAGAAATGAAGAAAAGGAAGACATTGTTTGGATGTACATTTGTATCTATATGCATATATGCAAGCACACACACAAACACACACACACACACACACACCTCAGCCAGGTAGAACCCTGGTAGATAAAACTAAAGCATAATAATGCTTTCCTCAATTAAAATTCACACCCATCTGAAAATAATAACAAAACAAACATTAAATTAAGTAGATGTTTCTTATGAAATCATATACCCTCTTCACTATATCCAGCTACAGAATTAAATTCATAAATACCTTAGATTGTTTCAGTATTGTTCTATTCTCATTAGTCTTTCCAAAGGGCAGAGACATATCGATCTCATTTCTTTATGAAATTTAGAGTAAAATCTCGCATATACGTACGTTGCTTCCACATGTATAATAAAACTGGCGCTAAGGAGCCTCCGGTGAAAGAACAGAAGCTTGAGTCACTTTGGGGCCATATTAGGGACCTGATGTGATGCTGTAGTGTCTGGGAGCAGATAGCAGTTAGGTGTCAGTACCCGTAGGTAACTGCCAGACTCCTGTGAGGGACTGTGTTGGGAGGTGACATGCCACTGGACCAGCGGTAGAAATGGATGAAAACAATTGTGAGACTTGCTGGTTCCGTGACAGCACCCACAGGCCGTGAATGGGCTTGTGACCACCCACGGGGGTCCCATGATTATTTGGCGAATGGGGGCATGTGTCAGTGGGGGTGGGAAGGTGGCAGCTGGAGGGGGATGCAGTCTGCCAGGGCTGCAACTTTGAGTGACACTTTATGCATTGGAAACTGCTTAGCCTGGAGAAATTTGTCTTATTTCTATACTAAGAAAGACATTCTCTCTGTTCTTTTAGTTTTTATCTCTATAATCTTTTTCAGAGGTCATATTGTATCTACTCTAGTTTGGAAGTCATACAGTGGCTTTGGTCCAAAACCAATAAAATTTTTACTTGCCTAAGAATTGTTAAACACTGGAATAGATCACTGAGAAACCCTGGATAATCTCTTTGAAGCGGACCTTTTAATTATCTCTGGGTCTTTTGTCAAAATTAAGTGGGGTCGTGGGCATTCCTATTTGAAAGCAAGGGAATGGACTAAATGTCCTCTTTAATTTACTCTTTAACTTATTTAATGTAAAGTTGTATAATGCCAAATCAGCCTTAAATTTCATGGAAATAAATAATTCCTTTTAATCAGTCTTCTCAGTTACTGGATTTTGACCTTGACTCAGGCTGTTAAAGAGAGTCAAGATTTTGGCAGATAGATGCACATTGTTGTATTATTGGTGGTTTCTCTGTTCAAGTTTATTGCCATTATGTTGGCTGATCACTTGCTGAGGAACTGACAGCAAGTACAGATGTGCCGTTTCATCTAACTGTTGCTAGCTATTTAAAAGGTGGATTTTGTCAGACCTCAATTTGCTTGTGTTTTTAATAAACCATTCTTAAAAATTCCATTTTATGTGAACAAGGATATGACTTAGAAAAAAAGCAATTTAACATTATACTTTTTTAAAAAAGTGCTAGGCTTGCCATTGTGAAAAGGATATGAGGAGTGCTTGGAGGTGACATAAGGCCAGTGTGCTGGTTCCATGAATTTGAAGGTGAACTTTGTCTGTTGAATTGTCAGCATGAAGTATCCGTCATGAAATAGGCCTACTTGAAGGATTTCTATGTAGTCTAAAGTTGGAGAAAAGGTCTGAAATTAACTTAACAGATGGAAGCAGGCTAAAGTAATTAAGCACTGAGAATTCAATCCTTCTTTACATAGCTGCACAGAATGTTAAATCAGGTGTTTGACCAAAGAGATCAGGCAAAGAGAGAAATGCATTCTTGCTCACAATAATCTATATATTTAATATATTCAAAGTACTCCTGAACCGGTATGTGGACCCTGTATGTTACTTTGGTAAGAGTAATTTTATTTTAGATCGTTTGAATCCTGCGGGGAAGTTTGAGTTCTAAAAGCAATTATTCTGTTATTATTTGTTCTCAGTATCTCGAATTTTAGTTCAAATATAAAGAATGCTTCTCTAGTTAAATCCATTTAGTCAATTCAACTGTCAGATAATAAAGGACATGGAAAGAAATAGGCTCGTCATTATTCAAACGGGTGGTCCTGAATAAAATATTCTATCTACACTATTGTTTGGGAACTGAACTTTCTCTGTGATTTTAAAATCCTACATTTGTAATCATAAACACTATAGTTTTGGCTAAGGAAGGAGTTACACACCCAGAATATCTAATCTAATTTATTGAATTAAAATTATATAACATTTGATTGTAACAGACATAGCCTTTGTGTTGCATTATTACTGATAAAACACTTTAAGTAGCATCAACTTCTAATAAAAATTTATTTAAACAATTAGAACAACAAAATAAAGTAGTATTTGATTATAACCCAAAGTATAAAAATACTTATCCATGGGCTTCCCTGTTGGGGCAGTGGTTGAGAGTCCGCCTGCAGATGCAGGGGACACGGGTTTGTGCCCCGGTCCGGGAAGATCCCACATGCCGCGGAGCGGCTGGGCCTGTGAGCCATGGCCACTGAGCCTGCGCGTCCAGAGCCTGTGCTCCGCGACGGGAGAGGCCACAACAGTGAGAGGCCCGCGTACCGGAAAAAAAAAAAAAATCCACGAGTCCATGTTGATATAAATAAATAAGTGGGGGGAGGGTATGAATCTCTCATGCAGAAGAATTGCAAATAATTTCTATCTATATAAATAACATATTAATACCCTGACCTTGAGGAGGGGAAGCATAACTCCCTACTTCTTAAATGATGGCTGCACATAGCAACTTCCTTCCAAGGAGACAGTATGGTAGGACCAGGAGAGAGTAACTCCACAGGAGAATCTGACCAATACTTCCTCAGCCAGGTAACCAAGGTCAAGTCATGTGGATAGTATGTATCCTTGATGTGACATGATAAAAATGGCATGTTACCTATGTGGTCTTCTTCCCCAAACAGATAATCCTGGTCCAATCATGAGAAAACAACAGAGAATCTCCAATAAAAAGACCTACTACAAAATACCTGACCTGTAATCCTAACTGTCAAAATCTTCAAGAACAAGAGAAGTCAGACAGACTGTCACAGCCAAGAGGAGCCGAAGAAGACATGATGACTAAGTGCAATATGGGATCCTGGATAAGATCCTGCCACAGAAAAAGGACATTAGGTAAAAATTAAGGAAATCTGAATAATGGACTTTGGATAGTAGTAGCATGTCAATGTTGGTTCATTAATTGTAACAAACATCCCACAATAATAGAAGATGTTAATAATAGGGAAACTGGGTGCGGGATGTATGTACTATCTACTCAATTTTTCTGTGAATCTAAAACTGTTCTAAAAAGTAAAGACGGGCTTTCCTGGTGGTGCAGTGGTTGAGAGTCTGCCGGCCGATGCAGGGGACACGGGTTCGTGTCCCGGATCCCACAGGCCGTGGAGCGGCTGGGCCCGTGAGCCATGGCCACTGAGCCTGCGCGTCCAGAGCCTGATTAAAATAATGTTTTAAAACTTTATATATAAAGTACATATATATGTATTTTATATATATAATTTTAAAAATTCATTTGAAATCACAATGTAGTATTATGACCAATAAGATTTCTACAGAAAAAAGTAATAATTCTCTAACCAAAACTTTTAGTGACATGTTTTTTTCTTCTTCAGTTGACAACAATTGTGAACTTGATTTTGAGGGGATTAAAACACTAATTTAAATGCATAAATTACAAATGAAGAGTTAATTTTCTCTGACAAGTTGCTAAGAAACATCCCTCAGATTCTCAAATTTCTGTGTTAGGTGCTTCTTGCTCAATTTAAGTATTTGTTAAAGGCAGAAGCATTTATCTTCAAGGTATTTTTGAGCTTTCTCACAGGTTTGTCATGAATATTTTCAGCTTTTACAGCCTTTGAGAGGTGAAGGAGTGTGTATAGATTTACTTTCAGGGAGGGTTTGTCAGTTGCAATATGCTATTGTTTCACTGCATCAGCATTATTCCCTCTTCAGGATTCTTACAGAACTTTGTTTCCCAATCATATTTCAGAAGTAATCATTGTGAAGTTTTCCTAAACACTCAACCTTTTCCACTTCCTTCTTTGCACCTGTGGTCGGCAGAAAAATGGTGCTCACCAAAGTCGTCCATGTCCTAATCTCCAAAAGCTAGGAATATGTTAGGCTACATGGAAAAAGAAAATTAAGTTTGCAGATGGAGGTAAGTTGCTAAATCCAACCTTAAGGTAAGGATATTATTCTGTGTTATCCAATCACACCGAACATAATCACAAAGGTCCTTAAATGTGGAAGAGGGGGCAAAAGAGGAGAGTCAAAGGGAGATGTGACTGAGGGAGCAAAGTCGGAGGGATGCAACTTCACTGACTTTGAAGAGAAGGAGCAGGGTCATAAGGCAAGGAAGGCAGCAAACCTCTGGAAGCTGGTAAAGGAAAGGAAGGGACTCTCACCTTGAACCTACGGAAAAGATACCCTACTGATATCTTCATTTTAACACAGTGAGATCCATTTTGGATTTCTAAACTACAGAACTGATGAATAATAAAGTTGTGTTGCTTTAAGACACTAAGTGTGTAGTAATTTGTTATGGTGGCCATAGAAAACCAGTACAGTGCCCCCAGTATATGTTATGCTGGGCAAACATTTAATATAGCATTCCTCCATGCTATAGTGCCCTTATTTGTTCATTCATGTTCTCCCAGAGGATTGTAAATCCTATCAGCCCAGGAAGCAATATTATACTTAGGTGGCATTTTGGTGCTAAGTAAATAATTACTGATCAAGTGAAAAATGTTCTTATAACACATAAGACAGATACCTTAAACTTAGAGACGGAAGAGACTCTTAGCTTCTCTGATTTTCAGTTTCCTCATTTATAAACAAAATTGTGTTCTTCATGGTTATTAATTTGAATATTAGAGTGAAATTGAATATTAACCTGAAGGCATTTTGCAGATATAAAGTTTATAATTTATATGGCAGTTAGGTGTCTGCTTGTCACTGCCCTTTTCCCAAGTCTGGTAAACACTTAATAGTAGGGTTCTACTTCATTCACCTTCTCTTCTGCAGCATGTATCCTATAGATTTTCCATTTATTGTTCAAAAATAGGTATATAATTGTTAGCTTAATTAAATATAGTAAATTTGAGTTTTAAGCAAAGAAAGTGTAATGAATTAAGGAGAGGATAAATGTTTTAGTATCTTAAATGCTACTTCTTTCCTTCCCTTCTCTGAGTTTATTCTAAGAATGTGGTTCCTTCTTGCTTTAAGGGTATACAATAACATTCACAGTACCTTCTAAAAGATGGTTAAGTGCTAGATGGTGACAATGATATAATGATAGAATTATATGATTTATCCAACTTCTCCAGTAAGAAAATATGTTTGTGCTTGAGTGATCCATATCCACAGTCTCCACTTATAAACTCTATGGTCTAATGCTCCATTTCTATACCGTATTTTAGCCAAGTTTTTGTCAAGCATCCTTCAGTCAGGGTTATGGCAAAAAAAGGCAAAGTTCCAAAGCAAATATGCAAAATGTTCAAGATGGGGGACCTTATATGAGTACCCTCAGCGTCTCTATCTTAATTCCTTCCCTTTACCGTGAAAACTTTATCTTTCATCAAGGTGTCTAGAATTCTCCTGTTCTCACTGACTTCCTGAGCAAAGAAAAATATCACTCTTTTAAGCCTACCAGGTTACTTGCAGTTTCAGGTTTTCAATTAACTCTGGGATGAAAGAATTTGGCTATGTTGGAAAGAATTTCAGCCATCATTGAGCAAATTAGGAAGGCAGATTTTGGAAACAGGGATCTAACTTTCTAAAATCTCATCACCTAGGCAGCAGCATAATCTGCACCCTTCTGAGACCAGCTCTGCTGTTCCTATTACTCAGCGTATCAGTGTCAGAGCTTGAAATGTCCTTGATCCTGGGAAAATAAACAAAGTTCCTATGTATCATGTCTCTGCAAAAAATGAAGTTTATAATGAGATTCCTTCTTAGAGTACTTCAATATCAGTGTTACTGTAAGGTTTAATCAGTACATTTTTAAAGCGTGTGGAGATCATTTAAGGATGACAGTTAACCAATGGAAAAGGTTTTCTGTTACCTGCCATCTTCTATCATATTACACACTAGAAAAATCTACCTTTTGATATTTGAAGGAATGAAATATGTGTGTGGGGTGGGAGTTCCTGAATGTTTTATGATGGAATAATGCAGATATATGAAATTAATTCATGAATGCAAGCAGTTTTACAATGCAGGTCATACAAACTATATTTGATGAACAGTACTTGTTCAGAATTAATGTTCACATTTTCTCAAATTTGTGTCTATCATTTAGATTGAAGTGATTTCACTCTAGATTTGCCGGTTCACTTAATCTCATGATTCTCTCCTATAATGTTTTGTCATTTTTCAAATTTTCAGTTTCTGTACTGCTTTTTGGCAGCAATAATTCACTGCCTAGGAAAAGTGCTGGAATATATTATAAGCAAGATCTTCATATTACTTAAGAATTTCCTTGGTAATTTTCAGTTGCCTAGACTCACTAATACAAACTCCATATTTTGGGTCATTTCTAAATTTAACTGGTAAATTAGAAGTTATACTTATTAATTACATCTTCCAGTACATGAAAACCAATCTATAGGCTATTTAGAGTAAACTTGCTAAAACTGATTCCAAAAGCTAAATTAGTCATTTACAGTCTTGAGACTGGAAAAAGAGAAGAAATCTGAGTTGTTTAAAGCTCATTATGTCCAAATGTTTCACTGATTACTGTTGGTGAATGTAATCAAACACTCCATCATCATTTTAGGACACAGACAAATAGAACATTTTACCCGGTTTGACTTTATTAGCTACCATATTTTCCTACTGAGTTTTGATGATAGAGTCAATTTTTGTCCAATTAGTTGCCATAACAAGTTCCAATTATCAGTTGAGTACCTAGGATCTCTCTTTTAATTCCTTAGTTTCAGGGTGCACAAGTGCTCAATGATCACATAGCCAGAGGAGAAAACTCCTCAGTATGTACCTTAAATACATTCTTACCTAAATAACATCTCACCAGTTGTGCTGAAACCCAGAAATATAAATTGTACACTTCAAAGGGGGATTCCAGACCTCTTTGTAATTCTTGCATAGACGGTTTCTGCAAATATCATCAGTCAACCAAAGAGGATAGAAGAGCTAAGAAAAGAGTTGCAGATTAGGAAAGACTAAGTGAAAAAGTTGTCGCTCTTCTGACAGTTCCTTCTCAAACCCAAAACCCAGAAAAGGGGCTTCAGTGGGATGAGCTAGCTCTTTCACATTTATTTTCCACAGTGAGAGAGTGTTCGTTCAATTCATGCCTGAGAAGCAAGCATGCAAGACGCTGGCTCTCTAACTTGTGGTGGCAGGAAAAGGAGGGATGTTACAGTTAGGCCCTTTCTGACTGTGAGGTCAAAGATCATGTGAGCGCTTCCCACGGAAGAGAGAAAATCAGTGTGGAGTTGCCATAGATCCCGTCTAGGATGGCATCCTGGAGACCAGTGGGAGCTACAGTAAGAAGGAGAGAGAGAAGGAAGAAGAGGAGAAGGTGAAGGAGAGGCATGCAAAAGCACACTGCCAGGTTCTCAGAGCCCCTAAGTAGAGCAGTGTTGAGAAGCAGTGTGCTGGTCACCATGTAACCCCAGTACATTGGCTCAGCAGGGAAAGTGGCAGCTCCTTACAAGACCAGAGCATGCAAGTGTGCCTCTCTCATTCTCCTTAGAGCCTGAAATCTGAAGGGTCCACCAATTAGAGTCAGCAAGGCAGAGTGCAAACCTAGACGGAGAAGGAGGGAAGCTGACCACCTCAGCCCCTTTTCAAGACTGGCTTCCAGCAGGCCGAAGCTGGCATGGGGTTCCCTTCAAATGCAATTTGAAGATTTACTCATAACTGGAATCAGAGATATTACTTATCTGACACTTTTTGTGACTAGAAATAACTGAAGCTCCTTTTATCATCTGAAAATAGCCAGAGGAATCATGGGCAACTATTTTATTAAAGAGCAGGAAAGGGCTAGCCTCTATAATGGATTGCTATGGACCCCTGCAGAGGGGAGGTAAAATACAGTGACTTTTAAATTCGATCCTATGAGGCCCTCTCTTTAAACCTACAGAGCACATTCAGGGGTAAAAATGAATGGATAAGTGAAACAAACTGAATGAATGAATGAGCAAATAAAACAAACAAAACCAAATGATAAGCACTTTTTCTGCCTGCACTTTCCTCTACTGCTATACTCTCCTAGCTCCTTATATTAGCCTTTCAATTATAGCCCACTTTTCTGAAAATATTACTTTACATGTCTTTCTATTGGACGTTCCTTGAAGCTGCGAAACGTTTCCTGCTAATTTTTAAAAAATTATTTGGGTCTATATAGTATCAAATTATGTATTTTGAGGAAATGTGATAATCAAAATTTCTATAACTTAATGGCTTTTCATATATTCAGCCTCAGTTTTATTTATATATTTGTCATGGCACTGTCACTTATGCTTTTAATGTTTCTTTATTATGAGACATATAAACCATTTAAAGCCATAGATGAAATTTAAGTGACACTAAATTCTGTGAGAAATACCATTTTCAAAATTATTATTACACTAAAAATCATTTGAATCAATCATTTAATTCAAATGAAATCATTTAAATTTTATATTAAGTTTATATTTACTTTATATTACTATATATATATAAAACGTATTCTCATAGATTCATTAATTTCTAGCTAAATTAAAGGTGTTATCTACCTGCAAATAAATAGAATATATATGAAATAAATAAAAACTATAGATGTATTATCCAGATAATTCTGGGAAGTCTGGCACATGCTGTAAACATTTTCCATCGGCGTCAGTTTACTTTCATTTTCTCGATGGAATACTTTTTAATGTTATTAAATCAATATTGCATATTTTCAAATGACTGAACACTCTAATACTTATGTATAGAAAATGCCTATCATCGAGATTATCTTAAAGCAGAATGATTTTCCAGTTGCTTTCTCCGTGTAAGGGTTTTTAAAATATGGTTTTCACTAACTCATTATTGGCTTACTAAAGCTAATTATTTTAGCAATCTAACTCAACATCATCAAAGATATGTATGTATGTTTACACAAAATGTTGTTTATTCACTTTTTTAAAATACAGAGTGTGTTTGCAATATCGAAATGAAGTACTGTATTTTCGAATCTTTTATTTTTAATCATCACAACAGCATACACATTAGGCATGGCTATTTTGATCATTATTTCAACAATAGCAATCATAATTTTGGTAAACATCAAGATACATAAATATATTTTAGTTTCCATATGCATTTCTACCACACACTTCAAATTTGTCAATACTTTTAAATTAAGGAATATTAACATTTATGCTTTGGATTTGGGGATTATAAGGCAAGATAATGCAGGTATAATTGTATGAGAAATAAAGGCTAAATTGTTTACAATAGGGATTGAGAAAATGAGCACTTTAGTCCACTAATTCCATGAAATAACAGAAAAGCTACACAATATCAAAATATATAGAATGTATTCTCAATATAAACAATAAAGCAAACAATCAGAAAGTCAGAAATTGTGAATAATTCCTAAAATATAGAAAGCATAAAGGATCAGGTATAAACACAACCAGAATAAAAACAAACCAAACTATATGCAGTAGAAACATATTGCAGAAAAAGAAGCACTTCTAATATATATATATATATATATATATATATGTATGTATGTATTATATATATATGTGACATAAGGGGCTGTGGGACATTGTCATTTATTCTTTTAAGGTTTCTTTATTATGGGACATATAAAGTATTTCAAGTCATAGATGAAATTTGACACTAAATTGTGTGAGCAAATTAACTGGGGAGAAATATCCTCCCCTTATGCTGAATATGAACATCAGTGATGGTTACCCCACACTCTGCCTCCATTCACATCGTCAAAGGCAGTGCTGGGGCTCCAGGGAAGTCTATTCCCTAGACATCAATTCATTATCCAAGTGTCATTGCTTCTAGGCACTTCAATACACAGAGTTAGGAAATATATGCATGTATACTAACCCATGAATATACAGGTCTGTCTATGTATGTAAATACATATGTAAGTATGTGTTTATGTATGTGTCTATCTATCTATGTATCTGTGTATGTATGTATGTATCATGAGTTCGTACTGATACCTCTGATTTTAGTGCAGCACCACAGAGTTCTTTTTGGTCTTCCCTCTTTGCTTATTTGTAACTTCTTTCTCTCACAGAGAAATTATATTTTCAGTCCTCATATACACATAAAATAGGTTACTAACTAGATGACAGCATTTATGTACAGCTTTTGTTTTTAGACTTACAGTGTCTAGTCAAGATAGCATTTAAAAAATTTCCTAGGTTAGTTCTTTTCTTGCCTACCACTTTCAGCATGTTTATGTTATAAATTTGTGATAGAGTTAGATTTACTTGTTAGTATTTGTATTCCTTTTATGGGATTCTGCCAAATTCTACTTGGTTTCCATTTTTATTTATATATATTTTAACTTAAATGCTCTTTCCCTCTCAGGCTCACATTGTCTCACACACAAGGTCTACATTGTCATTATGAAAAGACTGCAGTACAGGTTTTTTATTCAAGTTGATCATCCAAGCAGGATTGATCTGGGTTTTACAAAGAGGGAAAATGATGTGTTAGGCTGTCTGGTTAACCTGCCATGTAGATACTGAACAAGGACCATGATTGAAAAGTGTATAGAATATTTAAAATAAAGTTGACTGACAATAGTGATCACCAATCATTAGAAGGTAACTAAGAGAAACAACAGGTGCATGGATCAATATTTTACCTTGGCTTGTAAACCTTTCTTGTATAATGGATACTTGGTTCCTATACAATGTCCTTTGTTTTCAAATAATGTATCCTTCTGCTATGAACTGCATTTTTGTGTCCTCCCCAAAATTCATATGTTGAAGTCATAACCTCCAATTTGATGGCATTTGGGGGTGGAGGCTTTGAGAGGTAATCAGGTCATGAGGGTGGAGCCCTCATTATAGGATTAGTACCCTTAGAAGAAGAAACAGAGAGAGCTTCTTTCTCTCTCTACTCTCCACTGTATGAAGTTACAATGAGAAGATGGTTATCAGTAAACCAGGAAGACAGCACTCACCAAGAACCCACCCATGCTGGGACCCTTGGACTTCTAGAACTGTGAGAAATAAAAGTTTGTTGTGTAAGGCACCAAGTCTAGAGTATTTTTGTTATAACGATCTGAACTGGCTTGGATACTTTCTCTCATTTTCTCACTGAAGATCATTGTTGAGAAATCCAGTCATGCAGTCAGGCCCTGAAGAAGTGCTAGAGACAAGAAACACACAAAATTGACGGCTTAAATTCTAGACCAACCGCTTTGGAAGACTTAGGTTGTTTGGAATTATATTGGTAGAGAATTATAGAGTGCAAAATACATTTGGCATGGTACAGAGAGATGAGGTCTGTCAGTCAGCAATGAAATACTAAAGAGGAGAGTGTGAAAACAACTTAAAGGACATTTTGATAGAGCTAATCCCAGAAACTTCAGGCTGCATAGGAGTCAAACTTAACCAGCCTGATGGAAGCTTTTTAAGATGTTACTGTCATGACCAGTAAGAGAAATTCAAGTGATGAAGCCATACTTCAATTTTTCTAACATGAATTTAACTGTGTTCCACGTCAGAGAGTTTAACTGATAAGGTGAGGTGCCACTGAATAGCTATGGATGTGAAATAGGTAGAAAAACGGACTCCTAACCTAGTGACAAGAAGTTCAAAAAAGGTATGATGCTTTCTTTACTCTCAGAAATGATTGGAAGTTTTTACCGGGAAAGAATAGCCTTAGATTTTTTTTCTGTGTGTCATTTTTATGTAAGTCTTGTTGGGAAAGTTTGTCCAAATGTGATAAAGCTTGTAAATCAGCTATAGGAGTATCAATAGAAATTAAAAAAAACAAACAAACATGATAAAGCTAGAGAATAATTTAGCAATGTATTTCAGTTTTGATATTTGAGGGCATTTTTTCATATAGAATTCTTCATCACAACTGTGTTCAAGGTGACAGCCCTCCATTAATTTTGACGCCCAGAAGAATTATTAAGAGATCACAATTTACTTCCATGAGTAATTTTATCTGAAGTTAGGAAAGCAATCTAAATATCAGATTATATGTAATTGAAGAGGTACCTATCATATGCAATTATAGAGAGCTATTTGCTAAATCTCACTGTAGTGTGCTATGAGAGTAGGAAATTTCCTTTTCTCCTGCACCTACAAGAGTACCGGGCCTAGAATAGGCACACAGACTAAAATATTTGTTGAAAACAAATACATGAATTTTACATATTATTTACAAAATAATATCTTTTTTATTCCCCACCTGTTCCTCTCTACCTCTCCATTCCCCAAAAGAATAAATCATCGATGGTATTATCAACTAAAAGTTGAAATTGGAAACCAAAATATACACTTTTAATGTCCAGAAGAAAAAAAAACCATATAGATTTAAAAGTAAATATTTGCTCTTCTCATAGTGAAACAGAGGGAGAAGTCTTGGTCAACCAAACGTTCCAGGCTCCATCCCCCAAAAGGAAGGGAGGCATGTCTAGGCTAGGAGAGAACTTGAGCAGCCCATTTTCATCTACAAACTTTCGGATACTCACCTGTGACTTATGTTACTATGTATGACTTGTCTCTCTTCTTTGGGGAACTTTTTGAGAGTGAGAATCAAGAATTGCATAATTTAGGGGTTACATATAAAATTTTGGAATTAATTCTTTGGAAATTAAATAACTGAGTTAATTGTCCTTTTACAGATAAGAGTTTTTGTATATACATAGCACATTTTCTTTATCCATTCATCTATTGGTGGACATTTAGGTTGCTTCCATATCTTAGCTATTATGAATAATGTTGCAGTGAACATGGGAATACAAATATTTCTTTGAGATCCTGATTTCAGTTCTTTTGTATATATACCCAGGAGTGGGATTGCTAGATCATGTGGTCATTCCATTTTTACTTTTCTGAGCAAATTGCATACTGCTTTTATAGTGTTTATACCATTTTGTTTTCCCACTAACCCTGTATAGAGTTCCAGTTTCTTCACACCCTCGCCAATACTTACATTTTTTCTTTCTTTCTTTTTTTGATAATAGCCATCCTAATGGTGTGAAGTGATGTCTCATTGTGGTTTTGATGGGCATTTCCCTGATGATTAGTGATGTTGAGTGTCTTTTCACATACCTGTTGGCTATCTGCATGTTTTCTTTGGAGAAATTTCCATTCCAGTCCTTTACCTATTTTATTTATTTATTGCTATTGATTTGTAGAAGTTTCTTATATATTTTGGATATTGACCCCTTGTCAGATATATGATTCACAAATTTTTTTTTTCCCATTCCCTGGGTTGCTTTTCACCGTGTTGAATTTTTCCTTTGATGTGTGGAAGCTTTTTAGTTTGATGTGGTCCCACGTGTATATTTTAGTTTTTGTTGCTATCTTTTGGAATAAATCATTGCTTAGACCAATGTCATGCCATTTTTCCCTTATTTTTTTTCTTCTAGGCATTTTATAGTTTAAGGTCTTACATTTAAATCTTTAACTCCCAGCCTTAAAAATGAAGGAAATCCTGACATATGAGCCAACTTGGATGAGCCTGAAAGACATTATTGTAAGTGAAACAAGCTAGTAACAAAAGGACAAATGCTTCATGATTCCACTTATCTTTGGCGTATAGAATACTCAAAACCCATAGAAACAGGGAATAGAATGGTAAGTGGCAGAGACTGGGGGGAGGGTGAAATAGGGAATTGTTCAATGGGTATAAAATTTCAGTTGTGCAAGATGGATAAGTTCTAGAGATCTGCTGTACCACATTGTGACTGTAGTTAATACTGTATTGTGCACTTAACATTTTGTTAAGAGGGTAGATCTCATGTTAAGTGTTCTTACCAAAATAAAAATAAATAAATAATATTAAAACGTGCAGATAGCCAACAGGTACATGAAAAGATGCTCAACATTGCTAATTATCAGAGAAATGCAAATCAAAACGAAAATGAGATATCACCTCACACCGGTCAGAATGGCCATCATCAAAAAGTCTGCAAATAATAAATACCAGGGAGGGTGTGGAGAAAAGGGAACCCTCCTACACTCTTGATGGGAATGTAATTTGGTTCAACCACTGTGGAAAACAGTGTGGAGGTTCCTTTAAAAACTAAAAATAGAGTTACCATGTGATCCAACAATCCCACTCCTGGGCATATATCTGGAAAAGATGAAGACTCTAACTCAAAAAGATACATGCATCCCAATGTTCATTGCAGCACTGTTTACAATAGCCAAGGCATGGAAGCAACCTAAATGTCCATCGACAGATGAATGGATAAAGAAGATGTGGTACATATATACAATGGACTGTTATTCAGCCATAAAAAAATGAAATAATGCCATTTGCAGCAACATGAATGGACCTAGAGATTATCATACTAGGTAAGTCAGACAGAGAAAGACAAATATAATATGACATCACTTATATGTGAAATCTAAAAAAAGGTGATACAAATGAACTTATTTACAAAACAGAAACAGACTCACAAACATAGAAAACAAACTTATAGTTACCAAAGGGGAAAAGAGGGGGGATAAATTAGGGATTTGGGATTAGCAGATACAAACTACTGTATATAAAATAGATAAACAACAAGGTTTTACTGTGTAGCACAGAGAACTATATTCAATATCTTGTAATAAATTACAATGGAAAAGAAAAAAAAGAATTGTATAATCTAAATAGGAAAGAAAATGTTGTATTTTAAAATGCTAGTGCCACTGATCAGTTTAGAATATAAACAGTGAGTGGCAAAGGTTTTCATGTTTAATTATAACATTCAGTTTTCTGGTTCACCCGGAATTTATTTTGTTTTATTAAGTGAAGTTAAACTAACTTGATTATGTTTTTCCAGAAGGATAGGCAATTTTATCTGTACAATTTTTGACTTTTGGTTTCTCTGCTTTTTGCCATTGGTTTCTAAGCTTCATAGAGAATGCCATGTTAACTTGAGGAAAGGCAATCTCCCAGTGACTGTATGGGGGGAACTCTTGCTCAATATTACGGTTACCCTTCTAATCATCTCTCAATTCCACTATAGCCTATCACCGTAAATTCCACCTCAACAGCCATTCTAGGAGATCCATTTTGGGCATGGTGGTGATCATTTCCTTTTGATTTTAAATATCATTGAAAATTCACCTTTCCAGAAATCTCTGGCTCCATGATTTTTAAGGGAGGAAAATTTCAGAGCAACTGAAAAATCCTCTGACACTGGATGGTGGTGTGATGAATTGGGCGATTGGGATTGACATGTATACACTGATGTGTACAAAATTGATGACGAGTAAGAACCTGCTGTGTAAAATAAATAAAATTAAAATTAAAAATATCCTCTGACACTCAACTCTTACTGAGCAATCTTTCAGTCTCTTAAATTCACCTCAGTAAACAACATGATTAAAGACATGCAAAATATAGTAATTTATCTGAATTCCTCATTCAATTTCCCAGATTGGTCTTTGAAAGTTTGTCTTCATACGACCCAAATTTTAGCCAAGAGCACCTCCACTTATATCTACTCTGAATGTTACCTTGTTATTGGAACACATCCACCCCGCCTCCCCCACCAATCCTGGTGCTTGGTACAGGGCTATTGAAAGAGTAAAGCCATTTCTTTTCTGTTATTTTTCACTTGAGTGACCAAATATATTTTATTTTTAACCCAAAATAACAGCAACAAACTTCTAGGATTCTGCCTCAAGGTCATGTAAATTTCCTAGCCTGTATTCTAAAATTGTCCACTGGCAAGTTAATGGATTTACTCTCTCCTAGGACAAAGTCCTTGTCGGTTAAATTTATAACATCAAGTATGAAGTGACAAGTCTTTTATGCCTGGAAGAGGAAGACAGCTAAGCCTTATGAAAATCCATTACATTTCTGAAGTTTCTGTGCATCCAGTGACTTAGGGCCGTAGGGGTAGATATGTGAAGAGCAAGGAGCTGCAACTTGAACATCATACCAGGAAGAAGGTGTAGGAGGATCAGTGTAACTTTTTAGATTTTAAGTGACTATAACCACCAAGTGAGTGACCTTCTCAAACTCATTTATCTTATGACCCCAAAAGCAGTTTACTGCAATAAAGGGAAATCTTTACAGGTTCAATAGTGCTTGAAGTATCTAAAAAAGAGGGGATGCAACTTGAGACCTGTGACAAGATTAATAGAATTGCAAGAAAGATCTCTTGGGGATTTGGAGCAAAGCCATAGTTTTCTTTATATGTATAAATAATTCTCATTTTGGAAAAGAGAATTTGGCTTGCTTTAGAATCTACTAGAGTCTAAATACTTGATCACAGGTTACTAAATAACTTTTCAACCCAAGCTACACATTAAGCTGGCAGTTAAATTACATCTTGAAGCAAAGTTGATTTACCCCAACAGAGTGATATACACCCTCAAAATATTTCCTTATTAAATGGAAGCAATATGAAGACATTTGATGCCCAGGGTAACTGAAAACACAAATTTCTTAAATTAGCAGATTCCTCAAACACACACACACACACACACACACACACACATATATCTGTGGTTCTAAAAATCTGAGTCCTAAACATAGACACATTCTGGAGTTTCAAAGGAGGTCTCTTATGATTATAAGATATAACATAAAATAACAGTTCTTTTGTTCATAGGTGTCTTTACGAGGAGAGAATTTAGGATACTGAACATTCACAGGAGTGACCTCAGGAAAGACATCCTGGACATCAATTTGAGCAGAAAGTTGGTCATCCATTCTGCCTGGAAGGTGAGTTAGTGTGCAATCAGGAACTATACCTACCACTGGAAAGGTCCACAAAGATGGCTGAGGAAAGTTGGAAAGCATAGATAGAGGCAGAGTGCTTGACATAGAGTAGATGCCAGCCTCCAAGGCAATGACACTATTTACTGTCTCTTGGTTACTGATGACCTGAGATATAATCTAGTCCTGGGAGATTTATAAACAATCAGTTGATTATGAAAGGAATTTTCCCCCCAAATTCTTAGGGAAAGTTAGCTTCCCATTGACAGTTTGTGGTCATTCCAGTCAGCACTTCTTCGTTGTCCTGTAAATTTTACAGGTCATGAGATGGTGCCTTATGATTTCATACTTTTTAGAGTATCCTTATAATAAATAATTCTGTACCAGTTAAGATAATATGAGTGTGTCTTTTCATTTCAGCACAAAATAATCTAACTTGTACAAATGAAGTAGAATAATAACTTTTGAAATATTATTATTTCAAATGTCACTTTCTTAGACCCTGAAAACAAAGGTGTTACATCTGCAAAAGGAGGGGCTGTCATTTATTCTGGGGTTGTCAGACATATTAATGTTTATGGTAACACATTCTTAGCAACTAAATGAATAATAAAGATTTTAAGGAAGATGTCAGGTTTGTTTTTTCCATTTTCAGACAAGAGCTTGGAAAATAGAGGGAGAAGGATTTTATGTTGACACACGAGATGTTTGTGTTAAGTTTTACCCTGTACCTAACCCCCTGAGTTGAATCTTAAAATGAAGAGACACAGTAATATAAACCTTGAAGTGTTGAGGAATCTAAGAGCAGCAGAAATAGTTCTGTATGTCCCACAGTGCATATCAACAATGGTAGACAGTTATGAGAGAGAAATCTACTCCATTGTGAAGAAGCAGTAGAGAATAGAAACGTCAGTGTGGTGTCTTCAGTGCATTATTCCAGATGAAGGGAGGTCTCTAATGGATGTAGAATACTTGGTTGTTAAAGACTAAGAATGTCAAATGGTTTTGGCCTTTCATAACTGAGAGCTCTGGAGCCCAGTGCTTTGGGGAAAGTCTGGAGCATTTAGGTCAATGGCAAAGTAGACATGCAATGCAGCATTTAGCAAAACAGCATGCCATCAAGTAAGAATTTAAAGCAGATTCTGGGAGGGATCAAGCTTTTCATCAGACATGAAACTGATGTCATCTTTACTTATACCTCTTATTAAAAGTGTTCCCATTTTAGATTTAGAATCCATGGAAATGCTGTTCAACTAAATGGAAAAAGCCCAAAAGTTAAGTAATTCCTTGTTAGCCAATTGAACCAACTCTTATATTTTAGTTGGACCTCCAAACTGTACAAGATAAAATCATTCTCATTTATTCCTCTCAGCAACCATGTTTCATTTTTACTACTTAAAAACAAGATAAAAAAAAGAATCAATGTTTATAAGTTATTTAAAACTAAATGAACAGTTAGATCACAGCACTCAGAATCAGGCCTAAGAGAAGTAGGGAATCTTAGGCAGATACTGGGAGAATGTAAGAACTAAAATGTATTCTTGCAGTCATGATCCACTTTTAAACCACCCCTCAACAGAGTTTAACTTGTTGGGAATTAGAAATAACACAGTGAAGAGTATCATTTTTTGGAATACCATATCCTATAATTTCAACCTTGGGAAACTAATGTATATATGTCTTTGTAATCTTTAACACTGTATCTTCCACTGTGTCAAGGAGTTTCCTTTTCATAGTAGGTTTCCAGTTTTACTGCAAAGTGTTAATTTAGGTCTGACAAGACTTAGCAAAGAATCAATCCATGATATTCCCCCTTGCCACTATATATGTGTGTTTGTGTGGATATATAATGTTAATTATATATATATATATATATATATAT
>NW_020174135.1:7816735-7850840 GCF_003031525.2 Neophocaena asiaeorientalis asiaeorientalis
ATGTATATATATATATATACATGTATATATAAAATCTTATATTCAGAAATCTGTCAGAAGGAAGTTAACAATTAATTCTCACTAATGTATAAACTATTTCAGCATACACTCTCCAAAGGACAGCAATTTAACATTAATGAATTAATATATTAGGGAGACTTCAGATACTAACACATTTGAGTGTTGAAGACATTTCTGAGTTTCCATGCATGAATGTATTTGTCCAACAAATATTTATTGAATGGCTACTATTAATCAAAATTATTCTAAATACGGGGTATATGGTGGCTAATAAGATAACTTAAGAGTTCATAGAATAGTTGGAAGAAGATGACAACAAATAATCAAAGAAAAAAGATAATTTTGGACTGCCTTAAGTGATATGAAGGAAGTAAACAGGATAACATTATTCAAGAATGATTGTGAAGGGGCCACTTTAGATGAAATAGTCAAGTAAGGCTCCTTTTAGCATAGATATTTGTAACAGCAGAACAATGAAAAGGCTCCAACTATTTGAAGGCTCCACAGAAGAGCATTTTAGGTAGGAGGAAAAAAAATCACAATGTACAATAACCCTGAGAAATACCATTTCTTTAAGTTATATGGAGAATAGATAGGTAGAATTTAAGAGTGGAAATACAGATCAGTTAAGAAGCTAATACAGTAATCTCAGAAAGAGATAATGGAGTTTTGAAATAGGGTTGTGGTACTTAAGATATATTCTGAAGGTGGACTTGACAAAATTTAGTTGAGGGATGATTTGGGAGATGGGAAGGAGGGAATGATAGAAGGAGAGATATAGCGGTTAGGAATGCTTTGAGCTGCAAGTAGCAGAGTGCCTGACTGTAGTGGTTCAACATAGGATAGTTACAGGAAGTCTGGCAGCAAGCTTTGGCTGGCAGTGGTTCAGTTCTTTACAAGTGCCATCAAAGTTCCAAGCTATATTACAGCTCCTGAATCCTTCACTAGAGGAAATTTTACTCATCTATTTCTTGCCTCTTTGTCACATGAAAACAGTCACAACTTTAGGCATCATGTCCACCTACTGAAAGAAGGGAAAAGGAAAGAGATTTAATGTCGTGAGTTACATCTATTCTTTTGATCAGGACCATAAAAGCCAGCTTAGAAGCCTCAACATTCTTAGCTCTTTTTTTCATTGCCCAGAACCTGGTCACATGGCAACCTCTGGCTGTAGGCACAAATGGGAAGCATGGGTTTCTTGTTTTCTAGACTCTAGAATGAAGAGTATGTGAAGAAAAGGGGATTGGTCAGTGTCAGGGGTTGCCAATGGAGTGTCCTCCATAGGAGGGTTCAGTGGTAATGTCCAGGTTTTCACCTTGAATCATCACATGGATGCCATTTAGAAAAGAAGAAGGAAGCAACAGGAGAGAGGGATGATAAATCAAAAGTGTTGTTTTAGACATGATGTGGCATATGAATTTTATAACCATGTGGAATGTTAAGAAGAAGACAGTTGAATATTATTCTAAAGGATCGGTCAGAACTAGAGGTTTTTAGCCTTTAGGACAACATAAATCACATGCATGACTTTAAAAAGTCTGATAACTTCTAAGATCTGCTTTTCCCATTTCGGCCAAGTCTTATTTTCTGGTATTAGGAAGAAAAAAAAGAAGGAAAGAAGGAAGGAAGGGAGGAAGGAAGAAAAGAAGAAGTTATTAAGTTATGATTTTTAAAAGGAAAGAAAACAATAATAGGAAGGCTATATCTGCATAAAATCAGATTGCAATTTTTGTAGGGGAATTATTTTGAGATTTTCATTTTTCCTTTTGATAATGAAATGCCTAAAAGTGTCCAGATTATGGCTGGATAAAAGGTAAAAATTTAGAATTTATAAATATGTGTTTGGAAAATGTTAATATTGGAATATACACATTCTTCTATATAGTTATATAGAAGTTTATATGTAAAATTCTTTCATATATTTTATATGAAATACATTCTAATAGCAGATAAAATAAATACAATTTAAAATAGAGGCAAATAAAATTTAAAAGGTGCTATTGTGTGAATTTTATATATATATACATATTTCAGCTACTATACAAAGGCAGTCTTTCTGATGAATAGCAACCTTTTAATGAGTTCAGGTGATATTATATTGAACTATAGAAATGGGAGAGTTATGTTTGTTTTACTCATCCTAAGTTTGAGTGAAAAGCAGTTTTTAAAAACTCACAAAATCCTCACCTAGTACCTTTTTCCTCTTAAAAAGCATTTTAATTTTAAGTATTATTGTTTTTCATTTCCATAGAATGTGGGGATCTTGCAACTCCTTATTCTTTATGTTTTTCCCATTGAAAATATGTCCTACAATAAATCATTTGACATTGAATTTTTCTGTTTTTTCATTTCTTCTGATCCCAGTCCATGGTTACTTGAAAAAAAAAAAAAAACCAAGTGAAATGACAATGAAGGAAAAATAATTACCAAATTTGTATTTCAAGATTATTTTGTATTTAAGCTCAAAGGAAATACTTAGGTGTATTTAATTACAATTATAGGGCAATAATTAGCAAACATTAGAACACTCTACATTATCTTTCATGTGCTTTCAGATTCCATATGAAAAGGCATAAAACATTATCACTCTAAATATGGCTATTTGACGGGTCTTCTGAAGTGTCTGTCCAGTGACCTAATTTCATGCTACTCTATGGTATCCCTCTTTTAGGGTCTTGAATATTTCACCTTCCTCAAACATTAGTGGGGAATATAACATTCCATTTAATTATTAGGTTTATTTATTCACATATTAATATTAATTAAGCATCTAGTATGTTCAAGATATCAGTGCTAGGGTACCGGGGACTAGGCCTGTAGTTGGTATCAAGATACTTAATAAATAGTGTTGTAGGCATCTATGATAAATAGACTATATTAAATTTCATTTGAGTTCTGTAAGCTTTGGATAATTGAAGATAAGGTAAAATGTATTCCAAGCATTTAAGAATAAAGGAATTGTTTAAGCCAAGTAATAGAAAATGGAAAGTACATGGTGCATTCAGAATGAAATGTAATCGGGTAAGACTGCGGGATACAGAACGTATTGTTAGGATGAACAATTGGATAAAAGGTTTGCAGACATAGTTTGGAAACTTTGTAAAGAATGAGGATGTTATTGTGTTTGCAATGATGAGTGACTATTTTTTAACAATGCATGGAGAATTATCCAAGTTGGTAACATGCTCCATGAAAAGTTTATTACTTCAGTGCTGCACATTTGAAGAATATGGTCCAGATAACATTTTCTTAGTTATGATATTGCCTTAACACATCTCTGGTTCCTTCATAGAACTTAGTTGTGTGATTGAAAGGCAGGCACGAGGTTAAGGCGACTCTTTGTATAAGGACTCCTAACCCAGGGATCCAGAATTTTCCAAACATAAGACCTGATGGTTTTGAAGAAGCCTTCGAGACTAGAAAAGAATTCCAGAGATGATTAATATCCCTCAACCCAATTTATACTGTGGATTGTTAAATATGTATATTTTCTATAGTGGAATATCACAAATGTTTAAGTATACCATAAATATATGTGTAAGGAGAAGAAGCTAGGTTCTCAGTGGGCCATGTCTAGACCAACTAGAAAGGATGGGTAAAATGTCAAGTGGAGAATGTCTGTGAGTGTCTAAGCTTCTAATCTAAGAGGGACTAGGTTGTGGGCAGGGCAAAGAGTATACCTACAAGTGGAGTAGAGAGTCTCCTTCTGCACATGCAATACCCTCTGTGCAATCTTGACCTACCCATGTCACTTGGGATTATGACTTTTAAAGAAGAATGAAAAAGACTGTATCAGATAGCCTCAATCTTAATTTGAATTTATCATGACCACCACCCTGTTTCACCATAAAATCTAAAGTGTTAGCCATGCTCTTTAAGACACTACAAAATGAATGAATTTGTCCAAGTGTATGAGTATTGCTTCTAACCTTTCTCTTCTCTACAACCTTTTATTTATTTACTTTTATTTTTAACATCTTTATTGGAGTATAATTGCTTTACAATGGTGTGTCAGTTTCTGCTTTATAACAAAGTGAATCAGCTATACATATACATATATCCCCATATCTCCTCCCTCTTACATCTCCCTCCCACCCTCCCTATCCCGCCCCTCTAGGTGGTCACAAAGTACAGAGCTGATCTCCCTGTGCTATGCGGCTGCTTCCCACTAGCTATCTGTTTTATATTTGGTAGTGTATATATGTCCATTCTGCAACCTTTTATGAACAGCAACAATACAATCAAATCTGACTGTATTAGCTCAAGTGATTTATTCAGTTTTTTAAATTTTAATTTCATTTTTTGCAACTCTACCATGGGATGATTTCAAAGTACATTCTACATTTGGATTGTAGACTATGCACATAATTTAACACCCAGTACTATATAACATTAATAGAATATTGTTTACCTCTTGTTTTGAAGACTTCCACTAAGAAATAGAATGATTATACTTCCTTTTCCTGTGTTTTTATTCACAAAGCAAACAACAAAAAAATGAGTGTGATTAGAACATATGACATCCAGGATAAAATTGAAAGGTTTAATAAGGAGAAATTAGCACTATGTCTTAAACCCTAGGGTAGCCAGGCTCCAGTGAATTACATACTCTTCCTGGTATTCATGCTCTTGCCTAGTCCCGCCCACCTTGGCTTGGGGCAGCTATCTGTAACCAATGAAATGTGGTAGAAGTGATGCTGTTTAATTCTATGGCTAGGATGTAAGAAGCCTTACAGCTTCCGCCTTGAGTTTCTGGAACATCCTTTCTCAGGAAAGCCAGATGCTATGAAAGACATCTGGGAATTCTGAGGAAACCCAAGCTAGCTATGTGGAAAGGCATTGTGGAAAGAGAGCAATATTTGTTATTGCAGCTAAGGCAGCACACTGCAGGAAGGCACTGCCGGACTGGGTGCTGGTGGAGAAGAACCAGTGCCCAGGCATATTGCTCCCGTGCAGCCATTCCAGCCTTTCTGCTTTTTTGTGCAACCCCACACCAGGTATGATGTAGCGGAAACAATCAGTTCCTGCTGTGCCCTGCCCAAATTTCTGACCCACAGAATCACGAGTATAATAAAAAGACTGTTTTGTTTATTTTTTGTTTTTTTTTTGCGGTACGCGGGCCTCTCACTGTTGTGGCCTCTCCCGTTGCGCCTGCATCGGCAGGCGGACTCTCAACCACTGCGCCACCAGGGAAGCTCTAATGCCTGTTTTCTGACAGGTTTTTAAAGTTATAACAATATATGTAGAAGAATCATTTTAAAAATTGTGTTAATAACCAAAAATGATAGTGTTAGACCCTTGGGTGTTTAATGTTAAATGAATGATTTAAATATTTATTTAATCTTGTCTTTTATGCCAAAATGGAAGCAAAAAAGGTTGAAGATAAGACAATGTAATATAATTTTAAGTCATTTTTGGAATCATTGTTTCTCTTTCAAAGACAACAATAAGTTACATTTCTTCTAAAAAGAAATACTGAATTACATTTACTTTTCTTCCTCCTACACTTAGCATCCCTTGTTTTTATTTGTTTTTGCTTGTTCTGCTTTCTTTCTCTCCATATCATTTATAATGCAAAGCCTGTCATAATGTCATGGAATGTATTTCTTAGAACATAAACCATATTAGAAATATCTTTGTAGCCAAAGATAAAATGAAGCATAAAAATCATATAAATTGATTTAACATTTCTCCCCAAATAGGAGCATTTAAAATCCAAAATCTACTATCATGCATGCCTTAGGCTTAGAGGATTCAATAAGGAAAAGAGAAAATGCCGCTGCTCAAATTTATTCTTTACCTTTGAAAACATTTTTGGAAAATATGATTGTTCCCATTGTGAATAAAGAAACTCAAACAAGAAGATCTTTTTAGAATTAAGGATATTGGGACAAATGCCACCTTCATCTTAAAAGGAAGAAATGAAAAAGGGAAACTGACATTTTCACAAAATTTTATACGTAGGTACATAATCATGCTAGGATTAAATAAAAACAATAATGAATATATGAGATAACGTAAAGATCTGAGAATATACCTGAAATTCTGAATTCATTCTTGATCAGGTAGAGTTGAAATAAATTTGAGAACAGAAATTTCCTGTTATTCTCAAACTTTATTATGAATAGATCTATGATAGAAACATTTTTGCTGTAATACAATGTTATAGAAATTCACACATGAACTAAATTTTGCTCAAAGGTTAACGCAGTTAAGAAGGAGTTTGGAATATAATATTTAGATGGTAAAGGTGCTAAATTAGTTCTAGCTTCATTTGGAATCCATGCTAGAATCATATTCATTTGCTCTGAGGCTGGTATCTGTATTGGGCTCAGTTGGCAATAGGATGAACTAAGTATTTATTGAAAAGCGAGGCTGTGGATACTGAAAAAAAGTCAATTACAATACATTTTTGTGAAAAAACAAATTGAAGGCAACTACTTTTTATTCATAATATTATAACAATTTATTAATAAATTCCTAAACAAAATCAAATCAAAATTCCAGTCTGTTCAAGCAGATAATGATGATGTGATTAGTGAAATTCAAAATACAGTAGAGAAACCCCAATGAAAATATTAGGAAAGCTTTAACTCACGTAGTGGACTAGTGGTATTTTGCTAGGTGACTAGAAGAAGCAAATTGATCAAAAGAAATACGGTTCATTTTCTCATGAAGTGTGCTTGATCAGGAGAGAGAAATCCATCACATGACATGTGGACATGAGAAGAGAAGTACTGTTTACCCCTCAAAAGCTTGAGGAATCAAGTCAGCAACACTTGACAAGAGGAAGGAGGAGTAATCCAAATGTCTAATGACTGATTGTTGGGAAAAGTGAATCTATGACAAAGCAAAATATGCTCATTAAATGAGAAAACTATTGATCTATCATTCTGGTTATGCATCCAGCTAATAATAATAATAATGAAAATAATAATAAAAGACTGTAGAATGAGGTTGAATCTACAGGTATGCATTAAATGAATTAGAGGCCAAGTATGAAGTAGGAGAGAAAATGCAGATGACAAAAACAATGCTTGTATTGTCATGTATATAAGCAATAACAATGAATGAATGAATGAAAATCTAACAAGTATTGATTAAGTGTCTACAGAGTGATCAATAATGTTTTAGATACTGAGGGAATGTTATTCTAGATAAGGGAAGATGATAAACATACAAAATAGCAATAAAATAGTATAAAACATGATAGTAAGTGTCTAGTGTGTGGTACAGACCAAAATGGAGATACTCAGAAAGAGTCTAGTATTGTATGGGGTTTTATGGAAGGATTTATTGGATACCTGGAGACATGGCAACAGGAGGGTCTCTTATACTTAAAGAATTTGAAGAAGTTAGACTTGAAAAAATTGGATGGAGGAAAGGGACCATACAAGCCAAAGACTGAAAGTGTGTGTAATGCCATTAAAAAACAGTTTAAGCCAATTAGAAATTAGACTTGGGGCTGTATACAATTAAGAAGGAAGTTGAGTGAGGGACCACCGGGTATGGGGGGCCTCAAATGGTGGGGTCTGGATTTGGTTTATAATGAAAAAAGAAAGAAGTAAATTAGAGACTTGGAACAAATGAAATACAAAAAATATTAGTCTGAAAGATAGACTCAAATTTGGAAGAAGATTTCGTGGCTTATCTTTACCTAAAATAAACAAGGCAGATTAAAAAAAAAGTTAGAAATAAAGTCCAAATCATTGTTTGTTACTATAGGAATATACAGATCGAGGTCAAGACCTCCCACTAGTATATTTCAAAATGTATATGCTGGTATCAATGCAGGAAGTGACCCTAAATAGATATGAAACAACTTCCAATATAAACAGGGACCCGTTTTCTTAAGAAACACATGAAATGGGTTTGTAATATGAAGATGATTAAGTAAAAGACTCAACAATACATTCTATAGCTTAGAATATATTACCTTTTCTTTTTTTGTGTTATCATTATGAACTCATGTCTTTATAGATTTAATTATTTTTTAATTAACTGAAGTTTGTAATCATCTTTGGATGCTCAATTTGTCAACACTTTGTTCAATGGGAATCGCTTTATGTGCACTTTTGATATTGTTCCATTAACCTTGGAAACATATTCAGCTTTCTGGCACCAGAGCATGTTTCAGGCTCACCTTGGACCCGTGGAATTATCTTATCTTCAAGGAACTCTTGTTCTTTTTAATAAACAATGGAAACTCAGAGTGACATTGTCCCTAAGCTGTTTCAGTGGACAAAGGGAAGACCCATGAAAATTGCATGCTCTTTTAAAGACATGAATTCACATTAGAATTTTCAGTTCAGTTCTGTTATTATAGTCTTCCTCTTAAAATGCTTAATTCTGTAAGTGAACTTTGTTTTTCTATAATTAAAGCATTAATTCCTAAAAAGTTTCAAAGTACAGCCATCCTTTGCTGTCTGGGGAGGATGGGTTGCAGGACACCTCCCCCCCAACAGATACCAAAATCTATAAGGCTCAAGTTCCTTATATAAAATGGCATAGTGTCGGCATATAACTTAGGATTTGCTCTAAGTTCTGTCTTTATATTAAATTTTCAAGTTGATTGTTATTTCATGTTAGAGCCACAAGCTTTTCTTTATATTATGATATAAAATGGTTCTGTAACATCACATATAATGTATTAAGTTATTTGTTATTATACTGTATATATTGTTCCAATGCTTGCTATGTATCACTGCAAAGGATTCTCTGAGGTGGTATTATTTGGACCATACAGTAGTTAAAATCTTTAAATTTCCTGTTGAGAAATTAAGGAGATGACTCCTCGCAGAGAACTGTACATGAAAATACATACTGTGGCGGTTCAGTTAAAAATCTCCTTTCGAATAACGTGACAAAATTCAATTTTACTTCATACATCTTTGTTCCTTTAAGCATTCTTATTTTAACTACAAAAATCCCTATCATGAAATCTAAAATTTCAGATGCCACTGGAAAAGCATACATATCCATTTCCATGATAAACTCTTAACTTCCACTAACAAATTAATAATGTTGGGAAAGATAAAGCATATATAAACACTATATAAAATTGACGTTTATTTTATTGATTGTATAGATTTTGTTTATAGATTTGAATTTTAGAGTAGTATCATCATGAAGTCACTTGGATCCTAAATCCCTATTACATTTACACAGGAATTTATGTACTTTGATTTAGTGAAGAAATGCAAATTCTTGCAGGAAACTAGTGTATGCTATGTCTCAAATCCTCAATTTTTTATACTAGTAATGTTCTCATTTCCATGAAGAAAAACAAAACATTCTTCTAAAACAAATAAGACAAAACATTAAACTTTTCAGTTTTATTATACTATACCTACTTCTAAATCACTTTTTCAAATTTAAATAGAATTTAATATGTACCTTCAAACATTAAAAAAATGTGTTCTTGAAAAACAAAGGGACTCATAAATGCTTCTTTAACCAATGGATGGGGTTGGAGGAGATGCTGATCCCTTTCTAAAATCTGGGCTTTTGCTATTAGAAGATTTAAAACTGACTTGAAAAAATAAAGACCTTTTAGCCTTGGAGTAGTTAATCCTTTTATCACTTTCCTGGCTTACAGCCTGCTCTTATCACTCCATTAGTTAAATTTCTTTCTAAATATAAGATTGTGTTTTTAAAAAGAGAGAGCATTTTTAGTTTAACAAGTTCAATTCCTATCATTTTTAACTTCAGAAAAATGATTCACAGCCATTCTGTCTTTTTAGCTGGAAACACATTTAAACAAAGAACGTAAACATCAGTCGTCATATTTTTACCAACAGAATGTCTTGTTTTCAGTCTTTTAGAAACCGTGTTTTTGGAGGCAACTGCACTGGTATCTTCAGTTTGGCATGCCACGTTGATGCTGCAGTTCTGCGCCTTGTCTCACCTCAGGACACGAACCAGGGAGCCTCTCACTTCCTGTTGGCCAGTGGAAACCCCAGAAGAAGGTCAGAGAAAGGGAGGGGAGTGAGATGAGGGCTTTCATTTCCACTAATCCTTTCCAAGTCACCTTAGGCTAGAAGCATCCCTCAAGACCATCCCTCCAAGATGCATCCTTCCTGGTTCTAGCAACTGCTCTCCAGCAGCACCCACACTGCTAGCTGGTTACAGCCTTGTTCCTGTGATTCCTCTACACTCTGATCATAATTTGTAAATGTCACCTTTATTCAACTCTCCCTGAAGTATACTAATTCAATTGTACCACCACTACCTGTTAGGCCTCTGACTGTTCCAGGAGTCTTTCCAAAGATTCCTTCTTGAAACCTGAGTTCTCTGAATAAATTTTTAAAAAATTCAATAACTTATGTTTGTATGAATTACAATACTTCTAAGTTCTTTTTGGTGGCAATAAATCCTTAGGATGTAAAATAAAACAGCATTTCTGATATGAAAACATAGTTGCTTGTAGTTATACATCTTTAATTAATGATTCTTGATCAGGATATATTATTTCAAATACAAACAGTACTTTTCCCTTGCATCCTAATTGATACAGGCTTCTTTTAAAGGAAAATTTCTCCATTTTTGCTACTTCCAAGTTCTCACATTTAAGATTCAAAATCTTAAGGAGTTAAATAAAATAGTCTTCTTCTTAGGAGGATTCTCCAGTTTGTTTAATAAGGGTGGGGTGTCCTTTGGCTTACAGAATGTCTTTTAATTGGTGAGCTTCAAATAACTTGTTTTTTTTCTCCCCCTTTGACATATCTCCTGCTGATTTGAGAACTTTGATTATAATACCTCCACAGCTTAATCTTATATTTAGGTAATATGATAGAAGACATATCTCCTGCTGATTTGAGAACTTTGATTATAATACCTCCACAGCTTAATCTTATATTTAGGTAATATGATAGAAGAATCCCTGACATTCAAGAGATTGGAAACTGAGTGAATTTATTAGGTAACCTTGGGCCAGATTAGGAGTTAGAAGTCAGTGATCAAAAAGATCATTGGGTCTTTCCACTGTTGAGGGGAAGAAAACACACTGTCGAGACTTCCCTGGTGGCACAGTGGGTAAGAATCCACCTGCCAATGGGTTCGAGCCCTAGTCCAGGAAGATCCCACATGCCAAGGAGCAACTAAGCCCTAGCAGGGATTATTATTACTGTCTCCTACTTACCAACATCCATCTTGTTCTTCTGAAATTCATTCTCTGTACTGAAGTCTACCCTCCTCATCTGATTAATTTCTTAGCACTCACGACTTTGAATTTTATGTTTTAAGTAAATGCTGGTTTATGTAAAATGCTTCAATCACAGTAGTTATGTAATATCTACAGGTCTTTATTTCTGATGTGCTCTCTGTTTGAAATTCTTTCCTAGCATTATGAACCTGATAATTCTTATTTATCCTTCAAGTACCAGATTAGGTATTCTCTCTCAAACTTTCTCTGATTAGGCCATATATAGTGTAAGGCTGGCTTTATACAATGACCTAGGAAGTATTCCTTCTGCTTCTATTTTCTGAAAGAGGTTGTCTTAGAAAATTAGTATAATTTATTCCTTAAATGTGGATAGAATTCACAATTAAACCCATCTGGGCCTAGTACTTTCTGTTTTGGAAGATTATTAATTATAGATTCAATTTATTTAATAGTTATAGGCCTATTCAGATTATTTCTTCTTGTGTGAGTTTTGGCCAATTGTCTTTGAAGGAATTCACTTTATGTTGGTTATCAAATTTGTGGGCATAGAGTTTTTCATAGTATTCTTTTATTATCCTTTTAATGTCCACAGGATCTGTAGTGATGTCCCCACTTTCATTTCTGACATTAGTAATTTGTGTCCTCTCTCTTTTTCTTACTTAACCTGGCTAGAGGCTTATTGATTATATTGGTCTTTACAAAAAACCACCGTTTGGTTTCATTACATTTCTCTATTAATTTCCTATTTACAAGTTCATCTGATTTCTGATCTAGTTCTTACTATTTCTTTTCTTCCACTTACTTTTGGTTTAATTTGTTCGTCTTCTTCTATTATTCTAAGGTGGAAAGTTAGATATTGACCTCAGTTCCTTATTCTTTTGTAATAAATGAATTCATGTTGTAAATTTCCCTCTAAGCACTGCTTTTGCTTTTTCCCACGTATTCTTTAAATTGTGTTTACATTTTCATTTGGTTCAAAATATTTTAAATTTCTCTTGCTATTTCTTTTTGACCCACATTTTAGTTAGAAATGTTCTGTTTAGTCTCCACTTATTTTGGGAATTTCCAGTTATCAATCTGTTATTGATTTCTAGTTTAATTCCATTGTGTCTGAGAGCAGACATTGTGTGATTTCTAGTCTTTTAAATTTGTTAAGGTGTGTTTTATGGCTCAGAATGTTGTCTATCTTGGTGAATGTTCCATGTGTTGTGTTCTTGAGAAGAATATTATCTGCTGTTGGTGAATGAAGTGGTCTACAGGTGATAATTTTATCTAGTTGATTGATGGCATTGTTGAGTTCATCTGTATTCTTACTGATTTTCTGCCTGCTGGAATTGTCCACGTCTAATAGAGGGACGTTGAAGTCTCCAACTGTGACAGTGGATGCATCTGTTTCTCCTTGTTTTTCTTTCAGTTTTTACCTCTTGTAGTCTGAGGCTCTGTTGCTAGGTGCATACACTTTAAGGATTGCTATGCCTTCTTGGAGAATTGACTCCTTTATCATTGTATAATGCCCTTCTTTATTCCTAATAACTTTCATTGTATTGACGACTGCTCTATCCAAAATTAACATAGTCTTGATTTCTTTTGATTAGTGTCAGCATGATATATTTTCCTCTATCCATTTACTTTTAATCTATATGTGTCTTTATATTTAAAGTGGGTTTTTTGTAGATGACATATAGTTGAGTTGTGTTTATTCATCTACTCTGACCATCTCTGTCTTCAAGTGGTGAATTTAGACCATTTATATTCAAAGTGATTATTGGATATAGTTGGATTAATACCTACCATATTTGTTACTCTTTTCTATTTGTTACCCTTGATTTTTGTTCCTATTTTTGTCTTCCACTCTTTTTGCCTTTTGTGGTTTAATTGAGCATTATATATTATTTAATTTCTCTCCTTTCTTTGCATATCAGTTATACTTTTTTCTTTTTACTATTTTGACATTGAACAAACTGTTATCTGTTAGATGAATTAAGAATAAGAAAAAATAAAAAATTTTATTTTACTTTTACTTACTCTTTTTTTTCTGTGTTCTTACTTTCTTTTTGTAGATCCAAGTTTCTGGCCTATATCGTTTTTCTTCTCTCTAAAGAGCTTCTTTTAACATTTCTTGCAAGGATGTTCTAGTAGCAATAAAGTGCCTCAATTTTGGTTTGTCTGAAAAGGCTTTTATTTCTCCTTCCCTTTTAAAGGATAATTTCACAGGATAATTTTCTTTATCTTTGGCCTTCTGCATTTTGAAATGATATGCCTAGGTGTAGATTTTTTTAATTAAAAAAAATTTTTTAATTAAGAGATTTTCATCCTTCTTTGTTTTTTTTAAGCTTCGTGGATCTGTGGCTTGGTGTCTGACATTAATTTAGGGAAATTTTCAATTATTATTTCATGTATTTCTTCTTTTCTCTCTTTCTTCTCCTTCTGATATTTCCATTTCTCATGTGTTATACTTTAGTAGTTGTCCCACAGTCCTTGGATGCTCTGTTCTGTTTTTTCAGTTTTTGTTCTCTTTGCTTGTCAGTTTTCAAGGATTCTACTGCTGTATCCTCTAGCTCAGAGATTCTTTCATCAGCTGTGTACAGTCTACTAATAGCCTTTCAAAGGTGCTCTTCATTCTGTTACAGTGGTTTTATCTCTAGCATTTCTTTTTGTTTTTTCTTAGTATTCCCACCTGCTTACCTTGTCCATCTGTTCTTGCCTGGTATGTACATTATCCATTAGGCCCCTTAGCATATTAATCTTAGTTGTTTTAAGTTCCCGGTCTCAAAATTCCAACATCTCTGCTATGTCTGGTTCTGATTCTTGCTCTGTCTCTTCTTATTGTGTTTTATGTCTTTTGAAACACCTTGTAATTTTTTGTTGATAACCAGACATGATGTACTGGGTAAAAGGAACTGCTAAAAATAGGCCTTTAGTCCTGTGGTGGCCAGGTGTCGGGGAAGAGAAGTCTTCCATAATGCTATAATTAGGCGTCAGTCTTTTTGGGAGGCTGTGCCTCTGAATGGTGAACTTCACAAGTGTTTTTAATATTTTTTTCTCCTCCGTAGGTGGGAGAGAATGACTAGAGCAGGCAGGAGTTCATTATTTCCCTCCTCCCACATGGAAGTCAAGAGCCAGCTGGAGTTGGGTATTTACCTTCCCCCAGGTGAGTCAGACTCTGTTAACACCCAGAAGGTTGGGCTATGGTTAACTAGTTTCCCCTGTGAGCAAGTCTTTTTAAGAAGACTAGAATGTTCTGGGGTATTTCCAGAGGGCTCTGGCTGCATTCCCTCCCTGCTACAGTTAGCAGGAGAGAACGTTTTCTCAGATATTTACTGTTTGAACCTGGCCTAGACCCTGGAAGTACATATACAGGATTGTGGGGGTCCCTCTCTGACTGAGTCCACCTGGAGTTTGTCATAGAGTTGTCCACATCGAGTGTCCAGCAATTCATCAGATTATATTCTGGTTTTCCTATGATGGTGCCGGTCCCTGTGGAGGTTTCTGCTTGTTAGTCTCTGCTTGGGTAAGTTATTATATTCTGTATTTGCCTGTTGGTCTCTTCAAACTTGGGGGCAGCAGTTCGGCTCGTTTCCTCACCTCTCTGACAGATCCTAGAATAGTTGTTGATTTTTCATTCTCTTTAGCTTTTTACTTGATTTAGGATAGAGTGGGGGCTTCTGAGCTGTTTATGCAGAACCAGAAACTGGAAGCCCCCTTTATATACTTTTAAAGTCTTTCATTGTTGATTTGGTTAAATATGTGGCCCATTTGTTTCTCAGTAACCCAGGATCCTATCTTAAACAATTGTTCAAATATCCTTACATCTTTGATATTTTACCTGCCCAAAGATCTAATTCTCCAGAGAATATCCTTTGCAAATAAAGCAAAGTGACCTTGAAGGGTCACTGGAAAATCAAAGAAGATTTGTTCTTTCACCTTGTAAAAAGAAAGGTGTTAGAAAAAACTAAGTTTTTTGACATGGTACAATTAATGACTTGCATGGGAAATGTCACATCAAATGAGATGCTAACATTTTTTAGGTTAAATTGGTATAGGTAAAATATTATTAATATAAACATTTCAGAAATTGTAAGTCGTATGGAAAATCTAAACAATTGTCAAAGCCCTTGTTAACATGTTTCTATTTGTCAGAATCCTGGTGCTTGAAATTAGATAATAGCACTGTGCCAGCAGATATAAGTTCAGTTATTTTTTAAAATGTTAATTTTTGTGACAACTTTTCTTCTTCAGTTTGAATCTAGCATCTTCAAGGCCAAAGGTTTTCAATTGGGGGTATGCATCACTTACCTATGGAGTTTTATTAATATATAGATATTTAAGACCTACTGCAGACTTACAGAATCTTTTGATTATTTTGACATATTAATGATATATTCTACCTATGAGCTTGGGGTATTAATGGCATATAATCTCAGGATATTATATATTTTAATTGAAGATTTTTTCCTCTGTAAAAGTTATATTCACCCATTTTTATAATTATACATAATATCCAGTCTTCTTAGGAAATAGGAGGGTAAACATTTCTTGGATTGACTTTGTTTTGCACACTTCAGAAATAACCAAATTTTCCCTGCTGCATTATTTTCTTAATGAACCCACATCGTTTCACTTTTGAAAATTATCAGCAAAAGATAACCACAGTCATGTTAGTTGAGATAAGAAATACTCTTATTGTTTTAACCAGTTTTAATCAATTATTTTTTACTGTGGCCAAAAGCCCCCATGCATACAAAACTTTGCATATGGTGAAGCCATAGAGATATCCTTTAGAACCAGTATTGGAACATGGAATTCGTGGTTTTCCCGTTCCTCAGTTATTCAGTGTAATCCCCTAGTCACTATTCTGAAGCTTCATCTTTTGACTAACATAAGTCTTGGATACTTGCTTCTGCCTTACACTCATAAATTGGAGGAAAAGACTTTTTCTATACCAACTTGAGAGAAGACTGAATATGAAGCAGTGATATACTAACTGATTATCAATTAGAACAACAGAGAAAACCTAGTTTTTGGAGCCAGTTTAATTCTCCAGAGTTTCAAGCTTAGCCCAGGAGGAGTGAGTAGATAAGGTTCATTATGTCACTTGAGTGGCCTGCTGCCCATAATTTCCTGACATCTCACCTTTGGTAATTCATCTGTTGGTATCTTGAAGGTTTTCCTCTTTTCAAGTTCCTCTTACAAATGCTTAGGTCTGAAAGGAAGCAATGATTTAAAGCAGTTAGAGAAAGATTGCCAACAGCTCTGTGAGACCAAGATAGGGTCCATAAAAGAAAGCAAAGAGGAAAATTTGATAGGTAACTGAGGATAAAAGTTACTTCTCTTACCAAGTTCAAATTTTGCTTGAGTTCTGATCCTTTTGATTGAAAAGGGGATGTTTAATTGAATTACAGAATTACATTATCATGGCTTAATTCTGAAAAGAACCTTAAAAATAAGCTAGTCCAACCCCTTCATTTTAAAAATGAGGAAGTAGTTCCATAAATTCAAATACATTACAATTCAATTTATAGAAAAGATTCTTTCTGTGTTTATTACTGCTCAAGCATGACCAAAAATGCTCCTTAGAAAGTATGTTTGTGATCTAAGTAGTGACCCAAATTGGTTTTTTTATAGAGTAGTAACTGTGAACTTGGGTGAAACTGAAAATCTATCTTATCAGCAAAATGGTATTTCACTTATTAGGATAGCAGTTTTTGGCAGCACAGAGAGACTGGATTTAGTTGGTTCACAAGACAGAAATAGCTGTCTGATATGCATGCTTTAGGATTTAATTCTTCTATCAACTTCCTTAAAAAGGATTAATGCAACACTTTCACTTTGGGAATTAAACTTGAGATGAAAGAGAGAAAGAAAAGAACTTTAGCTCTTGTAATGTAGCAGAATTTTATCCTACTTATTTATTTTGTGTTAAACTCCTGGTTTCCTGCATACTGAGAGAAGAAAAGCAGCATTATCAGAACTTCAAAGGGCCGTCAAAGGATATACCATCAACTGTGGGCAGAATGATGAGAAAGGCATAGAGCTTCGAACTCAGTTGCAGTCCCCTGAGTGACATAACATTGTACAAAATAACCTTGGAGCCCACAACTAGCAACTGGAAATTGCTAATTCGTTAGAAAATGTTATACCTGCAACTGGGCACTTCATGATACCATTTACCAATCAGCAAGGCATATACTCAAAGGCAGTAGACAAAGTCACACGGCATATACACAGATCCAGCAAAGCTGAAGAACCTTTAAAAGTGCTGTAGCTAGAGAATACGATGACAAGAATTAACCTGATATATAGATGATATCAACCACTAAGACCCCTTCATAAACACAGCAACCTCGCAGAGTTTAACAGGGTTAAGCTAACAAACATGTAAATGATAAAGTGCGGTCCACTGGATCTATTTTGTGGTAACTTCCCTTGTCTGCTGTGTCCATTCATCCACAGGCACTTCCACCTATGCTGCCAGTGATATACCCAACATGGTGCAGCCATGATTCAAAGCCAGTAGCCAATGACTTCTGGCCTCTATACAAAGGATAGCTTAGGCCAGTGGGAATTAGAATTTGGGAAACTGAGAAATAGACTATTTGGTAGTGGTAAATTGAACTCATAACCATGTGCAAACTTAGGTAATAAGGAAGTGGTTGGTATGAAAAAAGAATGGAGTCAACATGTAGAAAGAAGCTGCACCATCATGAAAACGAAGGGTTTTTCAGCCTTCAAGAGTGTAGAGTTCTTGCCAGATTTTCCATTCATATTTTAGATAGGTGAAGTCTGGCAATACAGGACTCTGCTCTCGAATTTCCTTCTCTCTGACTCACTTCTTCCCTTGAATCCTTGCCCAGACTCCCCTTTTCTCCCTATGCTAAGGTAATTGAATCAATCTCTATACTCCAAAACTGAAAAGAGCTGTATAGTTCAAATACAAATGGAAATAACATCATAAAAGCAGGGAGACAAATCACCTAAGCTCATGATCTCATCAAATGTAACTGGTACCTTTCGATTTTACTGGATGGTTTCATCCTCCAATACTTGCATTCTATTGTTGACTTTTTCAGAACTTTTTCAAATTTTCTATTTTGCTTCATAATCATGGGATTTCAAACCAGTATTGGCATCAAGTATCCTCTAGTAGTTGATAAAGTTGTCTTAAGATATATCATGTAAGAAATAGAGGGAAGTAAGTGGATTTCCAAATTAAAAAAAACAAACAAAACTAACCTATTCTCAATATTTTGCCAAATCTGCTATAACACAGGTAGTAAATCAAGATAGATATTGTGGAGTGGGAAAAAAGATCTCTATTGTGTCACCTTCCTAGATCCATACCTAGAAATCTCATAGTTTCAGATTACCTAGAAAGATGATGGGGCCTTTTGCTTGCAGACAGAATTACTGTTTATTAAAAAGTACTGAATTTGGGGCTTCCCTGGTGGCGCAGTGGTTGAGAGTCCTCCTGCTGATGCACGGGACACGGGTTCGTGCCCCGGTCTGGAAAGATCCCACGTGCCGTGGAGTGGCTGGGCCCGTGAGCCATGGCCGCTGAGCCTGCACGTCCGGAGCCTGTGCTCTGCAACGGGAGAGGCCACAGCAGTGAGAGGCCCGCGTACTGCAAAAGAAAAAAAAAAAGTACTGAATCTGAATTTTTTCTCTGTTTTCTGTTCTCTGTGGCCTCCATCAAGGGTGATCAGGAAGCAGGGTTAAGGTCTTGTTGGGTCAATCATCTTGGACTCCTTTTTTTCCCTCCACATACGAGCTTAATTATTTTCATCATCATTTAGATCTCCATCCCATGCAGCCTGTTGGTGTTGGGTTTGGGTCATCGGACTTAATAGGACTATAGACTAAATTGTGTGCTTTAATGCAACTAGACAAGAAGTCTGGATGGTGAGCATCATAGCTCAGGGTAACCTAAAAGAAAGGGGTTTGGGTCACCCCATTTTCTTCATTATAAACCTTGTACTGGAGGGTTGAAGAGGTACTGAATTAAAATCAGATTCAGACCTTCCTGGGTTCCCCAAATACCTTCTAGCAGTAGGTTCACCATAACTGTTAACACATGCCCATTCTATGCGTTCATTTAAAAGCTGTTTACTGGGTATAGTAGTCACAAGTGACATTCCTTAGATTCCATAGGTGGTTTATAGAGTGAAGGTTGTTTAAATTAAGCATTTTCCTTGAAAGTTTTGTAGGAAATCTCCACATCGAAGCCTAACATATGATTTCTCACGAAATTGAGCAGTTTTCTCTCCAGTATGAAGCCATCACTGTTCTTTTCAGTTGAGCACCTAATGAATTAATTACCTTGTATCCAGGAGATATGCTGTAGCAAAACTACATACCTTTGAATCTATGGATTCATATTCAAATCTTGAAATGCTCATGCTATGAATAGTCTGAGGAAGCTGAACATGGTTGAAGTAAACACTGATTCATATGCCCTCTTATGTTCCTATGAGGGTAGGTGCTCATGGACTAGAATGTGGGCAAAATCTTCACCATTTAAATTCCCACTCTCTTTTCTCTTGCAATTTTACTACATTTACTTAGGTTGAACACACATGTTATTTCACTGTCTAAACAACATAGATGGCACTGTTTTAACAATCTGAGAGGAAAAATAAGGAAATATAAGATGTAGTCTTTATTCTTTGGAAAGAAAATGTGTACTAAATGAAATAAGTATCCAAGATTGCAAAGGAACTTATCATAACTAATTTATGCAAAGATAAGGGATATAGAAAATATAATCAACACATCTTCAGAAATGGATGTTGTGGGGTAGTGAGGGAAATTCTGGAACATCTATTGATTCTTTGCTTTGAAGTGGCTACAAAAAAGATGGAGGCCATCCTGGTCGTTTATGACCATACCTTGGCACAACTTATTAAATTTTATTCTCTGCTAATACTAGACCAATATGCTTGGCTACAGTTGAAATTATGATCAATTTTCTTTGGAAAATTGGACTAGCTGTTTTCATCGTGCCCACTTCCATTTAGCCTGTGAAAGTCATACCCAATCTTGGGAATTCTTTTTGAGAACCACAGGGTTCCTCTGTTTCTACTCCCTACTTCATCTACCTACTTTGTTATGAGTTGGCTACTTACCAGCTAGAAACAGTCATGATCTTGAGTGAAGATGGCATGGATTGAAAAGAGGGTCTGGAGACAGGTTATTTGGGTTTGAATCCAACCACTAACACATATTAGTTATGTAACTTTATTGCCAAATTATTAGACCCTCTATTCTTTAGTTACTTTAGCTATAAATTCAGCATTATAGTATCTACCTATCTACCCTATGGGGTTAATACGAGATTTAATGAGGTAATATTTGTAAAGCACTGTTAAATATATTGGTACTAAATTTTAAATGTTGGCTCTGATTTATGTTATTCTCTAAGTAACTAGAATATTACTGTGCATTCTCATTAATGAACACTCTTGAAAATGATAAAAATCTTCTAATGGTAGATGATACATAGGGAGGTACTTTACATACTGAAATAATTTAGTTTCTTGGTTGAAATGCCATTTATTTGTTTCATTAAGCATTCCTTGCCAAGGGGCATGCTTATCTATTAATTTTCCCCCTTCCTGTTGTTATAAATAAGGCACTCAGTTACTTTCCGCAACTGACACAATCCTCCTCATTTCTGAAGGACATATATCAGGCATCCTCACCTCCAAAAAGCATTCCCTGATACCTTTCAGGCATGGCAAAGTATTCTGTTCTCCTCGCATACTTTCCTGGATGAATTTTATCATGACACTTTCAACATTATACTGAAACAATCTGTTTGGCAAGTTGTAAGCGGACTGAGAGATCTGTCTCTCCAGGGAAGGGTGGTTTCATTTTCTCTTTTGTAACCTCAACACCTTTTGTAGTGACATAAGGGACTCTTCATTGCCGAACTGAACTTGACCTATGTTATGATCACAAAAATGGCAAAGAGTCTTAAGAGAACTTGCAAGATTTAGGTCTGCAATACAAAGGCATATTTGTCACCATAGATAATTCTTTCTAAAGAAATCAATGAAGAGGTCTTGCAAAAGAATGGAGCACAAAGTAACTTTGTTTTTATTTCTTAGTATAACATTACATTCCACCTAAAATGAGGGATGGTAGAAAGCTTCTCTAAAATTGCTTATGGAATATTCAGCCCTCTTTTATAAATTATTCTGCAAAGAACTTAGGTGTTTTCAGGAATGCTGGTTTCTGTACTTAAAGGAAATTATATGCCTTTTCTTCAATGTTAATTTTGATGTAAAATAACTCCCTCTCACAACCACATCATAAAATGTTCAGTCTTCTTGTCCAAGTAATTATTTATGCTAATTGTAGTCATTAGAATTGAAATTGATGAGAAAAATACACTAAAAAGGTAACATCTGAACATTTTAATAGTTTGTGTTAAATGTTAGATAAAGTTAATAAGAACATTGAAAGATGTGTTTAACAATGTAATTAGATGACAGGAATACTTTAATTATCTTGAAGAAAGTACAGATCTTACAATAGCTTGGAACACATATCAAAAGGCAGAAAAAAAGGAACAATTTAGTGAAGGCACACTTTAAATACACTTTAAGTAATCAATTAAAAGACCATCACCAAGCTTCAAGTGACCACAAAGGTTTGGGTTAAATATAAAAGCAGGGGTGAGATTTATTGTGTGAATATTTTCAAAGAAGCAGAATAACTCAGAGGCAAAAACTCATGCATGCTCACACAAAAATGCATTTGTCTAGGTTATCAATTGCTAATCTGACTTAAAGTGTTATGTTGAATTTAATGATTTCTCAAAGATCTGACTTTTCTAGATCAATTACTTTTGCCCCACCACGTCATAAGAATTCTCTAAAATCTGTACAATTGTTAGTTTTTATAATCATGACTGATAGGTAACTGTATGTTTTAAAAGCATATGGTTACAATTACATTTAATTCAAAAAAATTTTGTCTGGCTTTTGTTTATTAAGATCGGTATATTTTATGCTCAGTTTTCAGAAAAGCTTTCAATAATTAGAATGTCCCAATGTTCATTAAGTGAAAACAACTAAAGAAGAGCTACAAATTAAGAAATTTTTTACATTTTTGTTACTTCCTATTATACATCCTATTTTGAAGTCAGACTAAATTGCCCTCCACAGAATTTTGGGGGTCTAGCTACAGAGTCATTGGGGAATTAGATTTATTAGATTCAAAATTTGCTTAGTCTTTTTTAAATTTTTTATAATTGAAGTATAGTTGATTTACAATGTTGTGTTACTTTAAGGTGTACAGCAAAGTTATTCAGTTATATATATATATATAGTTTTTCAGATTCTTTTCCATCATATGTTAGAGATAGTTAATATAGTTCCCTGCACTATACAGTAGGTCCTTGTTGTTTATCTATTTTATATATAGTAGTATGTATCTGTTAATCCCAAACTCCTAATTTATCCCTTCTCCCTTTCCCTTTTGATAACCATAAGTTTGTTTTCTATGGCTATGGGTCTGTCTCTGTTTTGTAAATAAGTTCATTTGTGTCATATTTTAGATTCCACATATAAGTGATATCATATGATATTTGTCTTTCTCTGTCTGACTTATTTCACTTAGTATGATAATCTCTAAGTCCATCCATGTTGCTGCAGATGGCATTATTTCATTTCTTTTTATGGCTGTTTAATGTTATTTATTACTTGTTAAATTTTCTCAAGGTAGTTACATCAGATCACGTAGAATAACTCATACACCCTAAATGCTGTTTGATTTTCTAAGTCATTCCTGGGGAGCTGTCAACCAGACGTCCAAGGTGGTCTAGGCAGATACTAGAGCACATGTTCCAGAGATGTGTTCAATTCTGGGAATTTTGTGTCAATAGCTAATGGGGGTTCTATTCTGTCCAAAGTTCCAGAGGTATTTTGAACACTGAACTGTCAATACAGCCATCTCCTGGGTTTTACTGCTGGGAGCAGAGCAGCCTTGGGTCACACATAGTCTGCAAGTGAGAAGGACTTCATTAAGCTCAGTGATGGCACTGGGTTTTGAACCCCAGTGGATCAGGGAGAAACAGGCTCAGATTCAAACGCTGCGAGTTGACTGTGTGTCAGTTGGCCTCATTTAGCTCTACCTCCAGAGGCCTGTGTCCTGACTCATCTCCCCTGGCCCATAGGGAGTGTTCCGTCTGAGGCATGAGGGCAGTGGCAGGTATACGAGGAGCCTTTTTTCTCTTCCCTGCTGCCTAGTTTCTCATCTGTCACTTCGGCCATTTGGGAGGCTGTGGCCTAATATGACATTTATTATAGTCAGCAAAAATGGGAGTGGGAAGAAGATTTGCATCCTGCTGGCCAAAGAGCTGTCTCTTTGAGAGCGCCCTGTCTTTTTCTTTCCTCTCTGCTCATACTGAAGGCCAGATGTCACGCGAAGTATTCTGTAACTTGCTGACTCTGACTCTTTTAGAAAACCTAAATTCCTCTAAAACTTTTTAAAAAAGTATTCATGTATAAAGGTCTACTTTTTTTGGAGTGTGGCCATGTTAATAGTTAAACCATAGAGTCACTGACAGAAAAGCGTTTGGACTTACCCTTTGACCTTGAAACATGGCCACGCAGGGAGCTCTGTAGGAGGGTTGTTAAAGGTGACATAGGAAGTGCTGTCCCCCAACGGCTGCCTTCAAACTGTACTCTCATTGGCCAGTAGTTATTGGGAATAAACTACCTCTGGAGACCAAAGGACAGGTAGCCCCAATCTATAAGTAGTTCCTAAAAGCCTACTAAAGCTTTGCATGTGACACAGAGTACAGACATCCTTCTGAAGTGGGCTGAATCTGGATGCTGCACAGAGGTGGACACAGTAAGAAATACCTCCTGTCCACATTTCCTCCTGCAGGCTGGCCTGGTGGCCCACAATTGGGCCAAATCTATGTTCAATCAATTCTTGATAAAAACACATCCTCTCCAAAACAAGTTGATGACTCATGTGGCCCAATCCCAGATTAAAAGGCTAGATGTGCCTTAGTTAAAATATCGATGGAGAACCTTAACTATATTCTTAAGTAATGAGTTAGTAAAAATCAGTGCTATGAATTCCTGGGTGTGAGGATCGCAGTGACACGTCAGCAGTCCCAGATCCTGAACGAGAGGTATTAAAAACAAAACAAACAAAAAATAAATAAATAAAAGAGAAAGATGGGGGGTGGGATAGAGAGTCCTAAGGAGTAGATCCAAGGTGAAGAAAGTGAGAGGAGACACTTACAGTTAGAAACCACTGAGAGCAGAACATAAGACGAAAGTGAGGGCAAAACCGGGCAAGAAACAGACAAAACCCATACAAGCTGGCTGTTTATATCATAGGCCAGAAAGAGCCTTTATTGTTAGAGCAAGAAAATGAACTTCTATCAAGCCAATGAGGATCTGCAATAATTCAATGCCGAGACAGACTGTGGAATTTGGTGGCTGCCTTGGAAGCATCACAGACTCAGATATTCTCTGACTGCTGAGAGAGGGTAGTTCAGTCCCATAAAACACCTGCTCTGTGGCGCATGGCAGAGAGGGAGTGTAGTGATTAATTTGAAAACCCCTGAGCTGCCGCAAATGTGAGGGCAGGCTGTGTGTTAAGGCTGCGATATAGGAAGTGTCCAGCTGGCCACGTTTCTGGGTAATGAGAAAACCTGTTTTTAGATTGTACTGTAAATCAGAAGCTCCCCTTCCCCCAACCTAATTCCACGCCAGCCTGCCGAGGAAGCAGATTTTACGTCTCCTGACGTCTGCAGCCAAGAAGAGCGCCAGCTAAGGATGTATAAATAGAAAGCTACAGGTCCAACTCGGAGAGAGGAGTCATTTTTCAGGGTTAAGCATAGAAGGAAGCCAGCGGTTAGGACACCTTACTTACAGGAAAGCTTAGCTGTGCTAGATCCAGATGGCTGTGGGGCAGGATGAGAGCAGAAGTCAAGAAAAAGCGTGCCAGGCTACTCGGGGGTCGGCCTGTCTGATGGGTGACAATGGAAGATCAGCCAGACCTAGAACCAAGTAGATCTTGACTCTGTCGAAAGAGGGATCAGCGAAGGATTCCGCTTGTTCCTTCAGGAGGAAGAACTAGACCTTGCCCTGAGATCTACATTCTGCAGCCTACATGCTTGACGAGGGGCCAATTCCCACCAGGGCATCTGTGCTGGGTGTTGAAAATCCTTACTGGTTGGTAAATAGCTGCTGTCTTGAGCCACTCAGTGCTGCGGTCTCCTTTGCCACTCTGACCCTTCCCATCTGCCCCAACTAGGACCAACTCCCAGCTGCTCCTCTGGTTGGCCATTGTCTGTCAGTCAGACCCAGGAAAATCCCCCTTCCCAGGACCCCTGGGGCTTTACAGGGACACCTGTCTAGACCCCAGTTCTCTCCCGTACCCAGCCTGGAAGCTCCCAGTAGGCACTGCCAGAGACCACCATTAAATTCACCCAGATGCCACCAGAGCTCCTTTAGAGCAGCACTCATCACTGTACCCACCCCCAACCCGGCACCTTCTAGCCCTGAAGGGACTTCACGGGGGCAGACAAGGCCCTTGGCAGGGGCAGTGGGGTCTTGCTGAGCCAAAGGTCATCGTTACTTTTGTTAAATATTTTTCTATACAATCCCTGCTATGTCTGCTGTAACAGCAATTTAAATACATCCTTCTCAATTCAGATCCTAGAGTGTTGTGACTAAGAGTGAGATTTGGGATTAGATTTTCTGTTTTTAGTTAGCTATGTTAATTGCAGTTGTATATCCTCAGCCTCTTGAATTCTCACTTTCTTCACTCATAAAAAGGGAATCAGGTTATGCAGTAACTCCAGATTGCTGGAAGGAGTGAATGCCACAGCATACACAGTGATGAGCAGGGCGCCGCACAGATTAGGTCATGGCTGTTGTGATTGACAGCATTACCACTGCTTCGATTGCTAAGACTATGGACCATGGAAAGAGCCTCAGGTGCTATCCTGCTGGTGCCCAAGATTTTGGCCAAGATGTGACATGGAAGCAAGGCCCAGGAGTCTGCCTGGCAGACTTCAGAGATACCGCAGGTTCCGTCCAGACCACTGCAACAGAGCAAGCCACAGGTTGTTTTTGGTTTCTCGGAGCATATGTGAGTTATGTTTATCCTGTACTGTTGTCTATTAAGTGCACAACAGCATTATGTCTAAAAAAACAATGTGCATACCTTAATTAAAAAAGACTTTATTGCTAAAAAATGCTAACCATCATCTTAGTTGTAGTTATAGTAGTAACAGCAAAGATCACTGATCACCGATCACCATAACACATATAATAATGAAAACGTTTGAAATATCGCAAGATTATTAAAATGTGACACAGAGACATGAAGTGAGCAAATGCTGTTGGAAGAATGGCACCACAGACTTGATGCAGGGTTGCCACAAACCCTCAATTTGTAAAAACACAGTATCTGCAAAGCACAATGAATCAAGGTACGCCTGTGCTAGCACAATTCCTTTCCACATGCACAGAAGCTGGATTCCTGGGGTTTTTCCAAAGTTATTCTTGGTTTTTGTCTTCAACCCCATTAGGTGACCCACATCATTGTTGATATCCAAGCAACAAAACTGCCTGGTATTTGTAGAATTTCTTGGACACTAATCTTTCCATCATGTCAGTGATCAATTCTTCCAAGGAAGTATTTTTGAAAAATTCTCTTTCAGGAGAAACTTGTTGTTACAGATGCTTCTGTCCTGTCTTGTTGACATGTTGTAGATTATTCTTGATTTTGCCGTATTCAGGAGCGGACAGTATGCCTTCATCAAGATAAACGTGTCCTCTCTCTTCCCACTTCTGCTCTGCCTTTGACTATCGTCATGTCCCACAGAGCCAGGCCACCATATGACCGACACATGTCCTTGTGTTATACCAGACTCCATGGTTTTATTGATGTGGTACAGAGGCCATGTCTCTGGGGAACCGTTAGCTAAGGGTAGTCTTAGAAAGGTATGTCTTGAAGGACCTGCTCTCAACTCATTACTCATTCAAAACAATGTAGAATTACAGGATATATTTGAGAGAGAAGAGTAAATTAAAGGTAATATAATCTAGCTATTTTATATCCATTGAAGTAATGAAGTAATCTCTTCCTAAATATCTGTGACAATTGGTCATTAAACTGCTTTTTAATTATGTCCAATAATAAGTATTCCACTTCACTATGGTGAATATGTTTATAACTATAGATATACATACACACACACTGTTGGCCCTCCATATCCGCAGGTTCTGCATCTGTGGATTCAACCAACTGAGGATTGACCATATTAGGGGAAAATAATTCCAGAGGGTTCCACAAAGGAAAACTTGAATCTTCTGTACACTGGCAACTATTTATGTAGCATTTACATTGTGTTAGTTATTGTAAGTAATCTGGGTATGGTTTAAAGTATAGGGAGGATGTATATAGGTTACATGCAAATACTATGCTATTCCAAATAAGAGACTTGAGCATCCTTAGAATTTGGTATCCATGGGGGTCCTGGAACCAATCTCCCAGGGATACTGAGAGATGACTGTATGTATCCTCAATATCAGAATATTTTTCTGTAGCTGAATTCAAGTTTACTTTTCAGTAATTTAAAATCATGCTATAGAGATCTTAGTCTAGCCTCTGTCACAAGTCATCTCTACAACAGATTTAACCAGCTTCTTTCTTTCAAGAAAAAGTTTATTTGAACTCAGATGCTGAGAACAGGCTAATCCCAGAGCATCACAAATACCTAAGGCCATCTCTGCCCTCAAGGGGTTCACGGTCCCCTAGGAGAGGCAGACAGACACATAACAAAGTTACAAAGTGGAAAGACAGTGGTAACTGAAGGGGCAGAATATAATGACTCCACGGAATATGACATCACCCAGCCTGAGTAATCATGGAAAAGCTTCATGAAGAAATGAAGAAGCTGGGCCTCTCATGAGTTACTGAGGAGTCAGAATGAGCTACAGGGAATGAGGAATGCAGAGGGTTCAAAGTGAGTGAAGGCACAGAAGATAACACTATGCCTTTCCATAAGGATAAGCGCTTCAGCGTTGCTGGAACTTAGAGTCAGAGAAATTCTCTGTGGCCCTGGGCTTCAGTCTCTTAAGTCAACCTTCTTCTCCATGTGGCCATGAAGTGGTCCTGTAGCACTGCAATCCCTACATTCTCCATCAACAGAAGGCATCCCCACGCCTGAGGTTGCTCTGTATTTTCATCTTAATTTATGGCACCACCATCATGCTGAAAGCACAGGCTGGAAAGTCAGACTGACGGTCACCCACTTCTATTCAACTGGTTATCAATGGGCTATTTAACTTCTCTTGGCTTTAAAAGCTTACTTGCAAGATGGGTATAAATAAAGCACCCACCTGAATTATTGAGGTGCGAAGGATGAAATAATCCACAGAATTACTAGAAGTTTGAAACGAGCATTCTGTGAATAAGGTAGCATGGTGCCTTGTCCATAATAAGACTTCAGTAATGAAGCTATCGGTATAATCTACCTCAGTGATGATAATAACATTAGTATTAATGCAAATTGATATATTAATACCATTGTTATCTAAATATTCATTCTAGTTAAAAACCAGGGAATAAGCAGAAACTCTTGCCTCTCCTTCACTGACTTCCTGTTCCTCCATGGGAAATGCTCCTACCTGGAAATTTCTGTTCTTTTTTGATTACCATGATGAAATCCTCCTCTAAGTATGGTATAATCCTATACTTATTCCTGAGTCTGGGATCTTTAGACACATTTCCCTTAGAGCACACACCAAGGCACGACTATGCAATGACTGATGAATGTTTCATAAGCACTTTTCAGTTTATGCTGACATCTAAGACATGCTATGATTTCAAAGACTGAAATGGCACCAATAATACAAACACAAGGGCAGAGGCACTCCTGGGAGGTGAACTTTCCTTGAGACAAAGCTTTCCCTTGACCAGAGCTTTTAACAGTGTTTCTAAAGTCAAATGTAAGCAACATTCTTTCCTCTTCGAATGCTTCTTTGCGTTATATCCCATTTGGAAGCATGCCGTCTTTGTGGAGTGATCAACCTTAGATGCAGCTCTATCTTGGTACAGCCTGTTTACCTCCTGTGCCTGTGAGGTGGAGCGAAAGTCCCAGGGTGCAGAATGAAGTTACCTCAGAGCTTCCCAACCAGGCCCCCTCCCACCCCACATTTCAGCCTTGTTTCCTGACTTTCCAGGCCTCACTTGACACTCTGTATTCCTGAACTGCTGATAGCCTCAGCCCACAACCTGCTCTCTGCCACCTCCCATCCTGACCCCCGTGTGTTCTCGGGTGGCCTTCACTCATTTCACAGGTTGGCCCCTGTCCCTCCAACAAGAGAAGGCCGAGGACTTTTTCTGGAATTTGTTTTTCTCCAAACATGTTAAATTTGCTTTCTCTACATTTCATGGTACATCTGCTATTATGTCTGTCTCTCCTACTGTGTTAGGCAGAAAACTGCTGTGGAGATTCTGTCACACTGTTCCTACAGTTTTCATTTCACCAAGCAGCTCTTTTTTTCCCATTTAGTCATAGGCCCTTTTGTTGAATAAATTTTGTCTCTGTTGATATTCCAACCATGTCTAAGAACCTTCTCTCAAATAGGCCCAGAGAATTGCCATTGCATCACATTTGTGTTCTCTTAGGCAGAATTAACCTTTTAGTTTTCCTACCAATTAGACCACTTTGCAGAGAATTCACTTACATTATTGGTTTAAAATTACATATTCTCATGTCCATTTTTTCTAGTACGTGAGGCTATTCAAGGGTAGAGCCCTTGGAGTTAGCTTCAAGATGGCGGAAGAGTAAGATGTGGAGATCACCTTCCTCCCCACAAATACATCAGAACTACATCTACATGTGGAACAACAACTCCTACAGAACACCTACTGGACGCTGGCAGAAGACCTCAGACCTCCCAAAAGGCAAGAAACTCCCCATGTACCTGGGTAGGGAAAAAAGAAAAAAGAATAAACAGAGACAAAAGGATAGGGACGGGACCTGCACCAGTGGGAGGGAGCCGTGAAGGAGGAAAGGTTTCCACACACTAGGAGCCCCTTCACGGGTGGAGACTGCGGGTGGCGGAGGGGGTGTAGCTTCGGAGCCACGGAGGAGTGCACAGCAACAGGAGTGCGGGGGGCAAAGCGGAGAGATTCCCGCACAGAGGGTCGGTGCTGACCGGCACTCACCAGCCCGAGAAGCTTGTCTGCTCACCCACCGGGGTGGGCGGGGTGGGAGCTGAGGCTCAGGCTTCGGTCGGAGCGCAGGGAGAGGACTGGGGTTGGCGGCGTGAACACAGCCTGCAGGGGGTTAGTGCGCCACGGCTAGCCGGGAGGGAGTCTGGGAAAAGTATGGAGCTACCGAAAACGCAAGAGGCTTTTTCTTGCCTCTTGGTGCGTGAGGAGAGGGTATACAGAGCGCCGCTTAAAGAAGCTCCAGAGACGGGTGCGAGCCGCGGCTATCAGCACGGACCCCAGAGACGGACATGAGACGCTAAGGCTGCTGCTGCCGCCACCAAGAAGCCTGTGTGTGAGCACAGGTCACTATCCACACGTCCCCTCCTGGGAGCCTGTGCAGCCACCACCGCCAGGGTCCCGGGATCCAGGGACAACTTTCCGGGAGAATGCATGGCGCACCTCAGGCTGGTGCAACGTCACGCTGGCCTCTGCCGCCGCAGGCCCGCCCCGCACGCAGTGCCCCTCCCTCCCCCAGGCCTGAGTGAGCCAGAGCCCCTGAATCAGCGGCTCCTCTAACCCCGTCCTGTCTGAGCGAAAAACAGACGCCCTCCGGCGACCTACACGCACAGGCGGGGCCAAATCCAAAGCTGAGCCCCGGGAGCTGTGAGAACAAAGAAGAGAAAGGGAAATCTCTCCAAGCAGTCTCAGGAGCAGCGGATTAAATCTCCACAATCAACTTGATGTACCTGCATGTGTGGAATACCTGAATAGAAAACGAATCATCCTAAATTGAGGAGGTGGACTTTGGGAGCAACGATATATATATTTTTTCCGTTTTTCTCTTTTTGTGAGTGTGTATGCTTCTGTGTGTGATTTTGTCTGTATAGCTTTGCTTTTACCATTTGTCCTAGGATTCTGTCTGTCCGTTTTTTGTTGGTTTTTTTAGTATAGTTTTTAGCACTTGTTATCATTGGTGGATTTGTTTTTTGATTTGGTTGCTCTCTTCTTTCTTTCCTTCCTTTTTTTAATTAAAAAAATTATTAATAATTGTTTTTAATTTTAATTATTTTATTTCATTTTACTTTATTTTATTTTATCTCCTTTCTTTCTTTCTTTTTTTCTAAATTTTATTCTGAGCCGTGTGGATGACAGGCTCTTGGTGCTCCAGCCAGGCGTCAGGGCTATGCCTCTGAGTTGGGAGAACCAAGTTCAGGTCACTGGTCAACAAGAGAAATCCTAGCTCCACATAATATCAAGTGGCAAAAATCACCCAGAGATCTCCATCTCAACACCAAGACCCAGCTCCACTCAACGACCAGCAAGCTACAGTACTGGACACCCTATGCCAAACAACTAGCAAGACAGGAACACAACCCCACCCATTAGCAGAGAGGCTGCCTAAAATCATAATAAGGTCACAGACACCCCAAAACACACCACCAGACGTGGACCTGCCCACCATAAAGACAAGATACAGTTTCATCCACCAGAACACAGGCACTAGTCCTCTCCACCAGGAAGCCTACACAACCCACTGAACTAACCTTAGCCACGGGGGGCAGACACCAAAAATAATGGGAACTACAAACCTGCAGCCTGCAAAAAGGAGACCCCAAACACAGTAAGTTAAGCAAAATGAGAAGACAGAGAAACATCCAGCAGATGAAGGAGCGATGTAAAAAACCACAAGACCTAACAAATGAAGAGGAAATAGGCAGTCTACCTGAAAAAGAATTCAGAATAATGATAGTAAGGCTGATCCGAAATCTTGGAAATAGAATGGACAAAATGCAAGAAACATTTAACAAGAACCTAGAAGAACTAAAGAGCAAACCAACAGTGATGAACAGCACAATACATGAAATTAAAAATTCTCTAGAAGGGATCGATAGCAGAATAACTGAGGCAGAAGAACGGATAACTGACCTGAAAGATAAAATAGTGGAAATAAATACTGCAGAGCAGAATAAAGAAAAAAGAATGAAAAGAATTGACGACAGTCTCAGAGACCTCTGGAACAACATTAAATGCCCCAACATTCAAATTATAAGGGTCCCAGAAGAAGAGAAAAAGAAGGGACTGAGAAAATATTTGAAGAGATTATAGTTGAAAACTTCCCTAATATGGGAAAGGAAATAGTTAATCAAGTCCAGGAAGCACAGAGAGGCCCATACAGGATAAATCCAAGGAGAAACACGCCAAGACACATATTAATCAAACTATCAAAAATTAAATACAAAGAAAAAAATATTAAAAGCAGAAAAGGAAAAACAACAAATAACACACAAGGGAATCCCCACAAGGTTAACAGCTGATCTTTCAGCAGAAACTCTGCAAGCCAGAAGGGAGTGGCAGGACATACTTAAAGTGATGAAGGAGGAAAATCTACAACCAAGATTACTCTACCCAGCAAGAACCTCGTTCATATTTGATGGAAAAATTAAAACCTTTACAGACAAGCGAAAGCTAAGAGAATTCAGTACCACCAAACCAGCTTTACAACAAATACTAAAGGAACTTCTCTAGGTGGGAAACACAAGAGAAGGAAAAGACCTACAATAACAAACCCAAAACAATTTAGGAAATGGTAAGAGGAACATACATATCAATAACTACCTTAAATGTAATGGATTAAATGGTTCAACCAAAAGACACAGACTGCCTGAATGGATACAAAAACAAGACCCGTACATATGCTGTCTACAAGAGACCACTTCAGAACCTGGGACACATACAAACTGAAAGTGAGGGGATGGAAAAAGATATTCCATGCAAATGGAAATCAAAAGAAAGCTGGAGTAGCAATTCTCATATCAGACAATATAAACTTGAAAACAAAGACTATTACAAGAGACAAAGAAGGACAATACATAATGATCAACGGATCAATCCAAGAAGAAGATGTAGCCATTGTAAATATTTATGAACCCAACATAGGAGCACCTCAATACCTAAGGCAAATACTAACAGCCATAAAAGGGGAAATTGACAGTAACACAATCATAGGAGGGGACTTTAACACCACGCTTTCACCAACGGACAGATCATCCAAAATGAAAATAAATAAGGAAACACAAGCTTTAAATGATACATTAAACAAGATGGACTTAATAGATATTTATAGGACATTCCATCCATAAACAACAGAATACACATTCTTTTCAAGTGCTCATGGAACATTTTCCAGGATAGATCATATCTTGGGTCACAAATCAAGCCTTGGTAAATTTAAGAAAATTGAAATTGTATCAAGTACCTTTTCCGACCACAATGCTATGAGACTAGATATCAATTACAGGAAAATATCTGTAAAAAATAGAAACACATGGAGGCTAAACAATACACTACTTAATAACCAAGAGATCACTGAAGAAATCAAAGAGGAAATCAGAAAACATCTAGAAACAAATGACAATGAAAACACGATAACCCAAAACCTATGGGATTCAGCAAAGGCAGTTCTAAGACGGAAGTTTATAGCAATACAATCCTACCACAAGAAACAAGAAACATCTCAAATAAATGACCTAACCTTACACCTAAAGCAATTAGAGAAAGAAGAACAAAAAAACCCCAAAGTTAGCAGAAGGAAAGCAATCATAAAGATCAGATCAGAAATAAATGAAAAAGAAATGAAGAAAATGATAGCAAAGATCAATAAAACTAAAAGCTTGTTCTTTGAGAAGATAAACAAAATTGAGAAACCATTAGCCAGACTTA
>NW_020174135.1:7850932-7879653 GCF_003031525.2 Neophocaena asiaeorientalis asiaeorientalis
CCCAAAGCAATCTACAGATTCAATGCAATCCCTATCGAACTACCACTGGCATTTTTCACAGAACTAGAACAAAAGATTTCACAATTTGTATGGAAACAGAAGAGACCCCGAATAGCCAAAGTATCTTGAGAAAGAATAACAGAGCTTGAGGAATCAGGCTCCCTGACCTCAGACTATACTACAAAGCTACAATAATCAAGACAGTATGTTATTGGCACAAAAATAGAAATACAGATAAATGGAACAGGATAGAAAGCCCAGAGATAAACCGATGCACATATAGTCACCTTATCTTTGATAATGGAGGCAAGAATATACAGTGGAGAAAAGACAGCCTCTTCAATAAGTGGTGCTGGGAAAACTGGACAGCTACATATAAAAGAATGAAATTAGAACACTCCCTAACACCGGAAACAAAAATAAACTCGGAATGGATTAAAGACCTAAATGTAAAGCCAGACACTATCAAACTCTTAGAGGAAAACATAGGCAGAACACTCTAAGACATAAATCACAGCAAGATCCTTTTTGATACACCTCCTAAATAAATGGAAGTAAAAACAAAAATAAACATATGGGACCTAATAAATCATAAAAGCTTTTGCACAGGAAAAGAAACCATAAACAAGACGAAAAGACAACCCTCAGAAAGGAATAAAATATTTGCCAATGAAGCAACTGACAAAGGATTAATCTCCAAAATTTACAAGCAGCTCATGCAGCTCAATATCAAAAAAACAAAGAAACCAATCCAAAAATGGGCAGAAGACCTAAACAGACATTTCTCCAAAAAAGATATACAGATTGCCAATGAACACATGAAAGAATGCTCAACATCATTAATCATGAGAGAAATGCAAATCAAAACTATAATGAGACATCATCTCACACTGGTTAGAATGGCCATCATCAAAAAATCTACAAATGAATAATGCTGGAGAGGGTGTGGAGAAAAGGGAACCCTCTTGCACTGTTGGTTGGAATGTATATTGATACAGCCACTATGGATAACACTATGGAGGTTCCTTAAAAAACTAAAAATAGAACTACCATACAACCCAGCAATCCCACTACTGGGCACATACTGTGAGAAAATCACAATTCAAAAAGAGTCATGTACCACAATGTTCACTGCAGCTGTATTTATAATAGCCAGGACATGGAAGCAACCTAAGTGTCCATCAACAGATGAATGGATAAAGAAGTTGTGTCACATATATACAATGGAATATTACTCAGCCATGAAAACAAACAAAATTGAGTTATTTGTAATGAGGTGGTTTGACCTAGAATCTGTCATGCAGAGTGAAGTAAGTCAGAAAGATAAACAAATACCATATGCTAACACATATATATGGAATCTAAAAAAAAAAAAAAAAGGTCACAAAGAACCTAGGGGCAAGATGGGAATAAAGACAGTGACGTACTAGAGAATGGACTTGAGGTTACGGGGAGGGGGACGGTTAAGCTGGGACAAAGTGAGAGGGTGGCATGGACATATATACACTACCAAATGTAAAATAGATAGCTAGTTAGCTAGTGGAAAGCAGCTGCATAGCACAGGGAGATCAGCCAGGTGGTTTGTGACTGCCTAGAGGGGTGGGATAGGGAGTGTGTGAGGGAGGGAGACGCAAGAGTGAAGAAATATGGGGACATATGTATATGTATAACTGTTTCACTTTGTTATAAAGCAGAAATTAACACACCATTGTAAAGCAATTATATTCCAATAAAGATGTTTAAAAAAAAAAAGAATAGAGCCCTTTTATTTATTTTTATCCCTCCAATCCCTAGTACAATGCCTAGCTGAATGAATGTTAGTTGACATTAAAAATATATTAATAATAATGAAGCAGGTCTATCACTTTGCGCGTTAATTACTGAACACTTCACTCAGGGAGGGGAGCTTAACACAAGCTCTCCAGGTCAATGTAAAAATTCCATGCATGACCAAACCATCTTTGAATCAAGATAAACTACAGATGCTTTTTATGTTTTCTCCTAAAAACTGCCTTACGTTTAAATCTAGCCTAAAATCCATGTGCACAAAGTAAGCTTCTCAAAATGCCATTACCATGAGATAAGTACTCTGTTATCTTTAACCTCTGCTTAAAAATCTGGATGCAAGAATGCTGCCTATTGACTACATAATACATAATTAAAGTTCTGCTCAGCAAGTAGAAAATCTAATTTAAGAAAACCGCTATGATTTACCCCCCCGGAAATCATTCCCTTGCTTTAACAAATAATTCTTTCCAGTTCTCACTATAGTAAATGTATTATTGCTCTATCTTACATGATTTAACACTAAATAAACAATCACTGCATGCAGAGTAAAGAGCAGGATGTAATTCTTCTAGAAGGTAATTTTCCCTCAGATGTTATGGGTTAGAAAAAGGGAAAAAATTCTATGTGTTTAAGGGGTGTTGACCTTTATGCTCTTAAGAGGTGATTCTTATTGTTCAACTGTCTACTCTTCTTGCTGATCACCTCCACTGCTTCACTCCTTCCATCCGTTTATCAGCCGGGTTAGCAAAATCCAGTTGCCGTGGGGAATACAGCTCCCCTTTGCCATATACAGACGATATTTGTAAAATAATGTGGGTGCATTGGAGGCGGGGAGTGCAGTAAAGATTTAAGGTTTTCTGACTTGAAGCATATGAAAAACATCTTCTTTCTTCCTCCAAGGACAAGTATAGGTTCTGATGGTGACAGTGGTATTTGCACACCCCTTTTAAAAAGGGTACAAAACTCTAAGCTGTCACTAGATGACTGACACATCTAGCCCTCTCCTTCAAATGTATCCATAGCTCAAAAATCCCTCTAAACTTACTTTCTCACCTAAACTTTCCCCTGGTTCGAAATTAGAACATTTACCCTGCCTGATAAAGTTCAGTACTCTTGGAACCTTCTTATTCTATCACCTAAACTCTCTTTTTATTTTCCTTATTTCTCTAAGGTTCTTCTGATCGTTAGCAATGAATAATTGGATAAACCAATCTCAGCTAATTTGGTAGAAAATTAATTATCCTCTTAAACTTAAATAATGTCTTAAGCTAGCTAAAGAGCACGTGAGGGGGCTTCCCTGATGGTGCAGTGGTTAAGAATCCGCCTGCCAATGCAGGGGACACGGGTTCGATCCCTGGTCTGGGAAGATCCCACATGCCACGGAGCAACTAAGCCCGTGCGCCACAACTACTGAGCCTGCGCTCTAGAGCCTGGAGCAACGACTACTGAGCCCACGCGCCACAACTACTGAAGCCCGGGCACCTAGAGCCCGCGCTCCACAACAAGAGAAACCACCGCAATGAGAAGCCTACGCTAGACAACAAAAAGTCGCTCCCCCTTGCCACAACTAGAGAAAGTCCACGGGCAGCAATGAAGACCCAGTGCAGCCAAAAATAAAGAAAATTAAAGAATATAATAATAAAATAAAATAGAGCACATAAGGGCACTAAAAGGGCTAATGATGTTGGAAGTGGTGAAAACAAAGCAGGATTTTGTAGTTGTTTTTGGTCAGGAGAGCCTTTTGACTCCCATTGCCTCGCGCCAGGTTGACGGTGGCTGTCTATTTGTGGCTGTTTCTATTTGTAACAAGGCCAGGGGAGGAGAAGCCAGTCAGCGCACCTCTCAGTTATCTCAGAGTAACGTCTGCTCGCTGGTCTTGCTTCTCCTCCCAGGTCTGCCTGTCAGGGATAACCAAGAGGTTAAACGGTTTTGGACGGAACACTCTGAAGGCTTGTGCCTTTAATGGAGTAGATTTTCCTTTCTGCCATAAATCAGAGAGGCTCCCAGTAGGATTTCATAACAGTGCATTTCACCCCTGTGCGAGAGAGGTGTTAGGTTCATTAAACCTTTCCTGCCTAAAAGGTTTTAAGACAAATGAAATAAAAGGGTCTCACATGGGCACTTTACAGATAAATATAAGAAGATAGAATTTGGAATTATAGATTTTGTTTTAATGAGAACATCAGAATCCGTTGAAACACTATAGATACAGCTTGATATTAATACTTCATTTCAAGAAGGAGAGAGAGGAAGAAAATATCTACTCCTGCAAGACACTGCTGGAGCTAGTAAAGGGGAAATAAACAAGGCAGCAGCCCTGCTCTCATGGAGTCTACGTTCTACTGAATGTAGAAATCTAGAACATTTTAGTTGCTCTTTCGTGCTTTTAGGGAATGTGTGTGTTTGAAAAGAAGATGAGATTATGAGAATAACAACATTGGTGACAGCTTTAAAATTATTAAACAAGGAGAAAGAAGGAAATGAAAGGTATTAGCTTATGGCAACAGAAAACCATTGTTTATTCAAAAATCTCAAAATACTAAAGAAAGTAAAAAAATTAATTGTATAACCTGCATGAATTTGAAATATTATCCACATTGTAAAATCACTAAAGCAATATTATGACTTTTTAAATAATGCTAATAATGCAAACTTCAATATATTATAAGCTGAAAATAAGTAGGACCCCCAGATTTTCCTGTGAAAAATGAAAAAAAAATACATACCTAAGACAAATCTATTTTCAATCTCAAGTCAATTATTTTCCTATTTGATTTGCATTTCTAAACTCTCCTATTTAGCTGAATTCAATTTTTTCAACAAAATTTCACTGTATGGGAAAAGCCTATCAGAGTGGTTACCAGTAACACTGCTTTTGTTGTACGGCTTCTGGAGTTAGGCTTTGCCAACGTGATACACAAGGTCTTACACTATTTCTACATATGACGGTCCTCATTCTTGTGGGATGCATAGATTTTTCTGTATTTTTGCTCTTTTCCTGATTTACAGCAGTACAGAGATTGGCCAAGTAAGACTTCCATTTATCTGCAAATTGTCAGCATAGTAGAAGAGCTTTGCCATCTGCTTAGCTGAGAAAGATCTCTGGTTGAGCATATTGGAAGGGCACCTCTCACTTTCATAACAGCAGTTGCTAGTTTAAAAGAAAGGAGAATTCTGTGCACTGTCTGATCTCCACATCCCTGACAGGATGGAATCGAACCCGGGACTGTCATTCAAACCTCTAATGTGACTAAGAAGATGTAGCAACTAACAGTTCATTCCCTACTGAAGCATATTTTGCAGAATTATGAAGAGAGAAAAACTTTTCGATTTAAAATGATTTCATCTTCTTCATTTATATAGATAAAATCTGAGCAGTCAAAATAAAACATGTGAGGCAAAAAAATGCCTCTTCACTACAAGTGATAGTGTCATTCTCTAAACCCATCTTAGCTTCCTTTATTCTACTTATAACTTTCTCATTTGCTACATAACGTTTAGGCAACACCTTTAAAGCCTTCATGTTATGTCATCTAACTGCACCTCTCTCAATGTCTAACTCAGTGTCTTGCATACGAATTAGAAGATGTTTAATGAACATAAATATCTGATAAATGGATGCAAAACAGTGCAAGTGGTCAGCTATGTTAAAGAATAGGAAAAGGAGAATACATGGTATGCACACATTCAGATAAGAGGAAAGACGATTTGAAGAAACAAATTGATTATGTTGTGTGTGGGAGCACTTTTCCTTCTGTCAAGATGAATTTGCAGATAGAAATTTGCTTTCAGCATGGCTTTAATTACTTTGTATATTTTTATATATTTTACTTTATATATTTTACTTTAATATATATTACTATAATATATATAAATATATTTTTACCTTACTATACAAAAATATATTTCTATATTCCCACACTATGCTATAAGACTTTATTTCTTAGAAAGAGAGGTTTTGACTACTTATCAAGGCTGATTCTACATAAATGAGTACTAATGTCACATTAGTTGTAAAAGGGGATAATATAGATTTATAATTTTTTTCTTACATCAGGTTGGGGAAATTAAAGACAGTATTTCGTATCATTGCAGTAAGTGTATTTAAACTTTTTCTAAATCTGTGTCACAATTACCCTGGAGGAGATGTTAGAAGAGAAAGTTCTCTCTGTTTTCAGATTGCCTTATTACTTTTAGATTGTCTTTTACATGGTCATTTAAATTTCTTTGCTACAGCATCTGGTTGAAAGGCCTCCCGTGCTACTAGTGCTGGTGTAGAACTGTGCTGGGAATCTTTCTTCTTGTCCTGGTCCATTTGACAATCTATGGTCCTTAGGCATCGACTCCTTTACTGTCCCCTCCACAGAAGCCATAGCATGTAGTGCTATGTGCCTCTTCCCTTCTTTGGGTCCTCATGATACATTGTCCAGACTTTTAATATGGTATTTATAAGTTTCACTACGGATAGTGTTTTTCTTTCTTCTCGATAAGACTGACATATGCCCAAAAGCAAGAGTTTAGTTGTTTTCATGCCTATAACCCCATTGCCTGCCAGAGTGCCTGACATACAACGAATATAGGCATTTGGAAGCCGAATGAAATCATAAAATCAGTCATTATCCTACCACCCCTGAAGAGACTATTTTGCTTTATCACTTCTACATAAAATTTCAATATGCCAAAACAGCATAAAGTTCATTTGATTTAGAAGGATGTAATTTACAGAAAATAAAGTTTGAAATAACCACGATGTTAAAGACTTCCAGAGAGCAAATTGACATGTTGATGAATTAGGGTTAGTCATGGATACTGGATAAGAGAAGGGAAAATTGTATAGTAGATTATAGTTGGCATAATAAAACATAGAGGTACAAATTAATGTATTAATTCTCAAAAGATAATGCAAACAGTATTGTTTCCACTTGTTAAATGTCTCTTATGAAACACACACAGTGCCAGGTGTTTTTATACCTTATCTTTGGTCACAAAACAACTATGCCAGGTGGTTTTACTTACATTTTCTAGATGAAGGGACTGAGAGGCAGATGCTTTATTAAACATAAGTAGCAACATTGGAATTTGAAACCATCACTCATTTTCTCTGATCCTAAGATTATCTTCCTAAACCTCTGTCATAATTATCAATAAATCATGATAGGATAAAGTAATTTGTAAAAAGAAAATAGGTATTATGAATATTTTGAGTCCTTTTGTTACAGAAGGCATTGTTTCTACCTTAGATAGTAGTGATGTTATTCTCTCTAACTTTAACCTTAGACAAAAGATTAATAGAAAATAATAATAGCCAATATTTTGTAATGCTTCACAGTTTAAAGTGGTTTAATTGTAGTTAAGTTTATTTGGGCTTTTGTTTTGTTTATTTCAAGGGGCAATGTTGCTTAAATTGATTCAGAAAAGAATGAAACATTTTCCTGCAGGTTCTGAAATTCCACCAAATTAGTTTGATTTTCCTATCCAAGCCCACTTCCCACCTAGAGCGCATATTTATTTATACACATTCTCCTCTCTGTCTCTCTCTGTCTATCTTTCTCTCTCTATATATATATATTTTTTTCTATCTGAAGATACATATATATGTATTATATACATGTTAATAATATATTGTCTCAATTTAACAGATAACCACTTTATAGATTTAATCATCTTTTTTTGCAATTTGTTATGTAGAATAAGGCCAAAAGTTTCCTTGAACAGTTCACTGGAATCTAACAGGGATGCTCAGTTTCCTAAGAGATAATCTCATGACCACCGCATTTGCAGGTAACATGGGAAAAATAAGCCATTCTTTCTTTATGAAATGACCCTGAAATCTAGGTAGGGAAATGCCTAGTCAGAAATGTATAATTGGAACAATAAAGCTATTCACCCAAATTTAGATCCAGCAGTTAAGTAACAAAATTGTACAGTGTAAGTATTATATCAGAGTGGCAGATAGAAAACAGTTTTAGACATGGCTCCTCTGTTCTAGGACATACAGTCAGGTAAATAACAGCTAGTTCAAACAAAACCAAATAAAGAAAAAACAAATTCCCAAATGAGCAGTAGAGACAAAAAGAACTGGATTCAAAGAAGAGAGAGATTATTGGAGGGGAGATAGCATGGAATATGCTTTATCAAAGAGAAATGATTTGAAGTAGGTTTAAAGGAATGCACAGCTTTTGGAAGAAGAGAGTGACTTCTGGGTCTGAAAAAAAAAGTAGATGGAAAAGTTCAGGAATATGATAAAAGTGGCTGAATAGCCCAGTTGGGCCATAACTGAGGACTGGGAAAATTGAATAGTGGAGAGATGGTTTAAGAGCCAGTTTTAAGCCATGAATCTATCTTAACTGGCTGACCATGAAATAGTACTTTTGGTAACAAAGCAATATTTGGCTTCAAGTATCCAGGCAATAGAAGTAGAGTGAGAACATTAGAAAATGTTCTAGAAAGGCAGAGTGTCATTTTTCTCTAAATTATGAAATTGTAAAATTGTCCCCATAAATTAAAACATGCAATTTCAGATTTAAAAAATATAGACAGTAGATCCAAAAGGAGCTTCCTATTCAAGTCTCCATAATTGATTCATTTAGAGTAAGCAATCCTAAAATCATGAAAACATAAATTTATAACTTTGTTATAATGAGCCCATGAAAATGTTAACTTTATAGAAAACATTTCCCATTTATTTTGTAAATGCTGTTCATGATCATTTTTTCTAGCATAAATGAATTATGAATGATTTTAGTGTATAAGAACTTTTTCTTCCTCTGATGTGAAGATATTAAGGATTCAGAGTACTTTTAAAATATAATTTTGTAAAAAAATGAAAAGATGTTTTCAAATATTTAAGAAAATAAAACAAAACCATTTATTTTGCTATTAACCAATGCACTTGTCTTCCATGGCCAAAGGCAATTTTTAAAGAAACATAAAATCATAACATATGAGCAGAAAATGTTGATTTTTATAAATTTTAAGAAGGGGAGTGTAATATCTTACTAAAAATTTGTAACTAAAAAGAAAGGATTAGATAACAGAGGTACATCTATCAAAAAGCAGCTCCTTTCATCCAAAATTCAGCTATGTTGTATAAGTACTCTGAAGAGAATATGCATTATTAGGATAAAAATTCTGTTGTATGCATTCATTTAATATATATCTCCCTTACTGTCAAATAAGAGCTTTGTTGTTGTTTTTGTTGAATGAGTATTGCACCTTTACATTGTAATGGCACATGTTGAATGTGGAACGCCCTCTTTTTCCTTGCTTCATATACATATAAAGCATATATATATATGCTTGGTATTGATATATATATATATATAGATATATATATAGATATATAGACATACACACATATATATGTGTATACATATGTCTGCCCTCAAAAGACTATTTTCCTTTATAATTCACATAGCATCCATACTAATTTATTAGGCAGAGCAAAATATATTAGGTGAAGTAAATGATATTTTATTAAAAGTTGAATAATGAAAAACAAAGCAGTAATTATAAGGATAGGAGTTATAAAACACAAATTCAATGACATGGAGGATGAAGATATTCAAAGGAACTTTCGGCAAACGTTTGCAGTATTTAGCTGAACATTTTTATATGTAATTAGATTATGAAATGAAGCAGCTGGCTCTGTAAAGTTTTAAATACTGTGTGAACACAAAGGCATATGGTCTTTTGACTATGTCAGCTGATTTCAACCTACTTACTTGTAAGTACACTTACAAGTTCCCAATAGTTTCAAACTTTTGAGGCAATTTTCCACTGACCAAAAATAATTAAAATAATATTTATCTGATCTATGCCAGTCAGTTATTTCTGTATATGTGACAAATATGACAAAAATGTCCTCTTGTATACTTTTGTCATTCATCTAATTAATAGATAATATTTGTCTTAAGCTTTTTGAATGGTTAAGCATAATTAAATATAATTCTGAAATTAGAACTTGCCAAGAAAGCATCTATAATTTTGGAAGATATGTTAAAACAAACATGGTCCAGTTTCCAAGTTAAAAAATTTGGTACTGCTGGAGCCTCTCATTTTTTATTGATTTCCTTCCTCAACCTTCTCAAATTACTAGATTTTCAGAAACATGCATATGCTAATTTCTGTCAAAGCTTTCTCCTTTCAAAAGTAATAAATAGACGAATTCATGAAAATAAAATTTAAAATATTATTTATTAATGGTGGTTTTATATTCACTTTAGTCTTATATTCAGTTGAGATTATACATATTCTCTTAAATTGAGGAGTCATAAAATGTTATAGTTATAGTTTAAACACACTTTTTTAGTCTTAAAATACTGAAGATAGTTCTGGTTTCCCAATATCTTAATTGGAATAAGGTAATTATAGAAAGCACGAATCCATTCAGACCACACACCGTTCTTTTGCTTGTTAGCTTTGTGTTTGAAGAAATACAGGTTTGAAGTTGGCTATTTATAAATATGTGACATTGATTTTTATAATACTCTTCTTTACATGCAAAGACTATGACTGATACCATACATTTCCTTTTACTTTTCTGTACCTTTAATATAAAGTATGTAGCTATACTTTTAAAGGAAAGCCTCTACATAGACAAGTTCTCCACCTCAACTTTATGACCTGTAATACCTCTTTAAGAATAATTTACGCTAGCCAAATTGCACTGTTTGCTATGCTGTACTGTTCTTACCACTTGGGGTCCATCTCACATTGTTCCATAGGCCTCTCCTGTTTCTGTATACAAATTATTTCCTCATTCCAGGCCATTTTACACTGGACTTCCTCTGCTATCCCTCTCTAATTTCCAGCTCATCTCATGGATTGTTTTCCCCTATCATGGCATTTCATATCCATTGCTTAACCTACTTGTTTATAGTTATATGTCCAACAGTACCTGTAGATTGTTTTTACTGGATTAGAAATTTCTTGAAAATACTCTCTTTCTCATCCCATTGGAAATATTTACCACTCAATATTTTTTTAATATATTTATTGGAGTATAATTGCTTTACAATGGTATGTTAGTTTCTGCTTTATAACAAAGTGAATCAGCTATACGTATACATATATCCCCATATCTCCTCCCTCTTGCATCTCCCTCCCACCCTCCCTATCCCACCCCTCTAGGTGGTCACAAAGCACCAAGCTGATCTCCCTGTGCTATGTGGCTTCTTCCCACTAGCTATCTATTTTACATTTGGTAGTGTATGTGTGTCCATGCCACTCTCTCAGTTCGTCCCAGCTTACTCTTCCCCCTCCCCGTGTCCTCAAGTCTATTCTCTGCATCTGCATCTTTATTCCTATCCTGGCCCTAGGTTCTTCAGAACCATTTTTTTTTTAAGATTCCATATATATGTGTTAGCATATGGTATTTGTTTTTCTCGTTCTGACTTACTTCACTCTGTATGACAGACTCTAAGTCCATCCACCTCATTAAAAATAACTCAACTTCGTTTCTTTTTATGGCTGAGTAATATTCCATTGTATATATGTGCCACATCTTCTTTATCCATTCATCTGTCGATGCACACCACTCAATATTTTTTGATAAATTATTCAATATTTTTCTCCTTATCAGGTATCTTATCTGACCTGTCATATCTTCTAGGCAACAAAGCCCCAAGAAGCAAAAGAAAACATATTGTAAGGTGGTGGACTTCCATATTTTGGTAGCATTTGAGAATCATAAATAACTATTCCATTACTGCTGATATCTACAAATAAGAGAAATATTCATTTATTTTCTAATTCACAAGAAGATTATAGTTTGATATAAATCCAAGTATATTCTCTCAATTTTCATCCAGTAAAGCACATTTGATGCTAAATTTTCTAGTGAATGCCTATAGCCTTCCTAACTCTTTTTGCATTTGTGATTCTAAATTATCTTGATTTTTTCCTTTCTATTATGTATTGGATATTTGCTTTTTTATCAGCATGTTTGCATATGAGAGTTTCAGCATTAATTCTCACTTTCATATAGCTATGTTATCTCTTAGTAAAAGTTGTCTACTCTCTTATCAATGGATATTAATATAAAATTGAAGATGTGAAATAAACACCATCTTCTCTAACACATTATTGAATATAGAAGTCACCCAAATTGCTGTTTGCACAAAATCAATAAAATATATAAAATTGCCATAGAACAATTGCTCTAAGTTGTTCAAGCTATTTCAATGAAGTCCACTTCTTTATTATAGTAAAAATAAAATCTTTGTAGCCTCTGTTTATAAAGGGATGGTATATAGAAATAAGATAATCTTAGTTTAAGAACAGCAGTTTACTTTGGAGGACACTTTTTAACCTTTTTCACACGCCAAACATTAACACCATCAGATTTAGCCATGCACAGAGCTTCTGGAGAAAATAGATTAAGAATTAACATGACAGGTGTGCATCTTAAATGGTCAGCCGACATTTGCAAATGTAACATTAGAGTATCTGTAATTACAAATATGAGGAAAAAGTTCAAGTTGCATGGGTAAACAAATGGAAATATTCTTATGGGGGCAAAGAGCAACAAAAATCCAAGAATTAGCATAAAGAAAACTATTTTCTAGATTATCTTTTCTACAAGGACCAAACTTAACTTAGACACTGGAGATATCCATTGTGACCTAATTCTTTGATATATTCAGAGAAGACAAATATGAAACTCTTTCTGAAGTTCCTCAGGCAAATACATAATCAAAGAATTGAATACAGGAGATCTTCTCCATAGCAGTCCATATAAGCACGAGAAAAAGAATACAAGAGAAGATGAATGTAAGTGAACGATTAATAGAGGAAGAATGAATACATGGACTGTTTGGAAGGCATTAGAGTGAAATCCTTTATCAATTTTGATAACAATGTGAATTTTATATTGTTTTTTTTGAAATTCTTATAAATATTTGTCAATGATATAAGTGAGGAATTTGATTCTCCTATGATTCCATTGATATAATGCTCATGTTCATGATATCAGTAATGAACTTGGAATATACAATCCCATAACTTAAAATTTTGTTTTACCCACAATTAAGACCTTTTTCTTTTTTAAACCTCTGTTATATGATGCCTAGATAATAGTGTTGCAGGAAGGGGGAGCCCTTCCAGGGCCCAAGAGTGGGCTCTTGTCTAACACTCGGAAATAAATTGTCCAAGGAGACACACACACTGACAAAGCAAGAGACCTTATTGGGAAGGGGCACCTGGGTGGAGAGCAGCAGTGTAAGGGGACCCAGAAGAACTGCTCTGCCACGTGGCTCACAGTCTCGAGTTTTATGGTGATGGGGTTAGTTTCCGGGTTGTCTCTGGCCAATCACTCTGACTCAGGGTCCTTCCTAGTGTCTCGCGCATTGTTCAGCCAAGATGGATTCCAGCGAGAAGGATTCTGAGAGGTTGGTAGGACATATGGACTGGCGTCTCCTCTCTCATTTTGACCTTTCCCAAATTATTCCAGTTGCTGGTAGCTTGTTAGTTCCTCGTTCCTTACCTGGACCTCTTGTTGTAAGATAACTCATGCAAATGTTTACTATGGGGCTTGGCCAGGGCCGGTGATTTCGGGTCAATGGTTCCCCTAACAGTAGTATTCCAAAAATTCTGCTGCCAAAGGTAGGTTTTGTTGCTTCCAGACTGCACGTGTGCTCCTTGGGGCAGGGGTTTTACTGTTTCCTTTTTGCTGTGTCCTCAGGGTGTGAAGTAGGGTGTGGCTTCCAGTGGGCACCTGGCCTAAATGAAGGCATTGCCACAGGGAGGTTGGAATGTGGGCCTGTGCTATACATCATACCTGATTTTAGTTCAGTGTCAAATTCAGTGAAGAAGTAACTCTTTCTGAACAGAAAGCAAATTCCATAAACTCTCCCCATTATGCTCAAGAGAAAGCAACACTAAGTAACAGAGAAAGACACAACAGAAAACACAGGCACATTTCTGTTAAAAAAAAAACTTATTAAAAAAGAACAATAGTGGACATTAGGCAGAGTACTTTGGAAAGAAGGAAAGCTGTTAATGGAAAACAAAAGATATGTATTGATGATTATACTTTGAATAAGTCTATTACAAACAATAAAAATATTATGTGACTAATAATAAAGGACTTGAAGTAAGAATAAATATTTCAGTGCAAAATATATCTGGGGTTAGTACACCAGGAATAATTGAATAGTCCCGCTAGGACCATAAAATAATTGTCTTGATCACAATAAATATAGTAACACCAGGTCTGTAGGACTGATTAATTGGAAATGCTTATCAGAATTCTTCTGTTATTAATTATATTTATTTATATTTAGGCTTAATGTAATATGAATTAAATTGTATGTAGATCTCTTTCCAAAATTTGGCTTCAATTATTGGAAAACCATTTTATTGTAATGATACAGTCACAGGTTAAATAAATCCTACATCTGTAATTTTGAACATGGGCATGAAGGCAAGGTAGAGATAGAATTAATTTTAACATTTTGTCCAAGTTTCCTATGTCTAGCACGAATAAGAATTGGCAAGCATTACCCTTAACAGAATTCTGTCTAAATAAAAATAAATTCTGGCTAGGTGTATTATTTGTTACACTTTTATTAGCCAGTCTTTAACTCATTATTCTACTGTGATGAAAGACAAATGTAGCATAATGATTGGTATAAGGTTTCATGTAATTTTAATGCAGATGTTGTGGAATCATGTTAGTTATCTATACCTAATATATTTTAAAGAACGTTTTGAAGACTCCCGCAATGTAGACTATGTAAATATAAACTCATTTGCAAGGGCATTAACCTCAATATGCAAACTATCCTGATAAATCCTCTCTAGGCTATATTATTATTGCTATATTAATACAGCTAGAATCGTAGTGCTGACAAAGCAGATGTTTTACATGCAAATATTTGTCTTCTATTGTTTTTATGCTTATCTCCTGCCCCAAATCAAGGTATAATGAATATCTATGTGAGAATGTTAATTAGTTCACCAGTAGAAATAGGAAGAAATTGCAGATAATGATGCCATAAAACAGTTCCGAGCCAAGTATAAGTATGTATAGGTATATGCATTTGCTGGTTTGTTTGGAATCATTGCTGAAAGTATTTTGGGCTAATAAATGATACTCTTGCTTCCACAATCACCTAAGGATAAAAATTTAAATTTAACTGTCTTAGAAAAATAATGGCTTCTAAATAAATCTTTTAAACTATAGTTTCAATGCACTTTAATTAGTCTGTATGAGCTGAAATTGTATCATTCTAACAGCTTTCTTAAGCCCACTGAGTTTTTGTTTTAAATCTGTAAAACCCAAAGGAAGTCACTTGCTTTTCAAACAACCTCTTGGCTCACTCTTTCCATGAGAAGCAATTGCCCTACTTGTTATCTGAGCATACTATAATTATAATGTAGACCAAAAAAAAAAATGCAGTGCCTGTATAAGAATGGAAAAAATAGAACATTATGCAAACATAGATTCCAGAATGAGAAAGCATTCCAGATCATTAGGGAAAGATGGACTAATAACTAACTGAGGGCAATTGGATATGCAAATAAAATAATAAATTTAGAATCCTATCTTATGCTATACATTAAAAACGTAAGCAAACTATTTAAGAAGGTGATATGAAAAACAAAATCTTAAGCGGCTGGGAAAAAAATGTAGGCACTATTTTTTATTTGAGGTACCCAGGACTACCCAACTGTGGTATGGAAAATGTAGGGAGGAGAGGGAAGTTCCCCGTTTATCCCGATTAACTCTTGCAGTCGATCAGATGATGGTGATGAAAAAGCATTCCTTGGACTACGGGTGTGGTGCTAGAAATGGAGAGAAATGGGAAGACGGGGATTGTTTGGGAGGTAATATTGAGGAAGCATGGCAATGGGTTAAGTTGCAGAAGTGAGGGAGAGGAAGCAATGGAGATGAATCCTAATTTTCTGGCTTGGTAAACTCTTGTGTGAGTTTCAGTCCAATTTTATGGCTCATTTTTATATTTTTTAGGTATTTATTTTGGATTCAAAAATTTGTTTTTTTCTGAATGCGAACTTCATATTTAAAGCTTCTAATTGTTTGCCGCTGGTATAAAAGAAAATGTTGATTTGCTCCTCTTGTCTTGACATATTACTTTAATCTTATTAATTCTCATAGTTTGTTAATTATTTGAGCTTCTCTAAATAGACAGTCATATTGTCTCAAAATAATGAATTTTATCAGTCTTACCAAGACTTATACTTTTTTCTTATTGCATTAAAATGGAAATTGTGGTTTATCTTTTTTTTTTTAATTCCTCTCAACAATTAAGAGTATATTCTCTCTATTGTGTTTAAGAATAACATTTGAGGTGGTTACTCTTTATCAAAATAGGAAAATATATTTTAGTTGCTTCAATATTGAGAGCTGTTTATTTATATATATTTAGTTGTCTTGTTCTTAATGAGAGTATTACAGTTTTTAGATATCTTTTAAAGCATTGTTCCAGATGGTTAGATTTTTTACATTTTATTTGCTTCTTCCCCCCTCCCTTTAACCTGTTAAAGTACTGAAACATCACTTACATTACAAATTACAAAACCTTGAAACTTCCTTACAGTCCTCAGATAAAACACACTTGAGTAACATGTTTCATTATATTACTATATTGCTGAACAGTTGCTAAAATGTATTTAAGATATCTACTTACATGTTTACAAATTAATATAATCTCTCATTTTTATTTTGAGTGTGGGTAATCTTTGGCTGATTTCTCTGTTAAGGTCTTATTCATCTCAGAAGCTGAGTCAGGACTCTTTCCTTTTTTTATATAACAAGTTTTGATTTTTACCTTCATTTATATCTTCTCTGATGCTCTTCCTTACTTTATGTAGATCCAACATCCTGATCTTATTTTCCTTCTTGCTAAAGAACTTCAGGTCTACTGGCAATAAATTTACTCAATTTTTTTTTTTCTAAATCTGAGAAAGTCTTAATTTCTCCTTTACTTTTGAAGAATAATTTCGCAGGACACATAATTCTTGGTGGTTTTTCTCTCTAAACACTTTAACTATCTCCCTCCACTCTATTTTTGCTTGTAAGGTTTCTGAGACATTGGACGTAATTCCTATCTCTGCTCTTCTATAGGTTGGTTATTGGGTATTTAAATTCTCTGGCTTCTATTGGGATTTTTTCTTTATCTTTGATTTTCTGCAGTTTGAAATGAGATGCCTAAATGTAGTTTTTTTGGGCATTTATTCTGCTTGGTGTTCTCTGAGCTTCCTGGATCTGTGATTTGGGGGAAATCCTTGGTTACTATTGTTTCAAATATATTTCTGTTTCTTTCTCTTTTTCTTCTGCTTCTGTTATTCCCAGTGCTCACATGTTACATCTTTTGTAGTTGTCCCATAGTTTTTGGATGTGCTGTTGTCTTTTATTTTCAGTCTTTTTTCTCTTTGCTTTTCAGTTTTAGAGGTTTCTGTTGAGATACTCTCAAGCTCAGAGATTCTTACCTTGACAACATCCAGTCTGGGTAAAATCATCAAAGGCATTCTTCATTTCTGTGATAGTGATTTTGATGTCTAGCATTTCTTTTTGATTCTTTCTTGGGATTTTCTCCTCTCTCCTTATGTAGCCCATCTGTTCTTGTATGCTGTCTACTTTATCCATTAAAGCCCTTACCAATAATATTAATCATAGTTGTTTTAAATTCCTGATTTGATGATTCCAACATCTCTGCTTATATCTGAGCCTGGTTCTGATGCTTACTCTGTCTCTTCAAACTGTGGTTTTTGTTTTGCCTGTTAGTATGCCTTGTGATTCTTCTTGATAGCTGGATGTGATGTACTCTGTGAAAGGAACTGCTGTAAACAGGCTTTTAGTAATGTGGTGGTGAGGTGTGGGGGAGGGGAAGTGTTTATAGTCCTGCGATTGAGTCTCAGTCTTTCAGTGAGCTTGTGCCTTTGGACTGTGAACTTCATCACACTTGCTTCTTGGTACCCGCTCCCCCATACATAACTCAGGTGGATAAAATGGCTGGAATGGGATGGAATTGAGAATTTCCCTTCCCCTAGCCCCTAGGTCAGTTAGGTTCTGATGGACCTCCAGCAGGTTAGGTTCTGGTTAAGTAGTTTCTCCTGAGAAAAGCCCTTGTGAAGAACAGAATACTCTGGAATATTTCAAAATAGTTCATTTTGCCCTGCCCTTGCACAAGGGGTTTTTTTTCCTCTCTATATTGTGAGAACCTGGTAGACCTCCAGGAGGTAATGCTCACAAAATTGTGGGGATCTCCTATTGACTGGGTCACCTGGAATTTTTAACCCTCAGACTTGTCCACATTGAGCTTCATTAATTACATCAATTCATCAATTATAGTTCAGATTTTCCTATCCTGACATTGCTTCCCAAGGAAGTTTCAGCTCTAATAAGTTGTGATTCTCTGTGTCTTACTGACTCTTCAATTTTAGGGGCAGCAGTTTGCCTGGTGACCCCACTTCTCTTACAAATCTAAGAAGCTATGTCAATTTTTTTTAGTTTGTTCAGCTTTTTCATCTGTTAGGATGGAATAGTTTCATGCTTCTTTCCTCTTTTTTATATAGTTAAAAAAATCTTAACATTGGAATTAACCATTCTTTAACTGTTTCTTTAAATTTATTTTGAGGCTGAAACACTTTTTATTTGAGGGAGGAATGACATTATGCTTTAACTGACTTTTCCATCTTTCCTGTGGTTATTGGTTTACATTGCTTTACTACTTCTTTCTGAAACAATTTTGGTAGTGAACATTTTTACTAAAAAAATCCATATAATTTTATGCATTATTACCTCTTAATTTCTAGATTCTGTTCCCTATTTTTTAACATCCCTGGTTTCACCCCTAATGGTTTTTATGTCGGTCTTCTCTCCTTTTCTTGTGATGAAACTTTCCAAAGACTTTACTAGTCTTTTCTAGGAAGCAGTTTTCAGTTTTCCGCATGTTTTGTGTTTCATTGATTCCTTCTTTCTTCTGTAAAATTTTAGGACATTATTTAATTATATTTCTGGATTCTTGGGTTGTATTTGCCTTTCACTTGTTTTAAATATTTATTATGTTCCAATAAAGGCATTAGTTGCAAGAAAGTTTCCTTTATTTTTTTCATATTCCACAGGTTTTAATTATATCTTCACTTTTGTTCATTGCTAAATAACTGCAATTTTAGTTTTGATTTCCTTATGTAACAAAGATGCTGAAAGAAAGCTAGAATATATATGATTTCAAATGAAGATGGAGATTTCTTTAGCAGGGGTGGGGGTGAGGCAAGGTGGGAGAGACAATGTGTTTTTAATTGCTATTTTTGTTGCATTTTGGAGAATAAGAGTGGCCTATATGATTCCTTTTTTGTGTAATTATGTGTCTTTTCTTTGTAGCCTGATATAAGGTCTATTTTTGGAAATGTTCTCTGAGTGTTTGAAAACAATGCATATTCTTTGTAAATTGATAACAGCTTATGGTGGTTTTTATTATTCAAATCTTCCTAAATCCTTAGTTATTACTAATTTTCTCTGTGGACATCTGAGGAAAGTGTCATAAATTCTATCAGTATCATTGGATTAATCATGTTTCCTTTATTTATAAAAGTTTTTACTTTTATACCAACTGTGCCTTGTATATAAGGAACGTTCATTAATTTTCTATCTTTTCACATTAAGATTTGCCTCTGTATAAAATACAAAAGAATTTTTCTTTAATCTTTAAAATCACAAAAGAATTTATCCTTTTATCATTAATATATTACACTGTAATTTAACTTTAATATTTTTGACTTTAAATTTTATAATATCTGATATTAATATTGCCAGTATCCTTTTATTTTGGCACTTGTTCTATATATTCTTGCTCATTCCTTATATTTGACCTTAATTAGAAATTATTTTTAGGTGTGATTCTTGTTTAAAGTTCTTATATAAAGGATGTGAGACGTGTGTGTATATGTATATATATATATATATATATATATATACATATACACACACACATACACATATAAAAATTTATCCTTAAATGTCTATACTTTAATAAAATTTCAACTCAGTCACATTTTATAACTTACATTTTTAAATTTTATTGAATATTATTTGTATTTATATTGTGCTCTCTTGTGTTTCCTCTTTTGTTGTTCCATATTTAATTAAATTATTCAAGAGCTTAAAAATATTTTATGTTATAGCAATGTGGGGAGTTTACTGGCCAAGAGCATGACTATAACCTCATGAGAGCCCCTGAAACAGAACGATTCAACTAATCTGCTTCCCAACTCTTGACCCAAAACATGTGAGATCATGAGGGTTTGTTGCTTTAGTCTGCAAAGTTTTGGGCTAATTTTTAATGTGCAAATAGATAACTGTAACAGTGAATATAACAATATTTATGTATCCATTTTCTTGTTTGATTTTCTGTTATCCCTAATTTTTAGAATTAAAACGATTTTCCCATGAACAGTAGTCTATATGGTTTTTTGATATTCCATATACATTTACAAATTAATATAAAAATAAAAGTTAAACAACAATACCTTATTAGGAATTCAATGAGGATTGCTTTAAGTTTATATAATCGGTTGGGGAGAAATGACATCTGGATGACTTTGCATCTGACTCAGGATTAATATGGTAAATTCTAATTTAACATAGACTGAGCAGTAAAAGGGATAAAGAGATTATTTTAAGCCAGTTTTTCTCAGTTGTTGATATACATTAAAATCACCTGAAAAGTTTTAAGATCTATCAATACCTCAACCACACCTAGGGAGGTGCTGATTTAATTGGTCGGAATTGAGAAGAAGTGTTGCTTGCTTTTAAAATATCCCCAGGTGATTCTAATGTTGTGGTCAAGTTTAAGAGCTACCAATGTAAGACAGAGATATGATTACAAACAGGTGACCTTCCAGCAATAAATCTTTTGTCATTCAAAAATACTGCATCTTAGCAAAATTTAATATCTAGCAAATTAAAATGTATCAAGTTATAGTTGATTAATAGTCATTACTTTGTCCCTATTAAGATCTGTTCTTGTTTTACTCTAAAAGAAAAAAGTGATATAAAAATAACCCAACCCATGGAAAGTACAACACCCAGCCTGCACCCTAAGGTAAGCTATGGACTTCGGGTGATTATGATGTGTCAACATGAGTTCATCAGTTGTAACAAATGTCCCACTCTGGTGAGTAAAGTTGATAATGAGAGAGGCTATGCATGTGTTGGGGCAGAAGGTGTGTAGGAAATTGCTGTACCTTCAACTCAGTTTTGCTGTGAACCTAAAGCTGCTATGTAAAAAGTCTTAAAAATTAACTCAGACAGTTCATTAATCAATTTGAAACATATTTATTTGTTAGGTTTTATATCCTGCTATTTCAGTTAATGTGACTGTTGCTGTAAAAACCATATACTGGACTTCATAGAGCTTAAATTACAGGGATGGGAGTTTATTTTCTAGTTTTTTAAGACACAGACATATTTAAAATAATATTAATAATGCAAGTACAATGAATAAAAGTAAAGCCAATTAGGAGGAGAGTGTTCTCTGCAGAATGCTCTTTTAGGTGGGGTAGTCAGGAAAGTCATCATTTGTGAGCTGACATTTGAATAGAAATATGAACTCATTCAAAATGATTGCAAATTTATCATTTAAAAAAATAATTATCTGTATCTAACAATCATGTTTTTATTAAAATGAGCAAGTGGATTAGATGCATTAAATCTCACTGTGGCATATGGATAAGCTTAGCAGCACCAGGTGTCAGCAGTTTAAATATCAAAATATCTGCGTCCTTGAGGTAACCCACCTCTAGGCACTTTGGATCAACATTTCTTAGGAATAAACTAGGAACATTTCTCTCATTTCTTTATATACAGATGATGTTACACACCCAGGCCCACTTGTGCTGAATGAACTGCTTTAGAATAAGAAACTAAGTATCATAAATTGCATATTATTAAATTGAATACGGACATGAGAATATGCTTTGGCATCCCAAGAGAACACTGTGGGACTGAAATTATGTAATAGACACTGCCACGTAGAGGGAAATATACACAAGATTTTTCTGATTCTTGGTTACTCGTATCTCAGCCAGGAGAGTACAAGTTCAGTGACCATTGTGGCAGAACCAGACAGTAAGAGTGAAAAAGTAAGTGCACGGGACACTTTCAGTTTAGAAAATGGACCACGAGGAGACTCAAGCACCTTTTCTTTCTTTAGTAAATGAAGGAAATGTAACAGAGTGCCAGAATCCTTTTGAGAAGGATTTCTTACTGAAACTGGTTTTCTTACTGAAATTTAAGCCTTTGAAGTTCGTATTGTAACGTCTATATCAGGTGTGGTATAGGTTAATGTACTGTAACAAAGAGATCACTAAAAACAGTGGATTAAACCAAAGGGAAGTTTTTGTTTTCTTTCACACAGAGGTCTGATATTAGCAGAATGGGCTCTGTGGGGCAATTCTACCTTCTTCACCTGTGGCTTCTATTTCTTAGCCCATTATGGATGTCAGCTCTTACCATAACCCTGGGGAAAAGGGAAAGGGACCAAGGTACTGTACCTTGCTCACATCCCATCCCATTGGCCTGAACTTAATCACAGGGGCATGCCTAGCTCCTAGGGTAGTTGAAAATATAGTCTTCAGATGGCCAGCCATGTGTCTAGCTATCTAGTTGATTGTACCTAGCTTATGCTGATTGTTACTATTAGTTACCAGGAAGATAATAGCTATATAATTAAAGACTATGAATGCTTTGGATGAAAGGATTATGCATAATAATCTAGTTTCCTTGGTACATATCTGTCACAGTCAATACTAAATCATTCAGTACTAAATATTTTACATCATTAATAGTGTATCAACCCTCCTAGATGTATTAACCAGGAAAACTTCCACATGTGTATAAGAAAATTCCAAGATTGCTCATCAAGTGTTTTTTTCTAATAGTGGAAAAAAAATGGAGACACCACAGAGAACTATCAATTGGAGAATAGATATAGATTTAGTTATATGCAGGTTAAAATGAAAAACATACACACACAAAAATATACTAGCTAATAAGTTCTAATTATATAAATAGATAATGAGGGATATTTCAAAAATGATTTGAATGAACATTTTAAGTTTCAAAAACATCTTGTAGAATAGTAGCATTTATGTAAAATTTTAAAGACATGTACTAAAAATTGTGAGTAATAGAATAAGTAGGGTGTAATAATTTAGACTCACTAGAGAGTGAAGAAGAGGGAAGGGACTCTGAGTGTAATAGGGAAGAACAAACCTGACTCCATATTAGATCTGTTCTGTTGCCTGTGCTCAGTCATGCTGGCTCTGCACCTTTTGTAAAAGCAAGTTGCCTATCGCGTGAAATATACAGGATAGCCTATTCTCAGGGCTCTGATCTTTAAGAGTCCATTCATATAGAGATATAAAAGTTCCAGAACAGAATAACATTTGTTTTGTTGGAGGTTTACAGGAACATCGTGACCTGACCTACCAACACCAACAAGTTTGCAACAACTAACTACGTCCCTCCCTCACCTTGCCTTTAAAAGTGCTTTACTGAAACCTTTCAAGGTCTGAGCTTTTTTGGGGCACAAGCCACCTGTCTCCTTGCATGGCCCTGTAATAAACCTTTCTCCGATCCAAACTCTGACATTTCGGTTTGTCTGGCCTCACTGTGTGTCAGGCACACGAACTTGCATTCAGTAACATGAGTGCTATTTCAAGGGGAGATTGGCTTATTATGCAATGTTTAACTTTTTCTAAAATTTCTAGAAGCAGTGTGATAAAACTTAATCCCAGCTAATGGAATTTGGATGGCTGTCACAATATTTTTTGAATGTCTTGTATTTAAAACAGTTTTTCTCAAATTGAATTACAAATCAATAAATTCTTTTAAAATACACTATTCATTTGAAACCCTTCCCAAAAAAAAAAAAAAAATTAGAAAGTATTGCCCATGATTGATTTATTATGGGAATTCTGGAAGAGAAGTAAGTTAAAGGTAACTGAGATTTCTTACCTGAATTTACTGGAAGAATAGCATTGTTATTTATGGGAATGGCAAAAATTTAAACATGTGAAGTCACATATGATGACAAATTGTTGAACTGATTAGACTGAAAGGCACTTGAAATTCAGGATAAATGCCAAATTAGATTATGTGAAAATTAGAGAAACAATGTTTGAAAACTACACATACATATTTCAAATCATATTTATAGTTTAAAAGTATATATATATAGTTTAAATATGTAAACATAGTGTAGTTTTAAATATATATACAGTTTACATATGTATTTATATGTAATTTAAAGACATATGTCATATGTATATGTATAGTACTCAGAATAATTGTAATGACAGAATTCAAGAAGGGCTGCTTCAATAGGCATTGTAATTGTTATCCTTAAAGGTGACCTCTTAGAGCTGCCTTTAGGACTATTCAGGAAGCCAGAGAATCCTATTCATGACATCTGCTATAAGTCATGTCCGTTACGTATTTTTTAAAAGTACGTGAATCTTTGAGCCTTTAGATGCAACTTTTATATGTAATTTTGATCAAAGAAAGGTCATCTTTTCATTTTGCTTTGAAATGACTTTCTTTAGCATAAGAACTTTTCCTCAGATATATCTTAAACTTTTCATTTTGCTATATTTGACATGATCACATCAATGATAATATAAATTGTATGTATGTTAATTATGTAGCTGTGATTATGTCTAATCATCTATTTCTAATGAATGTCTTCCTGCTGCCATTTCCTCCGTCATTAGTTTTATACTTCATGTAAAGAATTCCTGCTAGAACGTATGGAAATTTAACTCACTTATGCCAATTACCCTCCATAGTACTTACCTTTATTTTCTCAATACAACCAAACTTATGTTTTTAGTTTACTTTATAAGTTCACATATTATTTCTCATGTATATTTTCATTCAAAATTTGTTGTAACATTTGCAGTTATTGTCAAGACTCAGTTTTAATCAGATTTTAATATCGTAAGTATTTTCTGTGCTCAAAGTTAGTTTTTAATACAGTGATTTTTCTATTTTGATGATTAATATTGCCTTTTCTCCTTACTGATGATTGTAAGTTTTAATAACTCTTTTCCCCTGTGAGGATGGTATGTGTGTTCTACTTTTTGATTGTCTGTATCTGAGAGTGTCTCTTTCTTACCAACGTACATGAAACTTTGCCTAAATGTTATATTCTTCATTTGTAATATTATTCCTCTTCAAATGCTGAACGCGTTGATCCATTGTCTTATGACAGTTTTGCATGGAGAACTTTGACACTTGTATACCCAAGCTTTCTCCCCAATTTTAATAAATAATACATCTAACAGAATGTTATAGGGTTCTTTCCAGCTTGTATATACAATTCATAATTATTGATGATATCTTTAGATGCACTCTTTACATCTAATTTTCATCAATGAAGTGCCATCCTTTCATTTTCCTAAGAGATGGCTTTCGTTCGCATAGAACTTTTCCTCGGACATGTCTGAGCTTATTTTGCTTTATTTGATCTAGTCATTCCACTGGGAATATAAATTATATATATGTTGGCATTTTCCTCCCCCACTTTAATATCTTTTACTTTCTCATCTCATCAGTTGCATCTGTTTGCTCTTCTTCCTCTGTAGTAAATTTCATCCTCCACGGTGTTGAGTACATTTTTTATATTTTAATAATCTTCCAACTCTCAGTTGAACTTAATTCTGCTTTTTGAACTTTTAGTTTCCTTACAATATTTTCTTATCTCCCCCTATTGCTTTTTATTTCAAACCATGCCTTCTCATCTCAATCTGTGCTACTTGGATTTCTCCATTAATTATAAAGTGAACACATCCTTGTATAATTTTTTAAGGATTCCAAAGAACTTCCTGCGGTTTTCTTCTTGATTTTTAAGAATATTATTTTAGGGAAACTTTCCTTTAATCACTTACTTTCAATAATTATGCAGTGTTTTTTCCCCCAACATGCCAATGTTAACATTTTTCCTTATTTCCAATTCTTGAAATACTGAGATATGTTAAGGCTACTGTCAGTCAACACACGATAACCCTCTTTCAACTATAGGGAAGAGATATGGGAACATATGTATAACTGGTTCACTTTATTATAAAGCAGAAACTAGCACACCATTGTAAAGCAATTGTACTCCAATAAAGATGTAAAAAAAAATTATACTGTTGAAGGGAAGGTTTTTGAACTTTTTAAAAACTGTTTTTGAAGGACACTTCTCTTTGACAGTGGTTGTATCTTTTTTGTCCTTATTCCCTAAATGTTTTAAAAGTCATCTTTCACTGTCCTGTAACAAAGCCTTAAAATTTGTACAAATTATAGGTATAAAGCTTTTAAAGGATTTTCAGGGTAAAGACACCCATAAACATAACTAGGGAATACAAATAAGAACATTAGGAAATCCTAGAAGCCTACCATTGTGCCCTTTCTGGTCACTAGCCTCCAATGGAAAATACCTGACTTATAATGCCACGGATAACTTTTTCCTATTTTGTACATTATATAAATGGAATATTATAATATATATTCTTATATCTGACTTCTTATTCTCAAAATTATAGCTGCAAGATGTTACATGTAAGCGTACTTCATTTATTTTCATTAAGTGAGGTTTTCCCTTGTATAAATATATCTGCTATGGATTGAATGTTTATGTACCTCAAATTTTATATGTTGAGACCCTAATTCATAATGGGATAGTATTTGGAGGTGAGGCTCTTGGGAAGTAATTGGGTTTGGACGAAGGCATGAGGGTGGAGTCCCATGATGGGATCAGTGCCCTTATAAGGGGGTGAAGGGATCAGAGCTCTCTATCTCCCGGACATGTAAGGATCAGTTAGAAGATGGCTGTGAAGCAGGAAGAGGGTTCTCACCTGAACCCAGTCATGCTAGCACCCTGATCTTAGATTTCCAGCCGCCATAACTGTGAGAAATAAAATTCTGTTGATTAAGCCACTCAGTCAAATGTACTTTTGTTATAGCTGCCCAGGCTGACTACGATAGTACAATGATTTATTTTTTTATCCATATTTCTGTTGATAGACATCTGAGTCATATATAACTTTAGATATATATGTGTCATTTTCTTTTAGCTATATACCTAGGAGTCAATTTACAGAGTCATAGGAATGGGTATTTTTAGATTTAGTAATGACTAATGAGTTTCAGCAACTTTTCTCATGCTATTGGCAATTTGGATCTCTTCTTTTATAAATATATGTTTAAGACATTTTCCCATTGTTTTATTAGCTCGCTTGGCTTTTACTTATGATTTCTGGAAGTTCTTTGTGAGTCTTCTATTAGGCACATGTGAAAATATCATCTCTTGGTCTGTGGTTTGTCCTTTCAATTTCTTAATTATGTATTTTGATGAGAAGTTATTAATTTTATGCCATTCCATTTATCATTTTCTCCTTTATGGTTAGTAATGTTTGTGTCTTGTTTATAAAATCCTTCTTTAACCTCACTCACAAGATTTCTCTAATCATAAGCATCACCACATACTATATTTGTCATGATAGTGGGGTTCTTCCCCCTTGAATCTGCTCCACATTCTCAATCTTTTAGAGCATGGTAACAGTTGGGAGAAAACTTCTGAAATAACAAATGTACCACTTTAATTCGCCTTACCCTTTGCTTTTAGCCTAGTTGTTTGTTGGGGAGTTGCTGATTATAATTAATACTGTAAAACTGTAGGAACAACTGAGATAAGTAGAGTGTGAAAGGAGTTTGATGTTTTGGGCTGCTTCATAAATAAGCTCCTGCAGGGTAGACTGATAATGATTCAATATTTTAGTGGTTAGAGACCCTAGGTCTCTAAGTCAAGAATCAGGAAGGTACAGAATATTTTAATATTGTGCTGCAAGCGTTCTGAATCTTATGAAACAAATCTTAAATATGCTATTATATAAATTCTGGATAAGGTTGTGTAAATCATGTGTCTTCTTTTCAGTGTATATTTCTTATATATATCAGAATTGTATGCTGGTATTTGTTTTCACTGCATATGAACTATATTTTCAGAGCTCTGTTGTTGCTTATTTTTGAAATGTCTTTATAGTTATTGTAGTGGGAAATGTCCCCTCCATTTTTCTTAATGCCAACAATATTTTTTTCCTCTAAGGATATCTATGTGAAATATCGCAAAGCCTGAGGCATTCTGTGTATGTAAGTGTGTGTATTTGCTAGAGAATAGATTCTCAAGAGATAGTCTGATAGATGATGATGTGAGTCTGAATGAAAATTAGTCTCATAACTTCAGAAAGTACCATAGGGACATTTAAGAATCACTTCATCAAGGTAATTTAGTAATAAAAATTTTGGGAGAGGCTAGTGACCTGGAAAGGAGTAAACTTGATAAATGCAATGAAGACATAGAATTTAGTGTAGCTTTTAACAGGGTAAACTGCACTAATGTCAATGAGGAAATACTCAGGTTAGAGCCAATGTTTATTTAAAAATCCATAAGGGTATTTAACTAATTTAAATATATTTTTACTTTGTTATTGAATTAAAATACTAAGCCAGAGGAGTTAAAATAGAAGCTTCCTCTCATTTTTTTAAAGGGTAAAGGAGGGTAAATAAAAATTAAATAAATTATATTTCATTTATGTTTTCTCACAGGAGACTGAATTAAGACCAACCTTGTGGCTGATTCATTATCAGATTGATTTTTAAGATTCTAATACATGTAATAATGTTAAAACAAGCAAGAATTAGTTTGTTATTTGGCAATATTTTCATTTTCCAATCCTTGGTATACTATTCATATCATGACTGCAACATACCCGATAACCTTTGCTTTAAAGAATATGAGAAATACAAAACCTAACTACTGTATATGTCTAAAAATTTTTCTACATTTTTTTAATATATATTCTCTAAATATAATCTTTGACTTTTTTTTTTTTTTTTTTTTTTTTTTTTTTTTTTTCAGTCTCTT
>NW_020174135.1:7879739-8028662 GCF_003031525.2 Neophocaena asiaeorientalis asiaeorientalis
TTTTTTTTTTTTTTTGCGGTACACGGGCCTCTCACTGTTGTGGCCTCTCCCGTTGCAGAGCGCAGGCTCAGCGGCCATGGCTCACAGGCCCAGCCGCTCTGCAGCATGTGGGATCTTCCTGGACTGGGGCACGAACCCGTGTCCCCTGCATTGGCAGGCGGACTCTCAACCACTGCGCCACCAGGGAAGCCCTAATCTTTGACTTTTAAATCAAAGCTGTGATAGATTTTATAAGGGATTTGAAATAAGCTGTAGCTTAAATATGAGTTATAAAATTTTGAAAATATTTGCATTTGAAAGTTAGTTGAAATAAAAAATAACATTAAACATCTAAGAAAAAATGCAAGAGAGTCAATATTTGCTTAAATATGTCATGGATAAGAGTTTACTTCTCCCAAAATGATCTTCAGAGTAAAGTATTACTAGTTGTGCTTCTGAGACAATGGAGTGGTAACCTCAGATCCATTACCTGTCTCTGGGAAATCAAAACAGGCTTCTTGACAACCAAATGCCAATCAGCACCCCATCAGGACTGAGGATCCTTACAGACTGTTGGACACATCACATGAACTATTTGGTTTTACTGCTTTCTTGGTCAGTTGCACTGAGACCTCTCCTTATGCAAGTTGAAGCACATTAAGAGAAAATTCCTCCTCTATAAGCCTACCTAGGTTTGTTCCTTAGAACATTTTAAAGGCAGCAAAACTATGTGTCTTTCAACAAGTCCAGGGTTTTCAAATTAATTGACTCGAGGTCATTTACTTTGGGTGTATGATTCACTTGAACCATTTTAAAGATAATATATATTAATGTTGAATCCTTTCGAAAGAAACAGACAAATAGGATAATTAGAGTTAGAACAAGGAGTAAGATTAGTTGAAAAAAATATAACATCTCTACATTTCAAGAGTGTGGAGTTTCCCTCCCCTTCCTTCTCCTCCTCCTTTATTTATTTACCTTTTATTTATTAAAGAAATTTAAATGTTATATTGGAAAATATTCACTTAATGCAAAAGCAGTTATTGACAGAGGAACATAAAGAATGGGATATATGCAAAACACAAACTAAACTACAAGTCATAAATCCAATTATATACATAATAACATTAAATGTGAATGGATAAAATAATTCAGTCAAAAGGCAGATTTTGCCAATATGGTTAAAATAATCAATTTCTGATTATATGCTGCTGCAGGAGACACACTAGCAATTTGAAGATATGAACAGATTGAAAGTAAAATGATGAGAAAAATATACAAACAACCATAGAAAACAAAAGCGGCTATCCTAATATCAGACAAAATAGAGTATAAACAAAAACATATTATTAGAGATAAAGAAAAGCCAGATAAAAGGGAATTCATCAGAACATCCATTGGATAAGAGGAACAAAAATTGAAGTTCATGGTATATGAACAAATTCTTGAGTGGAAAATCTTAACATGCTTAGAATTTTTTTTTTTGAATTTTATTTTTTTATATAACACGTTCTTATTAGTTATCTATTTTATACATATTAGTGTATATATGTCAATCCCAATCTCCCAGTTCATCCCACTACCAACACGCCTAGAATTTTGACTAGGAATGTTTTGTCTAAAGATTACATGGATCAGAATCTTCTTAGTAGTTGTGTAGATTAAGATAATTCAGGGTTGCCAGCGTCTCTGACCTCTAATGTATAATGCAGCAAAGTTTAGGTTCTAACAATTATTTTTCTTACAGTTTTATCTTCAGAATATCTTCAATTCAATTCAAAAAATTACGCATACAAGGAGATGGGACAGCATGAACGAGCCCCAAAGAGACCATGGAGCAAGAGGAATCAGATAAAATGTTATAAGAGCATATTTTGAGCTACTTTATGGCAATAGGTAAGAAAATTTAGATAAAAATCTAAAAATCACTGGTAAAATATTAGTAAAACTTATGGAAGGAGAAAAAAGGAAATCTGAATGATCACTAAAGCCAGATTCAATAATCAACAATCTTTCCACATAAAGAACTCCAGACACAGTTGGGTTCACTGATGAATTCTATCAGATGTCTGCACAGCAAATAATCCAAATCATATACAAATTTTCTCAGATTTAGGGAAAAAAATAGTGAAATTTCCTCTAAATATTTTATGAGGCTAATCAGCATCTTGAAACAAACAATAAGGACAGCAAAATAAAGGAAAATCCAAAGCGGATAAATTTTAAGAACATTCATACAAAAATTTTAAGCAAAATATTAGATTGTAAAGAATGTATGAAAGATAATACATCATGACCCAGTTGGGCTTCAACAAGGATTTAATTAAACTTAACCAATGAACTTTGCCATGTTGCAGGTTAAAGCAAAAAAATATATCTTTTTTTTTTTTTGCGGTACGCGGGCCTCTCACTGTTGCGGCCTCTCCCGTTGCGGAGCACAGGCTCCGGACACGCAAGCTCAGCGGCCGTGGCTCACGGGCCCAGCCGCTCCGCGGCATGTGGGATCTTCCCGGACCGGGGCACGAACCCGTGCCCCCTGCATCGGCAGGCGGACTCTCAACCACTGCGGCACCAGGGAAGCCCAAATATATCATTTTTATATAGTTTCAATTGCTTTCTATTCAACCTATTGTTAAGGATGTAAATCCTGCCCTGGGGTTATGGGGATAGCCAAACATAGCTTTGGGAAGGATGACCCAAACCTTGCAGGGCCAAAAGGGCATTGCACTTGGGAACAGGGTGAACAAGCAGGGGCCACAGGAGGTACTTCTGTAGTATCAAGAGGGTAGGGTGCCCCTTGGTTCCCATGGAAAAGTGTAATCGGATTGTTAAGTAATTCCACGGACTGGCAAGAAGCATACCCACTTTCCAAGATAAGCAGAAACTGTTCCTGGTACGTTTTATAAGGAGGGCTGTTTGACAGATGACAACCCATATAATATGGAACCTCAACTTTAGGCCTTACACCACAATTATGGAGAGAGTAGAGTTAGGGTACACTGTTCACTGTGAATACATTTTACATTGATGTGTTATTTTTACCTATAGTATGAACAATCCCTACATCACTTAATTTTATCCTGAAGTAGTAGGAAGGTCCAGATAGGGGTGAAGAGAAATGTTCAGGTTTCAATAATAAAATCATAACTTGCATTTACTTCTTTTCTCCATCTCCATTTTATCCTTTGTCAAGAATTTCTGGTTTTATCAATGTTTTCTGTACAAATTCATCTCATGCAATCTTACGTGTGTGAAAATGAAAGCCAGTGAGGTGGGTAGATGATGATAATTTGTCTCTCTGACCTATAGACAAGGTAAAATATGACATCATTGCAATGCATTCAATGCAGACAAAACCACAGCCAGATTTAAGTAAAATATTGAAGGAGATCAGATTTGATTTTCTTAATCCTTGCAAAATCGATCTCAGGTCACTCACTCTTACCCCCTCTCACGAGATCTTATTCTCTTTGTACTGATATGCCAAATAATTGAGGTCATCTGGTTTTCCCAAGTCCAAGTTGATAATACATCTGGGAGATGTAGTTTGGAGGATTAAACATTGACACTTTCAAGACATTTTAATAGTTTATAAGAGAGTGCATAAGACTTCTTGATATTTCTACTATTTCAGAAATATGGTGCATTTTATTAGTGTCGCTGAGTCACAACATTTTGCCTCATATCCATATCAAAAATTAGCTGATCTGAGATTATTAAGGCAGAAATTAGTAGGAAAAGACAACCTCAGTAAAGATTACTGATTGTCAGGGTTTTCAGAGTGTTTAAAATAGTTTACATGTTAACCCTAATGATTCTCTGATTGGTGAAATTTATAAAAAAGTGAAGTTACAAAGCTGTGTTTTCCTGTGATTAAAGGTTGAAATGTTTCTGAAGATAACATATTTTATCTGACTTCCCTGACACACACAACTCCATTTAAAAGATTTCTCCTTAACTCATCATTTAAAAAATGATCCAAGTATTTATCCATTAAGTAGTTTAAATTACCTTGCATATAAACTCCTTTAACAGTCATAACCAGACATATCTTAAAGACTATCTAATTTTGTGAAAGTGGACTAGACAGTTTTACTTCCATTTAATGCATGTTTTATATATTCATCTGGAAAATAATTAAATCAGTTATTAAATATTAATATTTAAAATGTTGACAGGAGTACCGTTGAGGGTTAGAACACGGTTTAATTTTTAAACAAGGACTTTCATATCTATTCTTGAGACAAAGAAGTATTCTTCAACCTATTTTTACTAGTTATGTGGAAACTGAAATCACTTTGAGTAATCGCCATGCACTGTTTGTTTATGTTCTTTACCATGAATTGTTATCATGACTGGCAAAGACACATTCAAATACACTGTGGATTATTCATCTCTGAAATTGCTTTGAATTGGGTGCAAAATGCCAGATGAGGTTCATATAACATGTCACAATATATTAGGTGGAACATTCCTGCTGAGCACCTTATTGTAGGCAAAATAAATGTTTTTCATTAACTAGTAATTAACCTGGCTACATTATGAAGGTCAAAAATTAGCCTATGGCATACAATACCTTATGTACAGGTTGCAAAAGATAAATTTATCAATTTAAATACTCTCTGGATAATACAAGCAATGACAGAGGCAGAATCATAGTAGGTCAATAAACAACAATGGCAAAATTCCAAACAGAATAGAGTTACATGTTATACAATGGAAGAAAATAAACTTTTATTGACCACTTACTATGTTTCTTGTATTAACACATCATTATCTTACTTAATTTTCTACAGAAATGTAAAAGATGACTCTATTACTTCCAAGTTTGATCCAAGGAATTAGAGGTACAGAGATATCATTTTTCCTAAGTCACGAAGAATACAATAGTTGGGAAATGATTCTTTTCAGTAGTCTACTAGCTGCCAAATTTGCCGTGTCCTAGTAGAAGAAAAAAAAAATTAAAGGAAATAGATGCAAAGACTGGTGTATGAGTATACAAATAATAGATTGAACAGTGAGTAAATGAGCAAGGTAATATGTATATTAATGTATAAGTGACAAGCATACTTTTTCATAAGCAATTTGACTGCTACTTCTCTCTATATGTAACATTTTAAATAGTGGAAATTATAATGGTGGGGAAAAGTAGGGAAATGGTGGAATAGAAGGAGTAAAAGCTAATGCCATTGTATTGCAACTAATATTAGAAAAGTGAACATTTGGCATTGTTTTCAAGATTTAACTTTAAAATGATGACTATAGGGGACTTCCCTGGCAGTCCAGCAGTTAGGACTTTGCCTTCCTATGCAGGGAGCGTGGGTTAGATCCCTGGTCAGGGAGTGAAGATCCCATGTGCCCCGTGGCCAAAAAAACAAAACATAAAACAGAAGCAATATTGTAATAAATTCAATAAAGACTTTTAAAATGGTCCACATTAAAAATATCTTTAAAAAAGTGATGACTGTAAATAACTTTAGGGTTCATAGGTTTATTTGTTGAAAATCTAGGAAACATGCATATCAGTTTGCAGTAGAATTTTTTCATGATGTCAATTAAGAATACCATTTTCAATTTTTAAAACGTTGTTAATTTGGGGGAAGAAATCAGAGTGGAGGGATGAGTTGTTTTCTACAAGGTTAAGAGGGGTAGAAAGGATGTTCACGGACAAGGAGAGAACTTAAATAATTCTGATACCATGTATGAGCTAGCTGTTCCTCAGTCTGTAGGGGAAAGTGATAGGATCTTTATGACTTCATTTTTATGTGTGTCAGTGCCAATAATAGAAGCAGAGGGAATGGTAGCTACGGAAATAGTAAGCTGAACAGATATTGAACCTACATTTGGAACATTCATCCTCTGGGGTCATGGTATTGAAATCATTTAGCATCAACAAGGACCAGATGGGCAGGGCATTAATGTTCCACCACACTGGCACACGGTAATAACAACCAGGCCAGAATCAGACACCTCCTCTTCTCTGAGAATGGGTGAGACTCATGGAGAGACAGATGCAGTACTCATGTGGGGTGCAGAACTTAAGGGGCTGTTGATGACTCCAGCAAGCAAGACAAATACTAGTTCAGCACATAATTTAGAAAAATAAAAGTCAAAATTTAGAAATCTAAAATCAAAATGTCAAATTTAAAAGTTGAAGCTAATAAAAATTTTAATAAAGTTAATGACAATTTAAAAAGCTAACTGTGGGCTAATGTTTTAAAATTACCTTGAAAACTATTTCCTTCAGAAGGAAAAGAAACAGTATCTACAGTCTTTATGATGTATCATTCACGATGTCAATCATACAATCTGTATTAGTCGAATTTTCCAGAGAAACAGATCAATAGGATAGATAGAGAAATATATGAGAGGTGATTAATTATGGGAATTGGCTCAGAGAAGAAGCTGAGAAATTCTGTGACATGCCAGCTGCAAGATGGAGAACTAGGAAAGCCAGTTGTATAAGTCAGTCTGAGTCCAACATCCAGAGACTTGGGCATTCCAATGTCTAAGAGCAGGAGAAGATGGATGTCCCAGCTCAATAAGAGAGGGAAAGAATTCTCTCTTTCTTTACCTTTTTGTTCTGTTTGGGCTCTCAGTTGATTGGATGATGCCCACCCATATCGGTAAGGGCAGATTTTCTTAGTTTACTGACTCAAATGCTAATCTTTCTTGTAAACACCCTCATAGAAACACCCAGAAATAATGGTTTACTGGCCATCTGGGCATCTCTTAGCCCAGTCATGAAGACCCATAAAATTAACCATCACACTATCCAAAATCACTACTCATATGAGCACTAGAAATAGGTGATTCATACTGGAGAGACCAAGCAATCCGTGGAGGCTACCCACAAGATGACCAGGCTGTTGCAATTACCAGACACAGGTTTTTATAACAGACATTATAACTGATGACTGTAAAGAAAAATATGCACAAAGAAAATGAAAATATAGAAAAACTCAGACGAAAGGAAAAGTATAAAGAGAAAGATTTGAAGGAGTTGTCTCATGTGCTGTGGGGCTAGCAAGTCCAGAATCTCTAGAACAAGCAGGCAGACACTGGCAGGTCAAGGAGGAGCTGATGCTGCCATCTTGAGTCTGAAATCTCCAAGGTGGAAACTCAGGTGGGGTTTCTACGTCACAGTCTTGTGGCTGAATTGCTTCTTGCTCTGGAAACCTCAATCTTTGCTCTTAAAAATACCTTGCATCTAAAAAAATACCTTCAAAGCAATATCAAGAATGTGTTTGATGAATCAACTGGGTACAGCCAAGTTGACACATAATCATCGCAAATGGTTGTCTTTTTATTTTTTTACGTATACATATAAGCAGTGTGCATCAATGGAGTGGGTAAATCAATAGCTGCCTATTATAGGCACTATTCTGGTACTCTTTATCAGCATGGTATGTATTGATAGAGAAAAGATACACAAAAAATGAAATTGGATGAAAGTGATATTTTTAATTGATGATGTATTCAGTATATTTTTAAGATTTTAGTCTTCAGATGCATCAATTTTCAAATCAGTTATTTGCATTTTACACTTTTGAATTTTACAATTTAAAACACCAATTATTGGAGATACTAAACATATCTTAGCTCTAACTCCCATATGTTTTTTGTGTTTTTTTGTGATACACGGGCCTCTCACTGTTGTGGCCTCTCCTGTGGTGGAGCACAGGCTCCGGACGCGCAGGCTCAGCGGCCATGGCTCACGGGCCCAGCTGCTCCGCGGCATGTGGGATCTTCCCGGACCGGGGCACGAACCCGTGCCCCCTGCATCGGCAGGCGGACTCTCAACCACTGTGCCACCAGGGAAGCCCTCCCATATGTTTTTATAACAGATATTATAATTTAACAGGTTTTCATTAAGAATTCTAATCCTAGAAAAAGCTATTTCCTCTTTCTTCTTCTCTTTGCTTTTTTTTTTTTTTTTTATCCTTTATGCATGTAGGGTGAGTAAAGTCAAGCAACTGCGTGTAAGAGTCATGTGCTAAGAAGAGGCATTAGGAACTTTGCAGTTCTAAAAAGCAGTGAAGAACTTCTCATTAGCAGGATTGCAGGTTGAGTCCATTACACTTCAGAAACCTCACTGCTTTTTATTCTTTTATGAAGCAAGAGTAAAGGACATTTTTAAAGGAGAAATAAACTTAACTCGTCACCACAGAGAGGAATGCTTTACACTTAGCCTCAGAAAAGTTACAATCTCCCCGCTAGTAAGTTATCTGAAGCTAATTATTCATTTATTTATTTGGCGAAGACACAGAAGAGATTACGAAGGTAAAATGTGCACCCCCCCTTTTTTGTTTATTGCAAACATTTAGAAGCTTAGAAGCAGAAAGCAATGACCCTGTGACCCAGGAATTTGACAACTAGAGAAAATACACCCTTGAGAAAATTGTGTTCACGGTTTTAGGAGAACTTCATAAAGATCTTCAATGAGCAATGCTTTCAGTAGTAAAAATCTGGAAGGAATAAATATTCTTCCATTAAAGAATGGATAAATTTAGCATGGTCAAACAATGGAATCAACTGAAATAAAGGGTATATTCACCAAAATCAGTAAACTTCAAGTACATAATTTTAAGTAAATAAAAAACATTGCAAAACGATCAGACCATGTTATATAATAACTTACGTAAATATTATTGACAATATATTTTTTATAAACATGTGTGTATACATATACATATATATATATATACACACACACATACACATAATCATGAAGGAAAAGAAATACATTCTCTCAGCATCTCTGGAAAAAGGTGGAAGGAGGTATGATGGGGGCAGGATAGAATGTCTGAAGTAATATATCTACAAAGCTTTTTTTAATAGATGGAAAATACATGAAAATATACAGTAGTTAAATGTGGGTAATCATTTTATGGATCTCTGCCATATTAATGTCCATACATATTTATCTTTGCAGAAAATCATAATTAAAAAAATGTTAATTTAAAATAAGCAGAGGCGGCAGAGGCCCTTTTGGGAAGGAGGGGCATAGCTACCGATTAGGGTCGTTTGCATCCAGTTGGACCTTTCACAAAGGAACGCAACAACAGGCAATTCTGTTTTATTTTAAATCAACTCTGTTTTCTTGCCTGAAAAATATGTATTTTGTTACCATCAAAACCCGTTAAGCTATTTAAAAAGGAGAGGTATGAATGTTACAAAGATTCTTTGAAAATTTAAAAGTCTAACCAGTATACTTTATGAGACAAACTGAACACATTACACTATTGATGAAAAATTAGTGATCAATGTGCATCTATGATTCAATAATACATTCAGGTACATGTTAATATTTAACCTAACATATATCCTTACTTAAAACTCAAATAACCGTAAATATGTTAAAAAATGGTATAATCTTCATAAACCAGGTCCAAAGAAAATATTTCCAATGAAGCAGAACTTTCTGGAGCCCTGTGCATACCAATAAGAGTGTGAAATTCTATAAACTGGAAGGAAAAAACCTACATGGATGAAACTAATGAAATCTCTCAGCTTGCCTATATAGAGTTGCCTACAGAGAATGAGGATTGAAGCCTTATTTCTCCTGCAAACATGTACTTTTAAAATGGGATTATTTAATAGCTCCCTGCTGGTTTTATTGGAAAGGCAATTAGAAATCATTCAAGTTCCACTTATTTCATCTCTCATGCCACATTTCATAATGTAATCTTAAATAAGGTCACATGGTGAAGCAAAATTCTCCCCATAATAAAAAAGTGCCATTTTCAGAAGACACTCATGCTTAGTGAAATTGTTCTCATATACACAAAGCTGGCTTTATGTATATTTTTTATCACTAGCATGTAAAGTAGGCAAAACTCAAGTTATCATCAAACAGTGCAATCACTGGAAAAATGTCGTTTTCTTTGTAGATGAGAGAAATTACTTAAAAAGTATTTAACGTGGCTTTTCTACTAATGGAAATTAACTTCATAATCACAAATTATTTGTTTTTTCAGTGTAAATGAACTGATTCACTAGATTAAAATAATAGAATGTAAAAATGGAAAGAAAAAATGGACAATAAACCAACTGGATTTTTCCCAGCTGCTTTGGCATATTTCTCCAGTATATTTTCGCAGTCCTAGAATATTTACTAAAAAACCACCAGGAAATTATGCATGGGTTTATAATCACACATAGCTTCTATAAAGTATTTACAAGGTACTCTATTTAATTTTCATAGTAAAATATTACACTGAGATGGAATCTTAGTCACCATCTGTCCATGTCTTTGATTTATAGATGAGGAAATTGAGGTCCAAGTAAGTCCATGGTCACAGCTCTTTGGAAGTGGAACCAAGAACAGAAATATCCCATGCTTGTGTTCATTCAGAAACACCTGGACAATTTTCTTCTTAAGAAACGTAAAAGAGAAATAAGTCAGTGGAATAAACCAACTTTAAAATTCCACTAAAAACCAAATAGTTACTCTATTATTAATGAAGGTAATTGTTATATAGCTAGGGAATAAATGTTCTCATGTCAAATTATCATTTTAGAAGGAGATAAAAAAGACTTTGTCAGTCAGAAACAATAACAGAAGAGAGTCTTGAAAAGTTCTCTAGTTGTGTTTAATAACAATTTATAAAAGCTTTTATGTGAAAAATGGTTTTATGCCAAGGATTGTGCTGGTCGTCGTGCATACAAAGATGAATAATGCATTCCCTGCCTTTAAGACTGTCAAAAGCTTTTGTGTGATATAGAGAAATATGTTAAGGGCAATGAGGAAAGTGCTATAATTAAAATTTGTAGAAATCTCGATGGAGATATTTTATTACATGTGGAGATCAAGGAAAACTTCACTGAGTAACCTTTTAGTAGTCTTGAAAAGTGGGGAGAATTAGCAAAGTGTAAAAATGCTGATGTGGCGGTTAAGGAAGAAAGTAAAGATGAAAAACCAAAGAGCGTTCTGAAAAAACAGAGGAGAAAACAAGTGAGAGGGACCTGAGGGACTGTGAAATTGGTGAATTTCACCAGCAGTGGTTCAGGAATGTAGCACAGGGATGGCAAAGATAAGACGCCATCACCTGGTTAAGTGGGTCTGTGGGGACCACACTTCATGCCAGCACTGGGCACACAGCAGGAACATAAAAATATTTCAAAGAGCCTTGGAGGCCAAGCATGCTTGGATCTCTGCCTACATTTCTAGCCTTGCCTCTCTGTGATCCCATATCATTGTCTCTCTTTCAGTTATCCAAACGTTTGTAATCTTTCCTATGAATGCCTCAAAGGTGTACATTGAAAGGAAAACATCTGTAGTTATTTCTAAGATTTACTTAAAAGTTACTCTTTAATTTTTTGATAGATTTTTAATTTTTTGAGATAGCAGGAACAAGGGAGCAAGGCCCCTTTCTCACCTTGTAAATGTTTCCTGCCATGTTAAAGATTGGAATTTACCTTGTGATATGGGGAGAGGGGCTGAAGGCTCCTGAGCTGGGCAATTACTTGCTCGGGTTTGAGATTTAGAAAGCTGACCCTGGTGGTACTGAGGAGGATGAACCTAATGTGGGAGCAGGGATGATGGTGGTGATGGTGGTGAGGATGATATTGGAAGCACGAACTCAGACTGAGAATTTTTTCTCAAAATAGTTCCATGGTCCAGGAAGTCTGACAGTGTCTGGAACTGAGGAAATGCAGGTCCTTTCTGTCCCCCACTGTACTCCCTGCCCCATCCTCCTCCCAAGAAAACCTCCTTGTTATTGAAGGAGAAACCTTTGTAATTACTCTCTAAGGTGTGGGAAAGAAGTGGGAATGTTCCTAAGTGGTGAAGACACTAAATGTTGAAGAAGAGACAAACAGAGCTGCTGTGTCTATGAGCTCTGGGGCTCAGAAATGTTATATTGATTCCAGGAGTGTTTGGAAATGTCACTGTCTTGTCTTCCCAAACACCAGTGTCTCAAGCAGCCTTAAGGGAAGGTCTTCATCTTCCTGTCTCCTCTCTTAAAACTGGATTCTTCAACCTCCTACCTCTGAAGTTTGACTTGTCCAGAATGACTTTCCTTTTCCCTCTGCCCTTATTTTTCTGTTGTTTATCCAAAAGCCAGTTTATATCTACCTTTTTCACTTACCTTTTTCTAATGTCCTTAGTCCTTAGTCCTCTCTCTGAACTTCTGTCACTTACTCTCCAAATGCTTTTATGTTCTTTTCCCTTCATTTACTATTTTGTAATTCCAGAATGTAATGTGGTGAATCAGACATAATCATTACTTAGAAATACTTGTGTAAAACAAAGGGTATAAGATAAGAAAGAATGAGTAAATAGTCCTGAGGTTTGATCCAATTGTTAGGCAAAGGCTCACTTTAATTCTGAATCTGTTTATGTGAAGATTTTTCTTGAGTAAAAATAAGAATATTTCTTAACAATTGGATCTCAATACTAAATATATGACTGATATATACAATGGCCTATAGCATTAGAACTAGAGATTATCTAGTTCAAACCTGGAGACTGGGACTTCCCTGGTTGTTAAGTAGGCAAGACTCTGCGCTCCCAATTCAGGGGGCCCGGGTTCGATCTGTGGTTGGGCAACTAAATCTCACATGCATGCCGCAACTAAGAAAAAAGAAAAGAAAACTGGAAGCTAAATTTATGCAGTGTGCCAAATTAATCAATATGAAATTGGGCATAGTTTTATTTTTTAAAAAATATATGATAAAACTGACTTCATTTCAGAAAACAATTGTGCAGTTCATAAATACACTTGATGTTTAAATTTAAAATATTGGGCTCGATTTTTAATTTGAAGGTAGGAATATAAATCTATCAAAAAATTAAAGAGTAACTTTAAGTAAATCTTAGAAATAACTACAGATATTTTCCTTTCAATGTACACCTTTGAGGCATTCATAGGAAAGATTACAAACGTTTGGATAACTGAAAGAGAGACAATGATATGGGATCACAGAGAGGCAAGGCTAGAAATGTAGGCAGAGATCCAATCATGCTTGGCCTCCAAGGCTCTTTGAAATATTTTTATGTTCATTCTCTGGGCGACATGGGTTTTTCCTGATGTCTAACATTTAATATCTTTATAATCGTATGCAAGCTAATTAGCCTATGTAAACCTCACTGTAATCATAAAAGTTGGTTGGGAAGACCAAATGAGAACATGTATATTACCTAAGTAAAATGCTTAGCACATAACTCTCAATAAATGTCAACTACTAATCTTATAGTGCCTGATGCTCCCTTTAGACAGAAGGAATGGAAGCATATTGATAGTAAAAGATAGTATCTTCTATGTGTTGTGATTTAACATGTATTGTGATTACTTGAGAATTTTTTTTTTTTTGCCTAAAATATTCTCTTCCTAGCCAGATTCCTTATCCTTTCTGACTAAACATAGAAGCTCTCCAGACACAACATTATTTGCCCTGGCAATGCCAGCCTACTCTCTCAGGAAGGAGGGGCTTCTTTTCTTTTAGACTACATTCCGTGTAGGCTCTGAGCTTCTGGAATGAAGAATAAGATCCTTCCTCATCTTTGCTGACATGAAAGCTAGTAGCAGGGGGAGTCTTTTGCCCCCAACCCTGGTGGAAGCTCCATTATAAAATCTGCCCTCATCTTACTCCTTGATTCAGTGGCCATTGGAAGAGAGAGATCTCCATGCAGTGCTTGCCTCCTGTTTTTCCTCCAGGGAGCAAGGAGTACTCTGGTGGCAGGTCCTTCTCTGCCCTTATTAGTGGTTGAGCGCCTCGTGGGAGGGTTCAGTTGGCAGTCCTTTGGCAGTCCCACTAAACCACCACCTCCAACAGAGCCTATGCAAGTTATAGAGCTGATGTTTCTGCCATCATATGCTGCTCTTTTTTATTTCTTAATTTGTTCAGAACAGAGGAAGAAGAATGCTATTTGCTGGCCTGCTGGGAGCCCCGGCACCTAGTGAAGAATAGGTATTCACTAGATTTTTGCTGAATGAATGGAGATAACACTTAATCGAACTCAATAGCTGAGAGGAAAATTGAATTAGCCTTAAAGTCTCATAAGTACAGCTATGCTTTAAAAAAAAATCATGTGCTTGCAAAAGCTGTCGATTTAATAAATCATTTGCCATGGAATGAGCTTTGTGAATATTTATCTCTTCAATATTATGGAGCCAGCATAATAGTTAGTAAAATAATAGACCACACAGATTCATAGGCAAAAAAGGCAACTCATCAAGAGATTTTAAATGATTATAATCATAGGTGTAGGCAATTAGTAAAACCTTTCTGTAGAATGAGAAAGGAAAAAATAAAATAATGCCACTTTCAGCATAAGCCAATTATAGGGTCTATGTATTTTCTGAACTATCACAAAATATTTTGTGCCTCACTATCCAAAAAGAGCCCTTTTAACCAGACTTGTCATTGCTTACATTTATTTTTAGGGCAATATAAAGGTTCATTTTATTTTCATGGTTGAAAAATTGAAGGGTATTCCTCTTCACCCACAGCTGTTATTCACTGTTAGAATGTGTATGGGTATGGTAGATGCTTAGAGACAATTTTTGTATCACATGAACACTTCGAGGAAGGTTAAAAGCAAGCTGAAGTGTTGCTTTTACCTTAGGCATAAATGTTTACGTTTAGTCATTTACCTCTTAAATAATACATTTAACTTTAAAAACATTTTTTAGAAAATAAAGGAGGGGTTCTAGGTTGAAATTAAGATTTGTTTTAAGAAAATAACATTCACTTGAACTGTATTTCACACTTAGGAGATCAAATTCAAATTTTCATATACAACTGAGCATGAAAATTCCTTGTGAATTTCCCAAGAATTAATGTCTGTTTCTCTTCATTAATAACCATGAACACACACACACACAGACTTCCACAGGTGTTCTATGGACTGATTTTGTATGACTCTTCCTATTCATTACACACTTCTGTGAAATCTTCACGGGTGCTTTTGGTACTTAGTTTCAAACAGAGATCTTTATTGCTTTTCTAATCTAAAAGAAAGAGGGAAAACGTGACTAACAGACAAAATACCCAAATCTAGAACAAAACAAAAAGCTGTAAAGTAATCCAGATAACTAAGAACACATGCTTAAAGAAGTACATACTATTTGAATGATAATCATGTTTCAGGCAAATGTTTCCAACCATGTACATTATTGGATTATCTGACTCTTGGAAGATTTCCTCCTGCTCAGAAGGAGGAGGTTTCAATTACCGTCTGTATAGTCAAAAAATAGTCTGTGACTTCAGTTAATATAGGCAGTTATTTTACCTCCACACACTTGCACATTTTCCTTGCCAATGTCATTTCCTGCAAGTGGCAGATCACGAAAGATAATCATATTGAACTCATAAGAGAGTCTTGTGCTATAAAGTATTTAAATTCTCCACAATTCCCCATTTTTTCAAGTGGTTTGAATTTAAGATGCTTTTCAAGGAATGTTTCCCCCTCACAACTCTCAGATTCTTGAGTTCAGTTTCTAAGGTTGCCATGAAAAATACTGTGGTAAATGTTGTGACATTTTCTGTGAACATGTCCCCTTATTACAGGACAACCCACTCAGCTCCCAGGATGGTCCATGAAATGCAACATGAGTCAAGCACATGGACCTCAGAGTTCAACCTGGTTTTGGTTGCAATTGTTTGTTTCGTTCATTCATTAAACAAATGCATGTTCAGAATGTGCTACAGGCCAGGTGCTCTATTAGGTACTAAAGGCCTTTTTCACATACGCAAATGAATGCTAGAATGAAGCTTTGTTTATTCTGTCATGCCAGAGCAGATATGTTGAACATTTTACAACCACAAACTACATAATCTCTAAAGCTGCCTTTCACTACCCTTCACTTCCTCTTCTGCATTGTCATTGTCTGTGTGTGTGTGTGTGTGTGTGTGTGTGTGTGTGGTGTGTGTGTGTAGGCAAGTGACATGTATCTATGTTGTAAATGTACCTTTCCTTCTAGGTTGTGAGCTAATCCAGAACATGTACTTTTTATGCTCAATACTTAGTGAGTAACATGTAAAAGTTACCCAGAAAAAGTCTAGGTAAAAAATGAATAACTTCATTTGGTTAATACTTTAAATATATAAACCTATTTTAATTTTTTATATGGATAAAATGTTACCCTAAAATATTAAATTAAAAAAATCAATTAGATCTACTGGAATTTATATGTGTTTTATACTAATACATTTTTTTAAATGAGTAGAGTTCAAAAACCACATTCACAGAAAGATAGACAAGATAAAAAGGCAGAGGGCTATGTACCAGATGAAGGAACAAGTTAAAACCCCAGAAAAACAACTAAATGAAGTGGAGATAGGCAACCTTCCAGAAAAAGAATTCAGAATAATGATAGTGAAGATGATCCAGGACCTCAGATAAAGAATGGAGGCAAAGATCGAGAAGTTGCAAGAAATGCTTAACAAAGACCTAGAAGAATTAAAGAACAAACAAACACAGATTAACAATACAGTAACTGAAATGAAAACTACACTAGAAGGAATCAAGAGCAGGATAACTGAGGCAGAAGAATGGATAAGTGACCTGGAAGACAGAATGGTGGAATTCACTGCTGTGGAACAGAATAAAGAAAAAAGAATGAAAAGAAATGCAGGCAGCCTAAGAGACCTCTGGGACAACATCAAATGCAACAACATTTGCATTATAGGGGTCCCAGAAGGAGAAGAGAGAGAGAAAGGACCAGAGAAAATTTTGAAGAGATTAGAGTCAAAAACTTCCCTAACATAGAAAGGAAATAGCCACCCAAGTCCAGGAAGCACAGAGAGTCCCATACAGGATAAACCCAAGGAGAAACACACCGAGACACATAGTAAGCAAATTGGCAAAAATTAAAGGCAAAGAAAAATTATTGAAATCAGCAAGGGAAAAATGACAAATAACATACAAGGGAACTCCCATAAGGTTAACAGCTGATTTCTCAGCAGAAACTCTACAAGCCAGAAGAGAGTGGCACGATATGCTTAAAGTGATGAAAGGGAAGAACCTACAACAAAGATGACTCTACCCGGCAAGGATCTCATTCAGATTTGATGGAGAAATCAAAAAGCTTTACAGACAAGCAAAAGCTAAGAGAATTCTGTACCACCAAACCAGCTCTACAACAAATGCTAAAGGAGCTTCTCTAAGTGGGAAACACAAGAGAAGAAAAGGACCTACAAAAACAAAACTAAAGGAACTAAAGAAAGAACAAACAAAACCCAAAGTTAGCAGAAGGAAAGAAATTATAAAGATCACAAGAGAAATAAATGAAATACAAACAAAAAAAAATAGCAAAGATTAAAAAAAGCTAAAAGCTGGTTCTGTGAGAAGATAAATAAATTTGATAAACCATTAGCCAGACTCATCAAGAAAAAGAGGGGGAGGACTCAAATCAAAGATACAGACCAATATCACTGATAAATATAGATGCAAAAATCCTCAACAACATACTAGCAAACAGAGTCAAACAACACATTAAAAGGATCATACACCATGATCAAGTGGGATTTATCCCAGGGATGCAAGGATTCTTCAATATATGCAAATCAATCAATGTGATACACCATATTAACAAATTGAAGAATAAAAACCATATGATCATCTCAATAGATACAGAAAAAGCTTTTGACAAAGTCCAACACCGATTTATGATAAAAAAAAAACTGTCCAGAAAGTGGGCATAGAGGGAACCTACTTCAACATAATAAAGTCCATATATGACAAACCCATAGCAAACATCATTCTCAATGGTGAAAATCTGAAAGCATTTCCTCTAAGATCAGGAACAAGACAAGGATGTCCACTCTTACCACTATTATTCAACATAGTTTTGGAAGTCCTAGCCATGGCAATCAGAGAAGAAAAAGAAATAAAAAGAATACAAATTGGAAAAGAAGAAGTAAAACTGTCACTGTTTGCAGATGACATGATACTATACATAAAGAATCCTAAAAATGCCACCAGAAACTACTAGAGCTAATCAATGAATTTGGTAAACTTGTAGGATACAAAATTAATGCACATAAATCTCTTCCATTCCTATTCACTAATGATGAAAAATCTGAAAGAGAAATTAAGGAAGCACTCCCATTTACCACTACAACAGAAAAATAAAATACCTAGGAATAAACCTACCTAAGGAGACAAAAGACCTCTATGCAGAAAACTATAAGACACTGATGAAAGAAATTAAAGATGATACCAACAGATGGAGAGATATACCATGTTCTTGGACTGGAAGAATCAATATTGTGAAAATGACTATACTAACCAGAGCAATCTAAAGATTCAGTGCAATCCCTACCAAATTACCAATGGCATTTTTTATGGAACTAGAACAAAAAATCTTAAAGTTTGTATGGAGATACAAAAGACCCTGAATAGCCAAAGCAGTCTTGAGGGAAAAAAACAGAGCTGGAGGAATCAGACTCCCTGACTTCAGACTATACTATAAAGCTACAGTAATCAAGACAATATGGTACTGGCACAAAAACAGAAACATAGATCAATGGAACAAGATAGAAAGCCCAGAGATAAACCCACACACTTATGGTCAACTAATCTACGATAAAGGAGGCAAGGATATACAATGGAGAAAAGACTACCTCTTCAATAAGTGGTGCAGGGAAAACTGGACAGCTACATGTAAAAGAATGAAATTAGAACACTCCCTAACACCATACACAAAAATAATTTCAAAATGGATTAGAGACCTAAATGTAAAACCGGGCACTATAAAACTCTTAGAGGAAAACATAGGAAGAACATTCTTAGACATAATTCACAGCAAGATCTTTTATGATCCACCTTCTAGAGTAATGGAAATAAAAACAATAATAAACAAATGGGACCTAATGAAACTTCAAAGCTTTTGCACAGCAAAGGAAACCATAAGCAAGACGAAAATACACCCCTCAGAATGGGAGAGAATATTTGCAAATGAATCAACGGACAAAGGATTAACCTCCAAAATATATAAACAGCTCATGCAGCTCAATATTTAAAAAACAAATAACCCAATCCACAAGTGGGCAGAAGACCTAAATAGATATTTCTCCAAAGAAGTTACACAGATGGCCAGGAAGCACATGAAAAGCTGCTCAACACCACTAATTATTAGAGAAATGCAAATCAAAACTACAATGAGGTATCACCTCACACCAGTAAGAATGGGCATCATCAGAAAATCTACAAACAACAAATGCTGGAGAGGGTGTGGAGAAAAGGGAACCCTCTTGCACTGTTGGTGGGAATGTAAATTGATACAGCCACTATGGAGAACAGTATGGAGGTTCCTTAAAAAACAAAAAATGGAATTACCATATGATCCAGCAATCCCACTACTGGGCATATACCCTGAGAAAACCATAATTCAAAAAGACACATGCACCCCAATGTTCATTGCGGCACTATTTACAATAGCCAGGTCATGGAAGCAACCTAAATGCCCATTGACAGACGAATGGATAAAGAAGATTTGGCACATATATACAATGCAATATTACTCAGCCATAAAAAGGAACGAAATTGGGTCATTTGTTGAGATGTGGATCTAGAGACTGTCATACAGAGTGAAGTAAGTCAGAAAGAGAAAAACAAATATCATATATTAATGCATATATGTGGAACCTAGAAAAATGGTACAGATGAACTGGTTTGCAGAGCAGAAATTGATACACTGATGTAGAGAACAAGCGTATGGACACCAAGGGGGGAAAGTGGTGGGGGAGCGTGGTGGTGGTGGGATGAACTGGGTGATTGGGATTGACATGTATACACTGATGTGTATAAAATTGATGACTAATAAGGACCTGCTGTATAAAAAAAGAAATAAAATTCAAAAATTAAAGAAAAGTGAGTAGAGTTGATTTTCAGATTAATATTACACAAAAGACTGGACTTAGTGGTTTCTATAAATCAATTCAAATCATACCTAATGAGGTTTAATTAAAACCTTTACAAAATCATCAAATAGTGTCCTAGAGAACTTTATGAACATTTTAGTTTGCATTTCCATTAATATTTTGACTGGTACAAATCAATTGCAGATGCTAGTATGCAAATTTATTTCAAGGCATCAGAGCTCAGCCTCCAAGGCAGCAAAACCCCAAATACAGAGCACTAATCGTCTTCTTCCTCTATGTCTGAAGAAATGCAGAAAATTAGGGAATTAAAAGCAAAACGCCAACTGGAAACTCTACATAAAAATGATACACCTCAATTCCTGGCCAAGGTATCTTGGGTACTTATAATGCATGTATTTCAAAGCAATTGCTCTTTTTCTTTCTCTCTCTCTCTTTTTTTTTTTTTTTTTGTAACAACAATTCTAATTTAATGGTAACTGCTAGTCATTTTTCACAGTTAAGTCTCAGTTATAGTTAAAGGACCTTCACTGGGGGGTGGGAGCAGAGGGAAGAGTGAAGATAAAAGTATATCTAATGTTTCTGACTAACAGGGACACAAATTAATCTGAGTTAACTGGCATATATGGAACTCCTAAATTTGTGGAAATGACGTATATTACATTTTGAGAACAATTATTCTTAAGTCTTTAAATGTGTAGCAGTTGTAGGTAACTGAATTTTTAGATTCAGATATAGGAAAACAAAGAGATAAGAATTAGGAGTTACATTGGAAAAGAGTTCTGAGAGCAATCCACTTTTTTCTCTTTTGGGAGGGAGTTAATAGTATAATGCTTTGAACATGCAAGAGTCAGGGGTTCTGTCCCTTTTAACAAGAAACAGGGCCATTATCTTAAAAAATACTCTTCGTAAAAACATACACACACACTGTTTAGATGTGATTCATCTACTTCTTTAGTCACTCAAAAAAATATTTACTGAGTGCTGACTCTCAGCCCATGATGGTTACAGTTACTCAGCAAAGACAGCCATGCTCTCTGTTTTCCTGGAGTTTACAATTTGGTGAGTGAGAATGTGGGAGGGAATAAGCCACAGTTTATCTTTTTTTGCTGAAACTACAAAAAAATAATGCTTCTGGGTGCCAAGCACCTTTCCTCGTGCCATCACTCTAGGCCACTCTGTAGATACACATAATTAGCCTTTCTAAAAATATTTTTCTTAATATACCTGTTTTACATTTTTTAACTTCTTTCTTTTATGTGCAGACTAAAATCTGAACTTTGCTCTCCTGGTGTTTAAGAACTTTCAAAATCTCATTAATTTACCTGTCCTCTGACTACTCTCCTTTCTAACCTGTTAACTATTTTAACTTCTTTACAGCTCTTAACACCATCAGAAATTATTTTATTCACTAGAATGAAGCTTTTAAGGGCATAGACTTAGTTCATCTTTTTCACCCCACTGCCTTCCAGCATCTGGGACAGAATCAGGCAGCTAGGTAAGGCTCTATAAATATGATGGCCAACTTCCTACTTTCCAAAAATCTCTCCTCAAAGTAGCTAATTGTTCTTGAAAATAATTTACACTTCCTCACCTGAATTTTCATGGACACTGTAACAGCCTGGAAAACATTTGCAGCAATTCTCACCTTTTGTTTGTATCCAACCCACCAAGTGTTTACTCAGTCACAGCCTGAAATACATTATGTTTATTTAATATTTCACAATTGATATTATCCCATCTCATGAAAACTTTTATTATTTTTTTAAGTTGTTACTTAAATATGCTCTTGCTTTTTCTGTTTATGTTCTAGTTTCCTAAGATACCATTTTATTTTAGTTTTCACAACAAAGCTAATGGTAATGAAATGATTTCAACATTGTATTTATTGTGTGACTCCTCTATATCAGGTTGATAGGGAGTCTTCAAAACTGATCCCTAAGTATTTAGTCTGTGACATCATAGCTATTCTGGTTTGTATTTCCTACTGTCTGAAGTAAGTATTTAATAATGATTGGTTTTATTTCAAAATAATATAGTAGAAGACCTATAGACAATAGAAAATATAAGTGGCTTATAGATAAATAAGCAGAGTTATAGAATTCTAGCTACTTTGGACCAGTTAAGGCAGGAAAAACATATTTGCATCCCTCAGTATGGCACAAATGTTATGTCATCACAGTTATTAACATATGGGGCAGTTCTGCATCATTGGCAATTATGGGCATTGGGTTTCATGTGCTCTGTTTTCGATCGTGGGATCATAGACCGTACTTTTTGTTCTTCAATAAAATTTAATATATAAAGAAATGGGTAGTACAGGTTTAAGGGATTATCAGGTGCTACACCGACAAAACAAAAATATGGAACAACGAAATATTGTCACAGTCACGGCCACCAAAGATGAGATGCAACAGCAGTAACACACGGTTTGTCAAGTAGAGCAGCTCGTTTCTGTTCAGACTTGATTTACCAGTTATTTGTTCCTCCTTTGCCTCCACATCCCCCCTTCTTTGTCCTACTTTGTGATACAGGACCTGGATCCTGCAAACTGTGTTTACCCTTTGCCTGCTCTACTTATCAGCTTCAGCCTATATACCCCAGCCCACTGGGGAGACTGCAGGGCTGGAGGAGAAAGGAAAGGCTTTCTTTTCTGCTTCCTGCCCTGTTTTAGTTTTTGCTTTCTTCTGTGGTGGCAGAAAGGCTGTTGCATGCGTGGTATGGGTTTCTTAGCCATGCCTGTGGCCCTGGACTGCCCCAAGGGCAGTCCCCACCCTCTGCTTCGACCCCCAGCAATGGGTGGTGTGTTCTTACAGCAGTCACACCGTCTCCTAACTCGGGAGATTCAGGCCTCTAACTCTCTCCACCCTGTGGGCCCTCCTCCAAATTTCTCAAATCTTCCTTGTTCACATTTGCCACTGGTATGAAAGAGGACCTTTTAGTGTTAGTGGCCTTACTCCCAGAAGTAATTCTTAGTTAGAACCAGTTTTTTGTTTGTTTGTTTGTTTTTAGCCTCAACTCTCAACCACACTGGATTCAGACTCCGAAACTAGATGTTGGAAATGGCAGATTTTTTCCAAGCAGTAAATTAAGAAAGAGGCAGTGCATCATTTGTTAATCCCATGACCACAAAACAAAACACGGTTTATCTACTTTTCCAAATTCCTCCTCCCAGTCTGCTATTTAATGAGGTGAAGATCGAGGTTCCGGCAGATTCTGTCCTTTAAAACCTGCTCAGGACTCTTTTTCAAATAACAGGATGGTAATTTCTGAGTCCCATTAATTCATGCAATCTGGAAAATTTTTAAAAGGATATTTGTTCAGATTAGTTCTACTTAAGAACACCTTTTATCATTTTTACATCTTGGAATCCAAAGATTGGCCAAAGGGCTTTACATTATGATGTAGCATGGATAGCAATTAAGGAATTAAATCGCTTTATTTTTCTATTTTAAAAATTACATTCATACCAAAAGACTATATGTTGAATAATTGCTTACAAGGGGATACAAAGCACAAGTAACAGAATTCCCACCCAAGCTGATGCCAATCAAGGAAAAGCAAGTAAAATGCCCAAGAGTAAGTCCTTCTTAGAGAAGGTTTTATAATTATAACTTCATATTTACAGCTGGCAGAAGATTAATAGTAAATAACTGTCCACGTATAGGATGGGAAAGCACCACTAAGGAGGCAAAACGTCATGTGTCTTCCAATATTCAGGTACTATGAGGACATTAGGAAGATGATTAGGTGCAACCATACAGCGTCCAGGTGTAATATGGCATATGGCACATTTCCTGCCTAACTGCATTTCAGTGCTCTTGTCAGCTAAAACCACCAATACATTTTAACTACACATGTGAATGTGCAAATATGGATTATATTGTATAAGTAAACTGTCAATATTGTAATGACTCCTTTATTACTTATACTGATTGTCATCATAAATTACTTTAAGGGATATGAGTATGAAGAGATTTGTATAAATTAAGAATCTTTAAAAGTAATGTTAGCTAATATTTATTAAAATTTTCTTAGTCACTATTTTAATTTCTTTAAATTTATAAACTTACTTAATTTTCACAAGTGTCATTATTCTCCTAGATTTACAGAAGTAAAAAAGCAAAGTAAGTAATTTGCCCATGGTTACATTTAATAAGTGGAAGAACTGAGATTCAGTTCCAGATATTCTTACTTATAAAGGCTGTGCACTTCCTACTATACCAGCCTCTATTTAAATATTACAGATATTTTTATAAATTGTAACATCTATGAAAACAAAACACACTGTGCACCAATTTTGCACTGTTTCTGATAGTCAAAATAAGAAGATAAAGTATTCTTGTAGATGGATTTTAAGATATCAACAAGTTCTTCGATACTTTTCCGTTTAAGAGATGGAGTTTAATTTCTCCGTCCGGAAGCAGACTATACTTAGTGACTTACTGTGTTTAAGTAGAAATATCAGAAATGACAGCATGCCACTTCTGAGGTTAGATTATACGTAGATGGTGGCTTCCATCTTGAGTACACTCTCTCTCTCAGTTTCTCTCTCGGATCACAACTCAGGAGGAGCCCCTATAATCTGCAGGAGAGATCCCTGAGGCAAGAAATGGGGGCATCTGGCTTACAGCCACACAACTGGGCTTGGAAGCACAACTTCACTAGCAGAATTCTGAGTGTGGAGACAAAGCTCAGACCTACAGTTTGATCCAACCTCACGGGAGAGCCTGAGTCACAGCCACTCTGATAATCGCCATCCAGAATCCTCAGCCTCATAAACTGAGTGAAATAATCAGTGTCTGATTTCTTTAAAATGTTCAATTTTGAGGCATTTTGACACGACAGTGTTCAATAATATACTCTGCGTAGAATTTAAGATACACCTCAGCATAAATAAGTTCATAATTGAATAAATGAATGAATGTATGAATGAGAAAGCCCAGGCCACTAGAGAGAATTACCTTTTAGGTTACTAATGTAAAGAATGCATTCTCTTTATGAGTACGTGAAAAAACTATATAGATATAAAATAAATTTAAATACATTCTATGTATATATTTATTTAAAACACATTTGTATATATAAAATAAATTTGAATAAATTCTATATATGTACCTTTATTTTATATTTTATATATACATTTATATATATATGTCAGATTATCCCCAAAGTCTAGGCAATTCTTATTAGCATGGTTTAAATGAGCATATATATTTGAAAATAATAAAACTGAGTTTCTTTAATTCAGACAGTCTTTCAATTATGTTAAAAAAGTAGCATCCATTGATTCACCAAGACACCAGTTATATTTTTATATCCTAGAAGACATAAGAAGGAATTTGGAAAACTCTTGTTCTGTATTTAGTTTTGACTAGTGAGTATGACTAACTGATCTACTGATGATGTAACTTAGTTGGCTGACTTATTGATGATATAAACTAGTAAATAAGTTAATCCATGTAAAGTTCTGTGCTGTGGACTAAATTTCATTTCCTTAAAATTGTTTCTTTTTTTTTTTTTCTGGTGCAGTATTTCCTTAAAATTCTTATGTTGAAGCCCTAACTCTCACTGTGATGGTTTTTGGAGATGGGGTCTTTGGGAGATAATTAGGTTTAGTTGAGGTAATGAGGGTGGGGCTCTCTTGATGGGATTAATGCCCTTATTAGAAGAGAAACAAGAGCAAAAGTGCTCTTTGTCTCTCTGTGTCTCCCTCCCCCAACCCCTGCCTCAGGTGCAAGAGGAAATAATTGAAACTGTGGCCTTCTGCAAGCTAGGAAGAGTCTTCACCAGAAGCCAACCATGCTGGGACCCCGATCTTGGACTTCCAGGCTTCAAAATTGTGAGGCAATAAATTGCTGTTGTTTAAGCCTCCCAGTCTATGGTATTTTACTATGGCAGCCTGAGCAGACTAAGATATTCAAGGCACAATCAGGGACACATAGTCAGTAGTTCAAGTGATGTTAGCCATTGTTGTTATTAACAGTATTGGTATTGGTAGTAGAATTAATGGTAGTAATAGTATCGTTCTTATTTTTATATCATCCTCCACTAATAGAATGAATTCTGGCAGAAAAATCGATGTCTCCCTACCTGTCTCTCAGTTTTGTTCCAAGTTTCCTAACTCTGCTGATAAACACGTTTCCATGATGCCATATATCTGCCTGATTTGGTGCTCCCTTTCTTCTAATCTCTGCTTATATATAATGTTTCAGAGAAGGCTCAGGAGAGAGAATACACACAGCCCCCCACCCCGATCATGTACACACCATGTATCCCTTAATTTGTTTTGTTTCTCTCTATAGGGCTGATGTCCTTTTAAAATATTACATTTATGTGTGTATATTTTATGTCATTCCTCGCTAATATGTAAGCCTTGGATAATTAAAACTGTTTCTCTTTTGTTCACTGCTGTTGCCTCCACACCTAGAATATGCGTGGCATGCATTAACACTTTTTGAGTTAACAACATTTGGAGCATCTTTAAAATTCAGAACAACCTAGATCTACTTCATTTTTAATAGTTCTGCATTTTATGGATGTATGTTCATTTAGTTAATATTTCCACTTGGTGGTCACTTATTTTTATTCCTAGCTAAATTTTAAAATTTAATTCATGTTTTCATATTGAAAAGCTATACCTTTCCAAGTCTCACTTTCCAGAAACAACTATTTTAATTGCTTAGCTTTTTCATTTGGTATTTACTTCCATTTTACCCAATAATTTGCTTATGTTGATATTTTAATTTAATCTTTAATTTTCAGTATTATGAAAAAATATACATACAAGTGCATGCACACACACACATGCATCATTCTGTTTACTTTGCATTTGGTTCTCTGAATTTATGGGTGTGGACAAGCAGAATTCTTTTATGTTTTTTCTTGCATCAGTATGTACATGGCTACATATACATGTAGAAATATTGCGAGGAACTATTTTCTCTTTTCTCCCATTAACTTTTTTATAAGAGGACATGAGAAGTAAGTGCTTCTAAATCTATCACTAGAGGAAAATTCAGAATCGACATTATAGAAGGCATTACCACTTATAGAACACAAGCTCTATAGACATTAGACTTGTAATGTGTTTTGAATACACAGTCCTGGATTTGATTTAAATGAACAAGTATCAAACTCTCTCACCACATGTCACCCAGTAAGATTCCAAGAAGCATTATCTCTAAGGGCAGGAGATAAAGATGATGTAATGCTGCTGCTTTATCTGCACAGTCAATGAAATTAGCATGCTTTTGAGAAGTAAGAGAAAACCAATGTGTTTGTATTTTTATCATGTACATGCAGGCCTTCAGTACAGGTATGTGTTGCCATGCATATTTTTCTTGTGCAGGACTCAATTTAAATGTTCATGGAAACTACAAATACTATCATCTTTTATTTGTCATCATTTGGTAATGAAGAAGGCTCAGATGCTACCCCACAAAATGAGAAAGGACTTCCAAGGATAGCATCTGTCTCATTGGCAGAGCCTGCCCTGCTTGTGATTGTAGCCTTGGAATCACCATAGAATTACTATTGGGTTTGGCACTTCTGAGATGTACCAGCTTGGTGAATCTTTTTTTTTTTTGAAGAAACCACTGACTTGCAGGTCACATTCATGTTCTAATAAATGTAATTGCGTTTGAAAAAGGTAAGCAGGGCCTTCTTTACATTCTTCCACATCTCATCATAGAGTCAAGCCCTTTATTTGATATATGGTAATTAGAACAGGATGGACAACGGTTGCCATATTCTTTGCATAGAAATGTGCTCTGTGGGCTAGATGCCACTCACCCTCCCACCTGGCTTAGCTATTTTTCCAGCTCACATGCTTCCTTTCTTAATTAGAATTCAAATATGCCAACAGTTTTCCTTGCTGTGAAGTTGCCTCTTTCTCTCTCCTTAGTGTGGGTATCTGCATGTTATTTTATTATAAATAAAATCTTGGATCTCTTACTAAAATAAGGTCTTTCTCACAAGAAAACTACATGCCTATCTGGCAAATACCATCTCATCATTTCAGGTATCTTATTTAATGATATATTCCTATGTGTATCTATTAAAAATTGAGGGGCTTTTTTTCCTGACGATAAAATCGAACCAAAGGAAGGATCTTTATATTCATCTTAGTTTACCTAAATGGAAATTTCATAAACTTGGAATGACTTAGATGTTAGGATAGAAAAACAGCAACAACCTGTAACATTAGTTTTCTTGAGTCCTTTAATTTACACCATACAGGATTAAGAGAGAAATAAAGACCAATGGTTAAAAATAAAGATAAAAATACTGATGAGGTAAAATGTACAAGCACATTTAAACTCATCAGTGTTTCGTAAAAACAGTCAAGGAATGGTGACATAATAAAACATCTGAATTCTGGTTTAATCAAGGAAGAATAATATAATTATTATATAATTATATATATAAGGACCCCAAACTAAATAACTAAATAATGTAGCTGAATGGCTTGGTTGGGACTAAAGGCACCTTTTTTTTTTTCCTCTAAAGGCAATTGCATAACAACATGAAGATGTAGGGTGGTAAGTGACATATTAATTTTCATGCAGATCATAGGTTCTTTCTGATGAGTTCTTAGTCATTAGGTACTTCAGTATTGGGTTACATGTTTTTTGAAAGTCAGAGTATGCACCCTTCCACTAAAATGAACCCTCAAGAAAGTGATCCTAAAACCTAACTGGAAATTCACAAGCTTAAACACAAAGCACTACCTTTGCCAAGTCCACTTTTATCCCGCTTTTTAACTCAACTCCAATAGAAAATGCATCGTCTTGATCTATTTTGAGAAGAGGTGACTATAATATCAGCTGCTACCTCGTGAGTTATTGGGCAGACAGAAGTGGAGAGGAAGCCTGGACACACTTTTCAGAACTAGTTTTAAGCAGCACAAATCATAAGGTACAGTTCAGTCCATTAGCAGAGGAAGGTATTAAATCCAATCAGATTTCCATCAGTGTCTTACCTAATGTACAGAGAACAGCGGCTCTAAGACATTATCTCCACAGTCATGAGAACCTAGAAAACTGTCCTTGATGGAAGCTTTCAGTCCTAAAGAGCAACTGCGTAATATATCTTAAAAGAAAGGCAACTAAGGATAGCCCTGCTGAAACGCTAGCCATCAGTAACTATTTGAAATGCTTAATGGATGCAAGCATACTGAAATCTCCTTGTTTCTACTAAGAGAAAAACATAAACAGTTGTATCCATTAGGCATGGAAACTAGGCACAAAACTAGTCTGTTTTTGTTGGTTCTCTAAGAAGAAACTTGGGGCATTCTGAGATTTCACAGAGATTATGTTTCTGAGAGGTACTCCTGTGCTATTAAACTGATAAAATAATATAGGCAAGTCTATTTTTTAAAGTCAGGTTACCCTCCTCATGCTGTATTTCAATTCAGTCTATCTCAACTGTTGGTTGAATGGCTGGTCTAATGAAAGTTGCTTTCCATTAAGTGGCTGGTGACAGCTTGAGAGTCATTGAACTGTGATGCAGAAAATGACCCACTTTTAAATGGGTTAATGATCAACCATTAAAGGGAAAACTCACTGAAAACAAGCCAACGTTGATCAGTACTATTGACCACACAATGGTCAATTGCCTCCTTCCCACCTTTTAAAATAGAATGTTTCTTTAAACACATAATTCTAAAGTGTGTGCTTTCCAGAGGCTTGTACGCCCCATCTCTGTTTGAAATATTAACTCCTCTGTATTTTAAAACCAACCCCCTTGTGCTCTTCACTCTCATGTAGGCACATCTTGCTGGGTCCCTCTGCGTAAATCTTTCTAATTTGGTTCCTCTCCACCTTTGCACATCTGTTTCCTTCTAGCATCTTCATCTGTTGGCACACCTAAGGAGAAAGACCACATTTTGACCCACAGGCTGTAATTCTGTCATTTGGATCCAACCATTTGACGGCACATCTAAAAGTCTGGAGAAGAGGTTTAAGCTGCTTTGATAGGACCAGCGTGGATGGTTCTAACTATAGATGTGTTTCCCATTTGCAGTCCCAGAGTAAACATACAAAGGAAGTTTTCTTTTTCCAAACTGGTTATATCTTACGGTCCCAAACATGGTGTTCTACCACTTCCTCCTCCCACTCTCTTCTCCATCATTTTGCTTTAAAAGCCTTTTGTAGGGCTTCCCTGGCGGCGCAGTGGTTGAGAGTCCGCCTGCCGATGCAGGGGATATGGGTTCGTGCCCCGGTCCGGGAAGATCCCACATGCCGCGGAGCGGCTGGGCCCGTGAGCCATGGCCGCTGAGCCTGTGCGTCCGGAGCCTGTGCTCCGCAATGGGAGAGGCCACAACAGTGAGAGGCCCGCGTACCGAAAAAAAAGCCTTTTGTAGAGCAAGAGACCTCGTGTGATAGGGGATACACCAGGGTTGGGTGGAGGTGAGGTAGGCTCAGACAGTCAGCTGCGCGCAGGCTGGGAAGGGGTGGGGGAACAAACGGAGCGCCCGTCTACAATGCCTTTCTGGAACAATATTTGAAAACTCTATAAATTTAATCTCTCACCAAGAGAGTTTTTAATGCTATACTGTGCTGAGAAAATCAATATGATCAGGGACTCCATTCTTTTGGCTGCCTAAAATATGGCAATCTGACTCTCAAATGGAGTTACTTTCATCAAGAGATAGGAAAGTAAAATCAGCACACATCCTTTCCTTTCATTAAATGCACGATGATACGAAGTGTTTTAATATCTGGACTTATAATTTAGCCTTTTAAAAAAATCATGCAGGGCTTCCCTGGTGGCGCAGTGGTTGAGAGTCCGCCTGCCGATGCAGGGGACACGGGTTCGTGCCCCGGTCCGGGAAGATCCCACATGCCGCGGAGCGGTTGGGCCCGTGAGCCATGGCCGCTGAGCCTGCGCATCCGGAGCCTGTGCTCCACAACGGGAGACGCGGCAACAGTGAAAGGCCGGCGTACCGCAAAAACAAAAAAAAAAAAAAAAAAGAGAAAAAAAATCATGCATACATGACCTCCAAATCCCAGCTAGTTTTCAATTCTCATTGTGTATTATAGAAAATTTCCTTACCAGATTTTTGGTTATTTCCATAATGGAATATATACTCAAGACTGGCTATAATATATTAGTAGATACTAGTCTTTTTTTCCTGTTAAATTATTTATTTTACTTCCTTAGATTTGGGGTTAAGAATTAACAGACTCGGCTATGCATTCTTGGTTGTAAATACCAGATCCCTGTTTTGGCTGTTGTGAACAGAGATGAAATTTATGAAGGATGTCAGGCTGCTCACAGAATCAACATACAGCTGACAAACAATTCTCAGAAAATGGTGGGGGTGGGGCGGGGGAAACAAAAGAAAAACCAAGGGACCCTGGGCTACAGAAACCACGTTCAACTCATACTACAGGAAGCACCTGAGGGCACTAATGCTGGCACGCTGAGGGGCAGGGGCAGTGGCACTACCAGTGGGCACATCTGACTCGCAGAGTTTAGATTATATGGACACAGCCTGGCCACTAGAGCATAGAGAGAGGGAGTTAAAGTCCATAACAGAAGGTGGAAAACCCTTCCAGCGAAAGTCTGCCTGATGTCACATACCTACGTATATGAAAGGAGTTTACATTATGGAAGGCAAACAAAATAAATCACAACCAGTGAACACATACTAACCAATGGAAATCCTCAGGGCCTTTCCTGTCCACCAAATAATAACAGCAATTATGTGTTGTCCTGTTCACTGTACACTAGATTAAGAGAGGACTGGTCATCATCTGTGACACCTTATAGTATGATTCCCTAGGTCCTGCCATCCAATGAGTATTTGAAAATATTTGCAGAATAAATTTGTTTATTCACCTTCAAAAAACTCTGATCCTAAAATATAACACATTAAAGGGTTTTCTGCCTTGGTAGGCAGAATAATGCCACACCCCTACTCCCAAGGAAACTTCCATGACCAGTGATTATTTTACCTTACTTGCAAAAGGGACTTTGCTGATGGGATCGATGTTAAGGACTTGATATGGGGTGTACCCTGGATTACCTGGGTGGGTCAAATCTAATCAGATGAATCCTTGAAAAGCAGAGATCCTTTCCCAGCTGTAGTCAGAGGGAGATTTAATGACAGAAATGAGATCAGACAGATGAAACATTATTGGCTTTGAAGGTGGAGAAAGGAAGCCACAAGCCAAGGAATATGAACAGCCTCTAGAAGCTGGAAAAGACAAGGAAAAGGATTCTCCCTAGAGCATCCAGGAAAGAACACAGCCTTGCCAAATACCTGGTTTAAGTCCAGTGAGACCCATTGAATTTCTGACCTTCAGAACTGTGAGGTAAACTTTTTAAAGTTTGTGGTAATTTTTTTACTGTGGTAATTTGTTATGGCAGCAACAGAGAATAACACAATTGTTCTCCTGTGATTACACATATAGCAAGTCTTTGTTTTGCAGCTGGACCAGCTGAGACTCGGGAAGAGTGAAGACTTACTCAATAACATAAATGAAATTGAGGTATAAACAGCTAAAGCGATCTGGTTCTCCTAGTAGCCTAAAACAAATTTTCAAGGGTAAAATAAATAACACTCTCATACTGGAGACTATTATTGTGAAATTATCAGTTTTGAGAATTACACATCATTAGAAAGATTTTCGGAAATACACATTTCTGAAGTTGCTTATTAAAAATTCAAAATTCCTAAGGATTAATGTAAATGTTAACACCAAGAGAAGAGAATTGTTATTATGCCGAGTGTGCTATTGGTTTTACTTGAAAACAAAACATGCAGACAAAAGACTTATCTGTAATTGAAGCTAGATTTTCAATGTTCTAGTTATCTAATCCTATAAAACTTACGTCATCCCTTATATAAGATTTTCAAGCATGTAAAATTGAGGGGAAAGAATCTGAAAAAAAAAGATATATATGTATGTATAACTGACTTTGCTGCACACCCAAAACCTACACAACATTGTAAATCAACTATACTTTAGTAAAAATAAATTAATTAATTAAAAAATAAAATTGAGTGGAAATCTCCACCTCAGGGTGCATGCTGCATTTCAGGTTACACGCTATACAAGACAGGCCATTTGGGTTAGAAGTAATTCTCTAAAAGCTAAACAAAGAAATATTAGTGCATTATGCATTTAACAAATCCCAGAGCTGGTAGGAAGCTTAATGATAATTTGTTTCCAGTACTTCCCCATACTACATTTATGCCATAAATTGATCACTTTGCTGTTCAAAGAAGATAAAATGTAGACAATTATTCCTTCCTGTCAGTCCCTGATAATGTAAAATGTTGTGAATGGGTTCAACTTAACGTAATCCTACACAGTGGTGTTACTAACACTTGAGTCCGTTAATTCCCATGCTGTTTTAATGTAGTTTTATAAATTCCTAGCAATACACTCATTTCTCAAACTCAGAGAAAATACACAGGAAAAATACGCATACTGAAGTTGTGGACTTTTCCTTGTCAAACAAAGGTTAACAGATAAATGAGATATTGACAGGTCAACGCTATCCTTAATATAAACTATAGCATTTGAGAGATCAAATTCCATTTAACACAGCCTCACTTCATTATAACTCAGAATAAATCCATAGAAATTTACTGAAATAGACCAAAAGAGTATTACCTACATGTTTTCCCCACTCTAACAACTGTACAGTTTAATGTTTCAAACCAACATTCACAACTTTGGAATAAATAATATTTTTGAACCCACAGAGGTTTCCATACAGAAACTCTGACACTTTCCCTCTGTACTATTTGGCTTAATTAGGCCATTAGTTTGATTGTCTTTTACAGTTAATTGAATTAAAAAGAATTTTGAAAGCACTTTTATGTATAAGTCCTGGAGACCAATTCTATATTCCTCTGAGATTCAGAATGCCAAACACTTCATAGTTTCATATTTTAATAATCTTTTTTTGGAAGTAGGTTATATATAGACACAAGCAGATATCATGGTTGTATAGCTCAAAGAATTTTAACCACAAAACACCATCTGGATCAAGGGATGGAATATTTTTAGCATCATTGACCATCTCCCATACCTTCACTTTATTCTTTTTCCTCTCCAGAAAGGTACCCACTATCTGATTTCGAACACCAGAGAATAATTTTGCTGATTTTTGAATTTGGTGTATATCATACATGTGTCTTCTTTCATATCTGTCATCTTAAGTGGATACTACTTATGTAGTTGCTTGTGAAAGAAGTTTCTAATTTCATTTTTATTGTTCTTTCATTTTATGAATATACCAAAATGTATTCACCCCTTCTATTTTGATAGGCATTGGTGGTGAGTTCTGGTCTTAGCTCTTGCTTTATAATCCTCTCACTCACATATGTCTTTTGGTACATATAATACATATTTCTGTGCATAGATAACCAGGAGTACAATTGCTGAGTCACAGGGTATGTTAGTTCAGATTTAGTATATATTGCTGATGGCTTCCTAAAGTGGAAATAACAATGTACATTTCAACTGCAGTGCATAAGATTTCCAGTTACCCCAAGCCCTAGTTGACACATAACATTCTGTGTTTTGGTTGCATAGTGGTATTTTGTTATTAACTCACCTGATAGCTGAGTTTGAATATCTTTTCATATGCTTATTTAGGAGAACTGAGCAAAGAGTATTTAATTCAAGCAGGACGGTGGGTCATAGAAATTTGAGGGAGGTGCTTCAAGGAAGGCTGCATGTATGAGTTGACTGAGGAAGGGCATATATGACAGTTTGGGGGACAAAAATGATATTGAGCGGGAGAGAGGAGGAACTTAGACATCAGGTGGTTCAGAGTAGTGATAACCCACAAAATATGTTGTTACCCAAGGACTACTGATGGTCCAAGGTATCTTGAGCATAAAATAAACATGGGAAGTAATGAAAGAAAAGATTATGAAAGAAGATTTGGGCTAGATTGGCAAAGGGGCTTGAATGTCCTTAGTAAGGAGATGGGGCTCTATTATTTAGGAAATAAATAAATGTGTGAACTTTGATGTAGTTGTAAATAACACCGATTATAAAAATAATCATAATAATTGGAACCTGATATAATTTCTGGGGAACAAAGAACACATTTTATGTTCCTGAAATGTTAGATTTATTTTGCTTATTTTTCTCCATGTGACATTTCTACCTTGTAGAAATCTGTGCATGCCCATAAAGTAGACAGATTTAGATCCCGTTAATGATTAATATTGTTTCAAAATTGAAATCCGTGATTGATTGTTTGTACAGAAATGAGCTCTAATATCGTGAATGAATAATGGGAGATGTTACACAAAGGAATTCATATTCATTCTATGAATAAAATGGTAGACAGCTTTTGAATAAGCTGCACAAGTTATTTCACTAAGAAATCAGTCTGTATACAAAAAGGAAAACTGAGTTTAAGGCACTAGAGTAAAATTATGAAAACGGTGGAATTTTAAGAACATTTAGACCAGTCCTGCTTCCAGAAACAACATTTTCTCATTCTAATGTCATGAACCTATAGAGTTAGAACACCAAGGATTCAGCTCTCAATAGCCATATATAGGTCTATGACCTTCAAAAAATTATTTAAACCACATGAGATTCATCAGTTCTATTTTTAATATGGGAATATGCCTATGTTACAGAAATGTTTGCATTTTTAAAGAAGGGATGTCTGGCATAAAATAATATCACATTAGTTGATGGTTCAGTTTTCTAATTACTGCTTTCTCTGATTCTCCAGGTTACCTTCATTTCACTTTCAAATATTTAGGGAACTTTTATTTGAAAGGAAAACGACTGTAGCTGTCCTGCTTTTATTCCACAATGTCAGCGAAGACTAGGTATGTTGAAATTTTAGTGCTTTCAATAAAACTCGATAATTTTAAAAAATGTGCCATGGAAATACTTAAAGGATTCATAAAAGGGCTATACAATCACTATGTTTTCTTATTTCCTTAAAATTCTTGACTAGTAAAGAAATAACTCATGCTTAGTTTTATACATTGATAAAGTATGTTTATATATTTTCATAGTGACAGGGTTCTTTATTTAAAAAAAATAAAGCATGACAAAATGCTTCTTGTTTTTTAACCACTGGCTTGTATCAGCCCTAGGATAACATAGGTTTTAATTTTTTTAAACCAGCTTGATATGTAATAGGTAAAAGTGATTTCTGATGATACATGGCAGTATTTATTGTCTCCTTATTATCCAAACACGTCACTGGGGTTATTTCTTTTTAGTCCTCTAGCATGTCTTCTCAGTGTTCGTTGCCCAGACTTCTACATACTTCTTTCTCAGAATTTGTCTTCTCACTTTACATTATCCTATGAAATCTCTCTTTTAGCCACAAATACATTTAGTATCTATACACTGATGACCCTCAAAAATGCACCTGACTCAGCCCTTTCTCCTGAGAACAAGCCTTTATATCTCTCTTTTCACACCTGCGCGTAGGTTAGAGTCAGTTGGGTCTAACTGAACGTGCCCACAAGAGCATGACCTTTGCACTTAGTGGTGAAGATATTTACTCCTCCTGCGTGGTTTCCCACCTTAACAAAGAACATCAGTGTCCTTGTGATTCAACTTAGAAACCTGAGAGACACCTTGACTTTCCATTCTCCCTCCCTGCTTTCCCCTTCTGCTCCATTTTCTGGATCACTAAATCCTGAGTACCTCCTAATCCATCTATGACTCTTAGACCTCGCTGTAATTGTCCTCGTCTTAAGGACACAATCCCTTATCAGCTTCTGCAACAGGACTCTATTCATTATTTGTATTCACACTTGACACATCACCCACATATTCTTCTCTCAATAGCCTGAGTGATGGTTATTACATGAACAATCTGTAATTCACTCTCCTGTTTAAAATCTCTACATTAATTTATTTTTAAACTATTGTGAAATACAATTAGCATATTAAAGTGTATAAAACCTGAAATAGAGGTAAAGAACAACAATAAAATAAACAGCTGTGTACCTACAACCAAGTCATGGCATAGAACATTAAATGCAGCTTCCAGCATCCACTCCCTGACCACTTCCTTTTTTCCCTCTCCTCAAATCAACCACCATCTTGAAACCTATACCCATTCCTCCCACATTTTCTATCTCCTTCATTATCCAATTATGCATCCGTAATTAAAACTCTATCAAGTATTGTATTTAGACACCATATAACTGGGAATCGTGTTGTGTTTATCTTGAGACAGACTTCCTTCACTCCAAATTATGCTTCTGAGAATCAATGCTATTAATGCATGAGGTTTCATTTTATTTTTTTCTGTTTTATTGAACATTCCACTATGATTTATCCATTCTAGATTGATATACATTCTGATTGTTTTCAGTATTTTGCTATCATGACCATTGTTACTCTTAACTCTTGTAAATGTCCTGGTACACATGTGCGAGAGATTTTCTAAATTACGCACTTGATAGTGTAGGTCCTGCATTGTAGAGAATGGCTGTGCTTCCCAAACAACATTGCACCTTAGAATCACCTGGGGAGCTTCCAAAGCTCCCAACGCCCACGTCTCATCAATTAAATCAGACTGGCTAGAGGTGGAGCCAGGAACCAGAAGCTTATAGAGATCTCCGGATGATTCCTTCGTGCACCACTTTGGGAGCCACAAGGCTAGGGGTGAATTTTACAAGGTGATGCCAAAAGTGCTTTTCCAGTCAGTCACATTCCATTCTTCGACTCCAGCGGCAGTGGGTGAGTGATTCTGGTATCCTGTATCTTCAACCAAGTTTTATATTATCCGATTTAAAAATTTTTGTCAAGCTGGTAGATGAGAAATAGCATTTACGTGGGGTTTTACTTTGTATCTCCCTTGGTTGCTTATGAGGTTGAACGTTTGTTTTAACTTTTTTGTGGGCCATTTCTGGTTTTTCATCTGTAAAAATTCAGTTTTCTGCTTGAAATTGCATAGGTTTATTTTTCTATCTTTGATTTGGTAGAAAATATTTGTATTTTATTGAAAATCTTTTGATATTTATGCATTTTGATCTGGCTATCAGAGTTCTGCCCTATTCCTAGGTTGTTAAATGCCCTCCCTTTCCAAATTTTGAACTTTATCAATTTTGTGGCGACAGGAGCATTTGTTGTGCTGATTACAATGTTTTTCCCCCTCAAATCTCAATGGAGTCTAACATTTTTAAATTGAGCTATCCATGTGTTCTTTGAATAAGCCTTCTGTGTCTGTCATATTATTTCAATGTACAGCTAAATTCAATTTGCTAATATTTAGGGCACTTGCATCCATTAGTTTGAAGTGATGTTTGTCAATAATTTTCTGTGTTTACGTGTGGTGTTGCTTTTGTTCAGGTTTATTTTAATGCATATTTAATTTTTTTAACTCCAGAAATGTTTTCTTCTATATTTTAAGAAAATATTTATTTTCCCATGTGGAATAGTTTAGCTTTTAAGGCACTGAAGTTAAACAGTTAAGCCTATATGATAAGAAACATTCTAACTCACTAGATACAAATTCTAGCTTTGTTATTTTCTAGCTATGCCACCTTCCGCAATTCACATACTATCTGTGTGTGAGTGGGTGCTTTCTGATAACAAAGCAAGAAAAATTAGTTAAAATCATTCCCGGTGAGCTTCTCTTGTTTATTTGTTCGTTCTTAAAAGAGCAATTAAAGCTAAACTTGATACATCTTAGCAAGTAACTCGGTAGAAGGAGCATGGCAGAAGGTAAGACCACGGATGGTGGAGCCATCCTGTCTGGTTTCAAATCCTGTCTCTGCCACTTACTAGCTATGTGGTCTTGGGGAGCCTTTATACCTGTGTGCCTCAGGTTCCTAAACGGTAAAACATGCCAGGTTGTAGCAGCCGGCTCATAGGTTTGCAAAGTGGATTAAATGAGTTCATATTTACAAAGCACTTAAAGTAGTTCTTGGCACAGAATGAGTACTGCATACAGGTCGCTAAATAACTAATAAAGAAGGTGCGTGGGTTCCTTTTCATCTCCCTTGCCTCCCACCTCAGGCCGCCAGCACCACTTTCTAGAATCCTAACTGGAAGACAAGTTCACACGCATGGCTTTTTATCTACACGTCAAGTTCTGTAGGTATATACCTAGTATAGGTTATTTCTTGTACTGAGATGAGTTCCTTTCTGGCTTGTTTTTTTGATTTTCTACGTATTTTAGAGGTAAAATCATTGGTTTCTTATACAGTGCTTTCCTCTCCTTTCCGCCATTATTTGGTCATGATGCCATTAGTTCTGGGTGGTTATTCTTCCCGACTCTTTCTCACTTTTTCTCCCTCAAAGACGCAGTGAAAGTGTCCCGGCCATTCTTGAGGCTTGAGTGTTCACAATTAATCTTTGGCTCTGGTGAGCGAGGGCTCGTTTGGAGAGAGAGCCTACATCTTTCCACCACGACGGAGTCTCTGCTCTTACTCCATTTTGTTTCTGTCTGAATTAGGGGAGGGCATCGTGAGTTGCGTTCAGATGCTTCATCTCGGTGTAGCTCTCTGACGAGGGATTAGAGAAGCTGCTGTCAACGCTGTCAGTTCGATTTTAGGGTTAAGACGTGCACAAAGCTCGTCTACCAGGAATCATGCTCAGGAGGTACACAAGCACGTACACCAAACCTAATTAAGGTGTGTGAAATACTAAGTCTGACATCAGTTTCTCATTAAAAATGGCTAGGTCTGATGAATGGCGCCGATGAAATTTTTACCTAATATATATGGAAAAGGACATGTTTATTTCCTAGTAACTAATTGCTACGTTTACAGTTGAATCTGCACACGTGTTGTCAGTCACAATAACAATACCCTTTTTACCTGATATCACACTTCTAAATAGAGAAGTGTCACGATGAGAAGGAGTTTCTGGCTCCCAGTGTACGTCCCTGTAACTAACGTTTTTATTAACTCATCCTAGGGCTCATCCTACAAGTATTTCACCTTAGGAAGAGAAATACACCACATGAAAATACCTTGCCTGCATTTGCCATTTTCAGAGTAAGGTATAATTATCTTCAATTGTCTCTTTTCTGAATTAAAAATACTTTTAGCTCATCTGTACAAACTCTAGAAATTTCCACTTAATGGTAAAGGTCAGTGAAGCGACTGAAATAGAGATACTTAGAATAAAGACAAAAACTCCTTTTACATAGGAAAATAGTCAGAACTTTCTGTGATAGGTCAATGGTTGCAGAGAAAGAAATCTGTTTCAAAAATGAAGAAAGAGAGGCTTCGTCACTTCAGTTCTTACAGGGTACATTATCTTATCAGGTCTTTCACCAGGTGTTTCACCAAAGCTCATTTTCATCCGTGTCTAGACTTCAGTATTATTTCTGCAATTCTTGAATATTGGGGCCCTTTCTTTATTCTCAGCCCTAAAAATGGAGTTGTCAGAACAGCAGAAAACATAGCATCTGACAGAACTGTAGGAGCCAAAGTCACTTCATTACCCAAAAAAGCTCCTTAAGCTATAAAATTGTGTGTCAAAATCCCTTTGAGTGAAATTCTCCTCAGGCTGGACAAGGAAAGTAACTTTGGGGGCTCACCCTGCTCTTTGCTCTACAGTTGGTCTTTAGATGCCCATTTGAAACAAAATAGGTGATTTCCTTTAAGACTCTAAAACAAAAAATCACTGTCACCTCTCTCAGTTCATAAACTACAGCATTTGTTCTCTTTAGAGATACACTTGTGTTTTAACATAAGCTTTTGTTTTAACTCCTCTTAGAGCTAGTCATAGTGGCATTAGGGAGGCTCTTTCTAGCCTCTTAATTGTAGAAGTCAGTCATGTTCTTGATTGCCCTAATAAGGTTCAGTGTAGTCACATATGTTTCAGCTGTCTCACCAGGCAGTTGTAGGTTCAAGGGAAATAGTCACAGTTACACGTAAAGAGCATGGATCTGGGCTTCCAGAAAACTGGGGGAAGAAGCCTGTCCTCTTTTTAACATCATTATACTTGAAGATAATTTTCTTGTATTCCTATCTACATCATTTTGTATTTTCACCTGTAAGTTATTATTTAAGAGATCCAAATAAGTGAGTCTATACACATTTTTATTCCTGTTTATATAAAGTTCGAAACAGATTAAAGTGGTTAAGGATATATAAGTGATAAAAGCAAGGAAGGGACCTCTAGAAAGGTTAGGGGAGTGACATTAATTTAGGGGTTGTATTCGGTAGGGGCAGGCTATAATGTTCTGGAATGAAAGCTATATCTATTAAGTGGTGTGATAATGGTGTTCTCTGTGTACTAATTTGTTAAGCTGTACATTTTTATTTCATGATTTCTTCTGTTTTCTCCCAATTAAAATTTTAATAGTAACAAAAGATTATCTTAGAAAAAATCTAATGCATTCAGAAGAAAAGAAAGATAAATTTGATTGAAATTTTAAGTATTTTATTGGTTAAAAATAAATATAAAATAGAATAAAATTTCCAGCTTTATTTAATTTTAAAGAGCAGGAAAAGTAATGCTCTTTATTTCTGTAGTCCTGGCGAGCCCCTAAAATGGATTTGAAAAGTCAGAATTATAGATAAAGAATTGATAAAACAGAATTGTTATTGTCAACCTCAGCAATACATGTGATATTATATGACTAGACTGGAATTATGGGCAACAATATAGATGATTTTTACCAGATGAGTATCTCTTATTATAGTTTGAACCCCAAGTCGAAATAAAGAAGCTTAAATTTAGACAAATATTGATCAATACTTATTAAAGCTTGATTAAATAAGTTGATTAAACATCAGGTCTCTAGGAACTAAACTGAAATTCCTCAAGCTTTTTTATATTTTCAAATGTTTTTTCATAACTACAGCTCTTAGCAGAATACTAGAGATCACATGATTAATAAAAAACACTATAGCAGACATTTCCAAATGTACACATACTTTACAGATAGAATTTCGAGTGGAAGTTCTTGGTGCATCTGAATTAGTTGTTTCGATTGATATTTATTTTTTTATGTTATAACATATTATTGATATCAAATAGCACAGTATTTTTTTTTTTTTTTTTTTGCGGTATGCCGGCCTCTGACTGTTGTGGCCTCTCCCATTGCGGAGCACAGGTTCCGGACGCGCAGGCTCAGTGGCCACGGCTCACGGGGATCTTCCTGGACTGGGGCACGAACCCGTGTGCCCTGCATCGGCAGGCGGACTTTCAACCACTGCACCACCAGGGTAGCCCATGCACAGTATTTTAAAAGGAAAATGTAGACTCAGTGACTTGTGACAATTTAGACATTAAATATTTTGAAAGTTAATGATTATCTTATGTTTAAAGAGTAGGACACATTTTCCTTGGCTGACACTGATTCATGTAATTGCTCCTTGATAGAAAGCCCCAATTAACTCCTATAGGATTTGTAAAAGACAGTGAGGTAAACATAGTGTTCATACATTAGCATTTTGGGTTATTCCTCCAGGCTGTATATTTAACTCCATATTCATTTAGGTAGGATTTCTGAGCAAGAATTTTAAGTGAAATGAAGAATCCAAATTCAAAATATTAATTCGTTTTAAAGGTATTTAATTATATAATTTGTATGGACATCAAAAACACATTAATGACTAAATAGAGACCAGTTAAGTCCATTTAACTATTGTGACAACTATAAAAATAAAAACGAACTCTGCACACATTTTGAGAAAGGTTCACATGGGACCCTGTACTTTCCAGTTTCATCTACAAACATAACAAGAAAATATCTGGAATAAATGAAAATGTTTTCCCTGTATTTAATGATGATTTTTCCAAAAATAAAAATAGCATTTATACTTTCAATTGAAAAATGAATCCCCAGGTCTGTCTTTAGTACAAAAATTAAGAGAAAAAAAAGGGTTAAATTTCAGTGTATCTTTGAGACTGCCTGATGCAACAAAAAATGCTAAATGCTAATTTTATTAGGAAAAAGATTGCCTTGAGTCACTTCTGAAACATTTCAGCAGAGATGAAGATATCTCCCTATCTGAGACATCACACTTAGAGGATATAGCTACCTCATTATCTGAATCAAACATCCCAGGGGCAGTAGAATTGCTGGTAAGAGCGATGCTTACCTCAGTCTAGAGTGAGTAAGTAGGCAGTAACTGAAACAACAGACAAAAAAACGAAACAAAATAACCCCCAAACATGGAGTTGTTTATTTTTTAAAATGCTTGCCTATGCTTTCAATCATGACAATGATGCTAATTAGATAATAGCTTCGAATACCTTGTACTAAAGAAGAGTTTTTAATATAGTACAATTGATATGGTGTACATTTTTATCCTATTGTTTTGTATTGAGTTCTTCAATAATTTCCTCAAGCCTTTGACTGATACTCTTAACCCTATATGACTGGTAACCTTGTAAGAAGAGACAGACACAGGGAAGATGGTCACGTGAAGGTGGAGATAGATTAGAGGGATGCATCTACAAGCCAAGATGATGAACCACAAGGATGGCCAGTAGCTATGAGAAGCCAGGGCAAAGCAAGGAACGTTCCTGCCCTAGATCTTTCAGAGAAGGAATCAACCCTGCTGACGCTCTTTATTTTGGACTTAGAGCTTCCAGAATTGTGGGGTCATACAACTCTGTTGTTTTAAGCCATCCAGGTTTTGATGCTTTGACTTTTTCCTCTTCATTCTGTGTCATATGAAACTGACACAGTTGCCACAGGAAACTAATACAACGTATATGAGAATATCTTTCCTGGGAGTAAAAAAGACCTAACAGAATTGTGATGGATGGATGTATCCCCTCAGTCTCTTGATCGGCCTTAATTCCATAGAGGAAATCATTGTTGCTCCTTCAGCCCCATCTTGGGTGCTTATGATTCTAAGCTCACCGTGGTTTGAGCAATGCTATGAGAATATGTTTTGTGTTAGGTAGATTTTCTGATATTTGCACCAATTTGTTCTTGTTCTGAGTTTTCGAGCTACAGAGCATAAATTTACCATCCATTAACATTAGAACTTTTAAAATATTTGAAAGAGCACATTCCCTATACCCTAAATCTTCTCTTTTTCTCAGAATATTTGCAATATAAAGGACTGAAATGTTTACAGTCACATATTAAGGGATGTAGCTCAATCATTACAAATGCATGCGTGCACACACTCACACCTATCTGTTTTGTCAAGCAGATCTTAAAAGAAATCCATTCAGTCTTAACAAGTGATATGATAAAGTCTGAAGGGATAGCATGAAATAGTTTGTCATAAAATACATTCTTAAAGGACTTTTCTAGTTAAAGAAACTACTGTTAGCCTGTGAACATCATGGAGTCAAGATTAAGACAAGCCTTTGAATATCTTGGTGAATATAATGGTTTGTACTGCGCAAGCTTGCCATAAATACTCATTCAAATTGATTGGTAATTATGGGTCATAGTTGGAAAATAATTCAAAGTAGTATTTGCGCCTTTTGCGTATTTGTTAGACTCTATAAAGAATTTTAAAAAAGCATCCAAAAAAATCACAATACTCTTAAAATACGTGGATATGGAAGGGCAAGGCAAATCAAAGCCACATAACTTCGACTTCACGTTGCCCTTGGTACAAGCAGCTGGCTCTCCGACACATGGCACGTTCAGACACAGAAACACAAAGGGTGAATGTGCATCTCTATTAACTACCATATGGTGCTCCTTCATGGTTTTTTTTTTTTCATTTTTTCTGTTTGAGATTCATGATATACTCTCTTACTACATTAACCTCTTATAAAAGATCTTCAAATTAAGAAGAGAAACTGGGGGCGGTGGTTGTAGATGGATGCATGTGTCTGCGTTTATGTAATAAATAGTCTTTGTTACAAGCATCTCCCTGGAGGCTTATTTTAGGACTGACTTGTGATCCACCCGCCGGATGAATCTGTGGTTTAATGTCACTTGCTCTGATAGTCTGTCCTGCCTTGCTTTCATATGGTTTTCTACTTCATTCTTAGGTTATGCATTTTGACACTCCATCTGGTGTTCAAATCCTTCACAGAACTCACAGTAGAACAGCCTGTCATTTTAGTAGCTGGAAGTTTTGAATAATCTGTGTCTTCTCTTCTTCAACCATTTGGAGATTTTTTTCCTGTCCTCATAATGGTAGGAAGCCCTCAAGAGCAATGCATGGGATTGGATCCTTAGGATGTGTGAGGGCCCATGTCTATCTCACTGGTAAACTGCAATTACCAACCTACCCTGGAGCATGTGAAAAAGCATAAAACCCAGAGGATTTGAAGGAGGCAGTCAACTAGGAATACACTGTTAGGATAAATTTAACAGTTCATATTTATGGCATAATGGAAGTCATTTCTTAGCAAATGCTAAGTATTTATTAGCTATCAAAGAAGGATTTGTTTCAAAATCTTTACTTCTGAGTTGGGATTGTACAGATCTTAGTTTAGATTGTTCATGTGTATGAATGGCAAACTGAAGTCTTTGATCTTTGGTTATTTTCTCATTGTATCAGAATATATGGGATGGATAATGTTCAGAATATTCCCAATACTTAAAAAAAATTTATCACTAAATTTTAAGACATTAATCAGCTATTTAATTTCATAAGTTGCAGTTTGGGATATTTTATAACATACATTAATAATTTTATTTTTGCTTATTATCCTTTTCACCTTTGTCCATTGAATTGGTAATAGAATCAAACCATATTCCAATATTTTTTGCAGAAACTTTAAGGGTTTCAATAACTAAGCTGCTTATAAAAATGTTACATGTAACTTATTTCTCATTTTAAATATTTAAAAAAATTTTTAAGATGCCCGTATTCAATTATAGGTAATAAAATCAGAGTTTATCGTTTTATGAGTTTTATGTTGTAACCATTTTCCAAGTAAAATACTATTTGAGCTTTCTCAGATTTGAGATATTTCACTGTATGGATATTAATGTATATCAAGGATCAAAAGTATGTTTCAAAAGAAAGTATTTTTATTTTACTTAGTTTACAGTGTTTTTCCTGATTACAAAATGTAACTTCAGAAATGCAAATGATATAGGTAAAAATGTAACTTCAGAAATGCAAATGGGGGCTTCCCTGGTGGCGCAGTGGTTGAGAGTCCGCCTGCCCATTCAGGGGACACGGGTTCGTGCCCCGGTCCGGGAAGATCCCACATGCCGCGGAGCGGCTGGGCCCGTGAGCCATGGCCGCTGAGCCTGCGCGTCTGGAGCCTGTGCTCCGCAACGGGAGAGGCCACAACAGTGAGAAAAAGGAATGCAAATGATATAGGTAAAAATAACCTCTATGAATCTTCTAGAGTAGTGTTTAATTGTACACACACGTATCTGTATATCTGTCTATGTAAATAATTCAGGACTCTTCTGATTGCTTCAAAAACATTATTTATGGGGCTAACAGAAGATGTTAGCTTAACAAAGCCCAAGACTAGAGATATTGAACACACTATCAATAATTACATATCTTTAGAAGATCATTTATTTTCTTTCAGTTTCATTCTTTGGAATAGTCACTTTGACTTTCAGAATTCTTGTAATTCGATATTTTTAATGGCTGGATAAATACATACACGCTTAGGGCTTCCCTGGTGGCGCAGTGGTTGAGAGTCCACCTGCTGATGGCAGGGAACACGGGTTCGTGCCCCGTTTCGGTAGATCCCACATGCCGCGGGGCCCGTGAGCCATGGTCGCTGAGCCTGCGCGTCTGGAGCCAAAACTCATGCACACACACGGTGATGATCGCCAGTAGTTGAAACAATTTGAGCACATTTCTTGATGATTGAAGGAACACTGGCATCTCTAATCACAGAAACCAGGAAGACGTGGTATGAAACTGTAGCAAGTTCCAGAGCCATGCTTCTTAAACATATAGATCAGCCAGTGATTGTATTAGAGTGTAGATTTTGATTCAGTAGGTCTGCGGTGGGATTGCAGTTCTAAGAAGCTCTCAGGTAGTACTGTTACTGCTGATTCTAGGACCACATTTTATACAACAAGATGCAGCAAGGAAGTCCTGTTGAGTGGGCCCTGGATAAGCCTGTCACACTCAGCACTTCTTAGGTTAGTGGATAATCAATCAAAAGTGTCCACAGTTACGGTTTTATAGATGCGATATGACTACAAAAGTCAATGCGAAAGTATAGTGATTGTTCCTCATTTTGTTATAAACTATAAACAATGTAATAAATTGGCACACATGGCAGAGTATGAAACATGGAAGTTCAGTCTAGGTAATACGGCTTACCAGAAGGAAGTTTGTGTACCCACATGAGCTGAATTTGCTGAATTTTCAGGAAGAAATGGTTGGGCTCAGCATGTCTAGCAAATGCCCCATAGGTGGTTTTCACTTATTTGGTAGAACTCAGTGATGCATAGATTAAAAACCCACTGAGATAAATACCAACCTGCCCGTAACCCTAAAGGACTAGGGATACTTGAGACGTCAGGCTTAAGTAGTATCTTCCATCTTAACGATATTTGAAAGAATGCAGCCTTTGGGCTTATTACAGTCAAATATAACCTCTGCAGATTTGTATGGCAGATGCTCATTTTTGGCAAGACTCAAATCCAGGTGTTCATGGCACTTCATTAGAAAACCTAAAAATCATCTCTTGGTTTAAGCCCTAGCAGGCTAAAGATAGAGAGGTGGCCTCCTAATTTTTGGAGTGAACCTAAGTCTGGGACCCCTGGTAGCTCAAGATCTTAGAGACTTATTAGGACAGTCTCATGGGGGACCAAGTTATCTAATTTATGCTAGAGATTCAGTGTGGTGTCTTTGACTGTGGATGTTCCCATTTAATATTTATAACAGACATATGGGTATGGTTCTTTTTTTTCTTATGAAAAGTCCAGAGTCAGCAAGATTAAGTTACTTGTCCAAACAGCATACCAAGAATTTAGAGTTAGGACTTGATTTTCTGACTAAATGTTTCACATAACAAGTGCCAGTGATTCTTTAAATGTAGCATTCAATCATTCAATCATTTGCTTGCTGTGTATTTTCTTGTTGGTCTATATTAAGCTTTGCTGGCTTTCCCAATGTGACAATTGAATAATATTTGATAGGTATTTTTACCAGGGTGGTAGTGTGGTAATTGGGTCCATGTAGAGGGAATTCGCAGTCTGTAAATCCCCAAAGGACACTCATCCCCAAATATACACGTATTACAGATATATATTGTCTAATTAGAAGGTGTATGCTGCTTGGTTAAAGATTTTCAGATGACCCTGTTGAGAGTTTCCATTCATGCCCAAGATATCTAGAATAGGTATTTAAGGAGAAGTCATCAGAAGGCTTGTCAGAGTTCCCTGGGTACCCAGCTGTCAGCCACCGTAAGAGTCCAGGGAGCTGTCCTCAGAAAGGTGCTTTTGTGCCACTGTGCTATATCCTGAGAAAAGATGTATTGATAACATAGGGGCTATGAAGCAAGGGCCTTGGGGGTGCCTTGTTATCAGTGTGCAGTCCTAGACTCAGACCAACGCTGCCCTATTTCTACTAGTTGCCTCTCTGACATTTAAAGGCGCACTGGTTTAAAAGTGTTGAGGGAAACTTTGACCAGGGGGCTGTATGCATGATGCAAAAAGAATAATATGGAAAAGTACTTGGCAGAAGTGTAGGAACAAAAAATTAAACTCAATTTCCATAAATGGCTAGCATTCGTTTATAGTGTTTTTATTGTCTACAAATGCTATGACTCAATTTCTTCCACAAGATTGAACATGTAAAGGTGGCCAGTTAGCTCCGTCGGTTAGAGCATGGTGCTAATAACATGTAAAAATTTGAAAAATGATTGGGAATATTTGAGAAGCAGTACGTTTTAAAGGCAATTTTGGAGGAAGCTGCAATAATTATATTAGCTGTACAGTGTTGAAGTAAAGAATAACAATCATAGAAGAATGGTAATCTTGGTGTTTCAATGCAATTATAGAGACAAATAATTTGAAACAAATACACTTCTTCTACCTTCTAATTAAGATTAAGATAAAATTCTTAATCAGGAAAAAATTACCAAACAGACAAAATTCTTCCTATGCAAAGGTTACTTTAAGTTTCTTATGTGTAATAAATTTTGTGTTAGGAGTAGTCCTTAATTACTGGGAGACTAATTATCTGCTTTGTCTGTATCCCAGGACCTTTTTATCTCCTAGATTTCCTCCAGTTGGTCACTTTTTGCTGCTCCCCATAACTGTTGTGTGTAGGGGGTGCAGAAACTGGAGAGCAAGTTCTAAAAGCCAATACACAGAAAAAAGAGAGAAAACTCAATTTCATCCATTTTGATATTTAATTAAAGACAGTAATAGATATCTAAGAATGAAGACGATTGACAATTTAAATGAATTTTCAGATATTTTGTGACTATCATTTTGAAATGAGTGGAAGAGAAAATTCCTTTAAATCAATTCAGCAAAGGATATTATAAATAATATGCAAAATATATTTCACATTTGTCATCAGTAGTGCTAAGAATTCAACTCAAATGAGTGCTCCTACCTGTGGTTTGAGTCTTCACACAGGAATTTAAGCATCTGTTGTTTACAGTCAAGATATTTTTACTCAGAATATTAACAAAGTTCATATTTCTTGAAAAATAAAATGTTCGCAACTTGTACTCATTTATTTTATACTGCCATATCATTTTTATACTTCTCAATAGCAAAAAAGAACTGTCATAAATTATTTCCAAAAGTCTTGATTATTTTGTCCTACTGCAAGGAAGCACTAGTCTTAGAAATGAAAACTTTCAATTAATATTAAAGTATTATTTCTAATGAGGAAGTGAACAAATTTGGGGCACAAAAGTTCAAAAAGTGGTATGTTACTCTTTTTGGTAACATATCAAAAAGTGATATATTACATAACACATCCATAAAGGATACCGATACCTCAGTGGTAATGCTAGAAGTGCCTGGGAATCCTGCGACACTGGGTGTATAGTAGATGGTAACTCTTGTCATGTAACAATCCTCCTCCATCTAGAAACAGTGGACTAATTGATTCATTTATTTCTATTTCATTTTTCAACCATTACTGATACATAACTGACACAAAACATTGTGTAATTTTAAGGTGTACAACGTGATGACTCGATACATTTATACATCTCGAAACGATTACCACAAGAAAGTTGGTTAACACATCCCTGTGAGTTTCACTGTCCCTAAAACACAGTATTACGGCTGGAGCTAGTCCATTGTGTTCTAGTGGCTATACAACAAATTACTCCCAAATTAGTGCCATTAAAGAACTGTTTATTTTACTCAGATTCCACTGATTAGGAATTCAAGGAGGGCACAGGAGGGGGGATTTTCTCTGCTTTGTGATGCCTGAAGCCTCATCATAAGGTGTGAAGACTGAGGTGTGGAATCTTATAAAGACTCACTCATGTGTCCGGTGCTCTAAGACTCACACAGCTGAAGGCTGGGCTGCTGGGGCATCTGTCTGTACGGTGGTAGTCTCTGTATCTCGCCAACAAGATGGCTTTAAGGTCATCAGATTTCTTACATAGTGACTCAGGGCTCTAAAGTCATATCCCCAAAGAGAGGGCAAGTCAGGAGGCTAGCTGGCATTAAGGCTAGCCCTGCCGTATTCACAAAATAATAATAAAAAATAGGAAAGTGGAATCAATTATTCTTAAATATGTCTTTAATAAAAACAAACAGCAAAGCCCATAGCACAGTGTAGGCTGAAGGCCACTGTGTACCGAGTGGCCCCGTTACCATGCAGGTCACTTAATTCACACAAGGGGAGCCCAAAGGACTGTTTCTAGAATTAGAATTTTTTAAGAAAACAAACTTTTAAACAGTTGAATAAATTGCCTGACTATAGATAAAACAGAAATGATATTTATGATAACAATATGTTTAAAGTTTTGTATCTTGAAATATATTTTACAGAAAAGTGGACAAAATAGATGATTAGAGAAAACGGTCTCTCATATGTTGTCTCCCATTTGCTTCATGCAGAGATAACTCAAAACTGCTTCTTCAGATTTGGGCAGAGATTTTCACATGTGACAAAGACCAGGGATGTTTCTTGATAATAAAATGTTTAGACAGCTTCATTTTTGGTCTAAGCATGACATCATTTTAGATGCAGGCATTCATTTCACATTTTTGTTAATTTTGGTTCTTTTAGTGGTAATTCAAAAACAAATAATACCTTTACTTATCATTACTTCACTGTGGAACTGTTTACTTTAGATACAGGCATTTCTTCATCTCTTTTCTTTACCAGGTGATGAAGCAGGGTGCTAAATGACTAGAGGCTTCTAGATAGGAAATAATGTATGAAGATGAAGTTTTTGTGTGAGCTGTTTACAGACACTCACAGTTGGGAAAATATCTCAAACTCATCAAATTTATAGTATAAAGGGTAAAATATTAAAGAGCATCTTATGGTTCCCTTTGACAGCTTTCCTAAATTACATGGCTGGATTTGACATAGCATCGTTTTAAGTTTCTCACAGGGGAATGTTCACCCCCTGTTATCTCTTGACAAAAATTCCTTTAAAGGGAAAGAAAGGAATAAATTCCTTGATTATAGAGATAACTTGACAGGTATCTGTCAAAGAGAATGCACGTGTTGTACGAATACATTTCACTCCCAAAATAATAAGTGCTCTGATGTCATGGGTGTGAAGGCATGGCGGGCTAAACAAGCAGCTATTAAGGGAAAACAATCGAAAAGAAAGATTGGAGGTGCTGATACATTAAAAGGACTTCCCAATGTTCAACACATATAAATCTATTCAAATGCTTTCTTCTTCTTCATCCATCGTGTCTGTGTACGCATACACACACACACACACAATCTGGAATGGTATTCATCTGATATTTATACAGATTATTTCTTGATGACAGAATTTGGGTTTTAATTGTGTTTGGTGTGTCTCAGCATTTTAAAATATTTTGATTATAATACTGCTGAGAACTGTGTTATAAGAAACACATATTACTCTAAAATTGTATAATTTTATTAATCTTAAAATTTTCATTTAAAAAGTTTGTTACCCATTATTGTGTACTAATTTTCATGGTACTATTTTCATAAAATTAACACAAAATTCATGGACAAGCACAGCACATACCAAACAGGATAATGATGATAGTTTTAGAAATCTGTGGAACTTTCACTGTGCTTGGCTTTCAGTGAAGTAAACATGGCTCGATACCTTTGGTCAGTAGAAATCTTGCAAATCTAACTAAACATTTTTAACATCTTTGAGAGATAATTGACATATAATAAACTGCTTATATTTAGATTGTAAAACCCAAGTTTTGTCATATGTGTACACTTATAAGACATCACAGCAATCTACTTGATGAATGTATCCATCATCCCCCAAAATATCATGCTCCTTCCTCCCAAAGGCCCCCAGCCTTCTACCCCCAGGCAACAACCCATCTGCTTTATTTCTTCATAGATTAGTTTGTTTCTTCTAGAATTTTATAGAAATGGAATAATATGGTATGTACTCTAATTTGCCTGACTTATTTCATTCACCAATATTTAACATAGATTAGGACATCTTTTTTAGAGTAACTCTTTAGTATTTTTGAAATAGCCTAATGGTAACTTTATTCCCTATTGCATATTACTTTTGTGTGTGTTGGATTTTGCAGTGGGCAGAAGAATGTCATAAAATATTATTCTCCTGGACAGACCAAAGTATTGAAATAAAACAGTTTCATAGCTACATGACAGGCTATAATTACATTAAGAAAAATATCAACTCTAATAGGTGATGAAAGATTGGTTCACCTTATAGCAATGACTTTTTTTCTTAATTTAAAGCTATAAGGTATTTCAGAATAAGGCATGTTCTTGGAGTTCTGTAATTAATGTTACTGGAAGGCCAACATATATAAATGTAATATATTCAGGCTTATTTGACAATAAAAACCTATGAATGTCTAAAAATATTAAGGATGCTACCTATAATCCATAATTTCTGCATAGTTATAATCCGACTGTATGTACAATATATATATGTACAATATATATAAATTAGCAATATATCATTTCTTGTCTCTACACTACTACCAGGCACTCTCTCTCCTGCCTTGTCACAGAGGCCTCCCAACTGGTCCCTCTACATCTGCATTCATCCTCCACGCTCTGTTCTCAGATAGACTGGTCCTTCTAAAATATGTTAGGTCATGTCACTGCTTTGCCCAAAACACTGACCCAGTAGCTTCTCATTTCTCTCTGAGTAAGAGACAGATTTTATCTCTACCCTTGCTTTTGCTTATGTCAATTTTGGCAGTAATTTAGCTAGGTTTGACAGAATAATTTTATCCAAAGATGTAAGGATCTTAAACAAGGTTGAATAGCTAGTATCCTTTTCGCCAAATGAGATTTATTACTTTGTACTTTTCAGGTGCATTGAAACAAAGCAGAAACATAATTTAACAACTTGCAGAGAATTCCCTTACCTTGTCCATGGATGAACAGAAAAGTTCATTATGCACATTAATTCACTTTTGATTCATATTAAGTATTTTTCCCATTTGTAGATCGTTGAAAGTTAGTTTAAAGCCGTGAATGGTGACCTGGTTCTAAGAACTTTCCCAAGAAAACGTTGCATTTTAAATGATTTATTGACAGAATACCAGAATGAAATCAGTGTCTACTAGAACTAATGTGGTCTCTGCTATGATTCTCCTTTGTCTTTTTAAAAAAATTTTTTATTGGAGTATAGTTGCTTTACAATGTGTTAGTTTCTACTGTACAGCAAAGCGAATTAGCTATACATATATCCCCTGTTTTTTGGATTTCCTTCCCATTTAGGCCACCACAGAGCGTTGAGTAGAGTTCCCTGTGCTATACAGTAGGTTCTCATTAGTTATCTATTTTATACATAGTATCAATAGTGTATATATGTCAATCCCAGTCTCCCAATTCATCCCACTGCCCTTTCGCCCTTGGTATCCATATATTTATTCTCTACGTCTGTGTTTCTATTTCTGCTTTGAAAATAAGATTGTCTATATCAATTTTTTCAGATTCCACATATATGCATTAATATACAATATTTGTTTTTCTCTTTCTGACTTACTCTGTATGACAGTCTCTAGGTCCATCCACATCTCTACAAATGACCCAATTTCGTTCCTTTTTATGGCTGAGTAATATTCCATGATACCACCACTATGGAGAAGAGTACGGACGTTCCTTAAAAAACTAAAAATAGAACTACCATATAACCCAGCAATCCCACTACTGGGCGTATACCCAGAGAATACCATAATTCAAAAAGATACATGCACCCTAATGTTCATTGCAGCACTATTTACAATAGCCAGGACATGGAAGGAGCTTCTCCTTTGTCTTGTAAGGTGTTTGGGGACTGGTAGTTGTATGTTCATCCAGGTTAGCACCATTACGTGGAGATAAAAATGAAGCACTAAAATGGAAAAATCAAAGTAAGTTAGAAAACCTTAATAGATAATGTCATGCGACTTTAAGGTTGTTTACCTGTTGTGCGTTATAAAGGTATGTATCAATGAGTAAGAAAAAATGTTAGTTTATGAGTGAAAAGTAGACACTTTTTCTGTTTATTTGCCTCTCAACACATGCTCACACATACACATCTGCTCACACATGCAAGAACGTGCGGACTGAAACTGGAAAGAACACAACTTTCTCCAAGAAGTTAAATTTCACAGGGTCAGTTCAAGGACTGATGCATACAAGTACACACACACACACACACACACACACACACACAGAGCTTAATTTTGACTTTTTATTTTTTACTAACCCTCTTCAAAAATCCTCATTCCAGTAATTCAGTTGACTGAACTAGAGCAACAAAACACAAACACACGTGAGAAACATTGAAAAGTTTAAAAACTTGACTGTGCTCTCTAATGCAACGAGAAGGTAGATGGTTTCTAAGGTGGATAATGAGAGAAAGAGTGAAAGAGACCTAAGAGTCCAGTTTAAGTGAAGTGGCAAACCCACAAAATGCTTGAAATTTGCATGGATCATTTGGTTTCTCTGGGCCTTTGTTTTCTTATTGATAAACCTTAAATGGAACAAATGGTCTCTAAGGTCCCATTCAGCAAGGATACCCCAAGGCCCTGATTGCACTGACAATGACCATGCCATTGATGCCAGCTGAGATGTGTCTTCCTTAAACCTTAGCTTCTGGTCTGCTGGGAAAGTTCCCTGAATTCTTTGGCTGTTCTTACTTCCTTGTGATCTTTCTGATCAGAGTCAGCATCTCAGTGATACTGCCTGAAAATATCCAGGCCTCCTTTTTATTGCTTTCAAAAGACTGCTTGTTATTATGGGACGTGAGGGCATGGAGTTGATAGAACTCTATCAATCTAATCTCTGAATTAGAATAGCAATAGTCACATGTCTGGATAGGGCTCTTTTCTTACATAAATCTTCATACTTGGATACATAATTTTCTGACAATCCACATTCCGTATTGTGCCAGTGTCACTGGTTGAAAAGTATTCTTATTATTGGTTCATCTTCTTCAAGGACCTATTATGTGCAAGATTCAAAGAAGTATAAAAACGATCCTCCAAAAAGAAAGTACAATTTAGTTAAATTTTATATATCCAAATGTATTTGCAGGAATAAGAAAATCATAATTACTTTTTTGTTTAATTAAAATGATGAAGCATTTAAGAGGTGACACAGCCTTAGAGGAGGTAGGTGCTGAAGACATGCTTTGATTCCATCTAGTTACACTGTTGCAAATGTAAATTGACTTAGTCTGAGTTCAATATGTATAATGAAGACTTATAAGAAATAGCAGGTTCTCAATTAAAATCCTAGATGGCTATCTTAGTTAAGACATCGTTAGATCCAAAACTGATTCAGAAATGGCATATTTCCTTGTTTTTGCTTTTGTGTGATTATGTTATTTCTTAAAGGTCATAGATATTACAAAAAATTTAGAAATCATCCAGACTAAGACAATCCCCCTCATTTTGCAAACTGAAAATGAGGACCTAAGATACAACTTTGTAACAGTTTTATATGGCTTGTTCCTAGAATGTGGGCAAGAACCCAAACCTGTCCAGAGACCTTGCTAGTGTGCTTCCCCTCTCCCAGCCCCCAGCATACACACAAATACTCGTATACGTGAGACACTCTGCTTGGGCAACTCTTCCATGTATTTCTTCTGCTCATACATACATACGTACGTACGTACATACATGCATACATACATACATACATTTATTTATTTATTTATTTAGTTATTTTGGTACGTGGGCCTCTCACTGTTGTGGCCTCTTCCGTTGCGGAGCGCAGGCTCAGCGGCCATGGCTCACGGGCCCAGCCGCTCAGCGGCATGTGGGATCTTCCCGGACCGGGGCACGTACCCGTGTCCCCTGCATCGGCAGGTGGACTCCCAACCACTGCGCCACCAGGGAAGCCCTGCTTATACATATTTTACCTCTATCTATACTTACCTATCTATCAAATATGTGTATTCTTATATGAATATATTAAATTTACTATATATTTACATACTTATGTATTTATCTACTTCTAAATACTCACCAACTTATTTTCTAAAAGATGCACTTACTTATGTTAAATTTGATCAAGAAGTATCCTTGAGGGTAACAGTTAAGCCACCTGCAAATATAGGCCGACATACTATACTCTTAAGATTAATACATATTAAATATGCATTATATATGATGTGTCTATACATATGGGTATACACATATACACACAAATGCATTCACAGTGATGAACTGGCTATCAAGAAGAGTAATAAAAATGCTAATTAAGCCAAGTGACTCTCTATATCAAGGTATATATTCTTAAATTTAATTCACACAGATATTTACAGTATCTATTTTCTGTTGACTTACCCTGTAGCAGCAGTGCAGAGCTAACCAGCTCTTCGGATTTACTTGGATTACTTGGGTTTACTTTGCCTGCTTGGACATTCACAGACCCTGAGGTACTGTCTTAAGCACACAAGTAAAAGCCACATGTTGGATTTACTGGACTTTAGTGCTGAGGAAGGATAATGAAAAAAGTTCAGACCCTGTTCATTTTTTCCATTTTATTCTATAAAAACTGAGCACAGGAATGCAAAATACTATCTGTTCTATGACTAAGTTATAAAGACAAAGATAACCAAACAGACTTGAAGGAATCAGGAAACCCATTCCCTGCTATGCAAACAAATGCGCACGATTGTTCAGAATACATTAATTTTCAGAGGAAAGGGCAAGAAAATCGCAGCCTTGAAAGCCGTGGCTTTGATATTTCCTCCAAATAGAAAAAGCTCTCTTGTTAAAACATCTAGAGAGAGAAAGAGACCTAGAAAAGCATAGAGGGCATATTCTGGCTGGTAGAGAAAGGTATTCATAGAGATTGTTTGTGAGAGATGGCATTTCCTTGCTGAGTTGGAAGGTGGGGAAGTTATTATTTAAGTGGAGGTAGTGAAATTCTTTGATAAAATGTGAGGGGTTTATAACTGATATGGAAAATTTGGAACCGTCTCAAATGTTAGTTTGTATTTTCATATTGATTTTAAACATGCCAAAATGGAAGAAATAATTCCTTTGGTGGTTTGATTAAGGTTAACACTACTATATAATAAAAGGAGATACACTTTGGTTTTGTCAGAGACGGCTGTTGCCTCTCAAGTTCCATTTTCACTTTCTTTAGTAATAATACCCCAGTTGTTATTCCTGTGCATTGCCACTGTGATGAAGGCAGAATTTCCAGGCTACCTTGCTGTTCCATGTGGCCCTGTGACTAAAACCTGGCCCGTGAGACGTCTGCACCATTGTCAGGGGCGCTTCTGGGAAGTTACCTTAGAACAGGGCACCTTCTTTTTGCACGTCCCTTCTCTGTGAAACAGACACATGACAGACAGCTCAGCGTCTAGCAGTCATCAAAGAGTATAAAGATGCGGAAACTTGGAAGCCCGAGTTCCTGGCAACAACATGAAACTACTTTGCCAGGACTGGACTGCCATTCTGCCAGAGACTCATTTTTAGTGTAGAATGTTCTTTGTTTGCTTATTTGAGGTTTTTTTTCCCCCCTTGAAGGCACGCCTATCCTAGTTAGGTGTTACTGTTGATATCTCAAAAGATACAACAGCACTTACTCAGAAGATGGTATTGATAATTCTCTAACAATTTCATATAACATAATGATAATATTGTAAGGTCGAATCTTAACAAACGGCACCGCGAAACAGAGGAAAGCTTCAAGTGAGCTTTATTACGGAGCGCTCCCGGGCGAGGTTCACTGGTTCGAGAGAAAGGGGCCAGAGAAGTCGCACCCGGGCGAGGGTTGGGCAAGATTTTATAGGGGAAGAAGGGAAAGGGGTGTGATGAATCTGGGAGGGCGCAGGCTATTCCTTATTTGGTGGTCTCTTCGGGTATCCTGGGGGACCGTTAGTCCCACCCCTCGAAAGGCGGGAAGGCTGGGCCGGGTGGAAAGTCGCCAGGTCAGTTCCTGGAACTGGGTGGTCTGGAAATTCTCCAGGTCAGTTTCTGGAACTGGGTGGTCCGGAGAGTTTCGGTCTGCTGCAACCTGTGAATCTGATTGCGTTCCCCTGCCTCGGGCCAGTTGGCCTTACAAATATAAGAATTGATATTTTTATGGAGCTTCAGAATTTTAGAGTTAGGATATACCTGATACCTTTAAATTCCATATTCAGTCAGCATGGGGAATTAGTGATTACATGAATTTATGAAAATGCAATAAAATTTTACAGACTCTGTTTCCCTGGCAGAAACACCCCTCAGAAGGAGAACTCAAGTCGAATCTGAATGATTTCCTCTCTGTAGTATCAAGTGGATTCATTCTAGCAGATAAACCTCAATTATCACAACTAGGACATTTTCTTGAATGTACTAAAAATACCCAATCTCTATGCTGTTGATAATACCCTTTAATTGTCAGTATAGTTGCGAATCCCTGTAAGTGGAAGGAATTGCCATTTCCTTGTGGATACAGATGAATTAGGTCATCATATATAGAACAAAATACTATTTATGTATATAACTGGGATTAAAAAGCAGATGCTGGGTCTTGTGTCAAGACCCTGGGATATTTATGGGTACAAATTCAATATAATCATGAGACATAAGATATAATGTAAAAGAAATTAGCTTCCATATTAATGGGATTAGCAGAGTGCCAAGATGAGGTTGTCTCATGCAATTTGCCTGCCCCTATCAGAGAGATATTTTGCTTGAGATTTGAATTCAATCTTAAATCTTCTTATAGTATATTCTCCATTATCATTAAGGTTGTTTTTCATATGTAGAGCAAAAAATGTCCATCCTTTCTGGTTCAACAAATAAGATCAATATTGTGATGCATATTTACGTTTAAATTGACACCGTCGAATTCAAAGACCCTATCACTACTCAAGTATTCCTCTTGCTAAAAACTCTTACCTCCTTTCAATTACCATGGTTGCTGTGCTATTAGGAAAGTAATTAGTCATTTTAATAAAATGTGACTTTCTTAAAAGTTAATTATTAAATGGAAAATCATGGCTATCAGCAAAATGTTAGCTTTTCCTCCTGACATTAACTTTAAAGTTGTTATGTCTTAATAAAAGATAGCTGAATACTTTTCATGTTATGTGTTAGTTTTATTGTAATCTCCATTCTAAAATTAGATTGTTTTTTTAATCCCTAATACTAATTCAAAGACTATAAAACTACTTAAAATCACACATTCGATCTTATCTTTACTGAACAATTATGTTTACTAGTTGTACTAAAGTAAGATTTCCGGAAAAACTGGTGGACTAATAGGCATGAAATTTGTTCTATAGCTTTAAAAATAGTTAATTTTTACATTTTTGTCAAATAAAAATCTAAATTCCTTACCATTCGAAGATTTATTTCTGGTCGTTCCAGTGATTCCTAATGCATATTACGTTTAGGAAAAAAATAGTTTTTATGTAAAATTAAACACTGATTTTTCAAGCTAGTGAGAACTATTAAAAGAGAATAACAAATAAATACACTGTATCCAACTAAATTTTTCGGTTCCTGACTTTTTAAAACAACTTTACTGAGGTCTAATTTACGTGCCATAAATTCTCCCATTTGAGGAATAACAATTCAGATTCAATGATACTTCGTAAATTTATTGAGTCATGCAATCATTTTCACAATCTGGTTTTATTTTCCAACACAGAGATTCAAGTAATAACCTGGTGAAGGAACCAGGTGGTAGAAATCCATGCAAAAGCAAAGTGTAGTCCTGGAGAGATGGGAAATACTTCTCCCTTGAAAAATCAACATCTAACTAATCGGAAGTTTTACTTCAGTTAATGATGCCAACTTAAAGTTTTCATTATAAAATGTAATGACCAAGTCTCACTTAAAGGTTAAAATCTAAAAATAAAATCAAATGGTAGACTTCCGCTTTCCAGTTCCTCATGTAACAAGCTTGGAAGGTGCCACTTTATCCTAACAATAAGCTGAACAGACTGGGAAATCAGCAACTCTTTGGATCTGTAAGAAAAGGAAGACAGAGGTCAAATCACTGGCCGCAAGATTGCAGTGACAGGTGACTGCAGTGAGTCAAGTCTTCTCAGAACAGAGACTCACAAGCAGAAACATTCTGCAAACCAGGTTTGGGGGGATTGTAGTTGATGAATTGCTGGAGGCTCAGTGCTGACAACTCAGAGTTTTAAACTCTGGGAGACCCAGTCACAGGAGGGTCCCAATAGTATTGTGAGATTTACCTCCGGGGCTTGGCCAGATTCCCCTCAGACTTCCTGCAGGGAGAGGGAAAAAGAAACGTTCGAAATATACCTGGGCACTCCGTTCTTCCTAGGGAGTCCTGCCCTAAGGAGAAACTAGTTAACTAGATCCCAACCTGTTGGGTGTTATCTGAGTCTCACTGCCCCGGGGTAGGGCAACACACAACTCCAGCCATCCTATTCCACCTGAGTGGGGAGAGAAAACAAACACGGAGTTTCACAGTGCAGAGGCTCAGGCTCACTGAAGACTGCTCACAGGACTATGGAATGCGTCCCCTCCCCCCCCCTCCCCGACACCTCACTACCACGTGACTAAAGGCTTAATTACAGTAGTTCCTTTACCAGTGCATCATCTCCGACTATCAATAAAAACATACAAGGCATACCAAAAGCAAAAAACACAATTTGAAATGACAGATCAAGCATCAGAAACATATAGGGGAGGGATGCTAGGAGTTACCAGACCAGAAATTTCAATCAACTATGATTAATCCAGTGAGGGCTCTCATGGATAAAGTAGACAGCACACAAAAACAGGTGGGCAGTGTAGGAGAGGTCAGAATTCTAAGAAAGAACCAAAAACATGTTAGAGATTTAAAAAATAACAGAAATGATGAATGTGTTAGATGGGTTGGACACAACAAGGAATCTCTGATCTGGAGACTATATCGACGGAATCCTCAAACCAGAAAGCAAAAAGAACAAAAACTATAAAAGCCAGAACAGCCTATCTAAGGACTGTGGGACAATTGCAAAAGCTTTACCATACTAGTCATGGGAATACAGAAGGAGAAGAAAGAAAGGAACAGAAGAAGTATATGGAACAATAATGCCTGAGAATTTCCTAAAATTGTCAGATATCAAAGTGCAGATTCAGGAGGATCAGTGACTACCAAGCAGGATAAATGCCAAAATAATAAAAATAAAAAAAAACTACACATAGCTCATAAACCATAAAGAACTTGCCTAAGCAAAAATAGGAAAACACTGATCTATGTATTTAATATATTCCCATTTCATAAAGGTAAATTTAATTTTGCATAAAAATGTCAAACTGAAAACCTCAAAATAGTGAACAATGGTAATTTAATAACGAGAGTGCTTTTAAATTATCACATTAAAATAGGTGAACAAGTGTTTTATTGAGCAGTTACTGTTCTGGTTTCTGGTTTCAATGAGACCCCATGGATGTCGATAAATTAAATGGCACTCGTGCACTTTTAATTGATTCTACTTGAGAGGGATTCGTGCACCTGGTGAAATTCTAAGCAACATTTGAATAGTGTGAATCTTCAAGAATATAAATTGACACGCAGCTGCCTCCAAACACTAGTTATTAAAACAAGCTGATTCACAGAATCCTGACACCTCCACACTCGCCCAGCTTTTCTGCTTGTCATTTATTCGCTTTATAACAAAGTAGATAAAAGGAAATTAACATTTCATCTTCTAACTTGGAATTTATAGACTGTCAAGTGTGTCATATATTATTTAGATACCTCTATTTTAACATCTTGCATGAAACATGAGCTGAAGAAATATATAGGAATCTAAATAGGATGTTGTGAGCAGCCTCTTGTACGTGGACATTTTTCCTATAGATGTTAATTCTTAAACATTATGAATACATTTGTGTTCATTGGAATGTGATTTGTAAATAGAACTGGAAAATATGTGCAACCTTGGCTCGACTGGGTAGGAAAATCTCAAAAAGAATTAAAAGTGTAGGTGATAATAGGAAACACAAAATAAATTGCTGTGGTATAGGTTGAGTCACAGAGAAAATCCTAAGAAGCAAGACTGGGTGCCTTGAGAAAAATACGGGCTAGTTGACCTAGACTGGATAACCTGGAAAAAAGATGTCAGGGCACAGGATAGGCTCGATGAATGAAACAGCATAGGGACTGGCCTTATTGTCTGAACACATGGTGGAGTGCACCCTTGAAGGACTATATATTCCTAAGAATGGAAAGGTGGAATAACTTGATTGAAAATCAAAGCAGAGAAAAAATTTCCAAGAGACTACCTTTACCAGCTGAACCTAACCAAGCAAGTTTCTATGAGTAAAATGTGTGCATTCATGGTTCATAGCACAGTTTGTCCACCAAGAAAATGGTTTCTTATGCTCTAAATAACTGCATGAAAGATAAATACTACACCTTCTAAATTTGAATTTATAAATCTGTCAATGCATAACATTGGTTGTTTAGCCACCCCTCTATTAAAATGTGAACTGGATAAACATATAAGGAGAACTGAGAAAGATTGTATTCCTTAAGGTTCGGTTTTCTCTGAAAATCCGAAGAGTGTAGAGAGAACAGTGCAGAGAGAGCTCTGCATGGAAACAGCCCTCCTGTTTCCTAACATAGGGAAATCATTTCTACTTGATTGTTTATGAGGCCGACACTGTTTACAGGCTTCAAGCATTTTAGCATTTGATTAGACAGGTATATAAAAGAAGAAAATTTAGGTGTATTGCTTGATGCTATTACTGGCTGTTTTTATACACCATTCAGGGAAATGATGGAAACGCAGTTAAATTTCAGAAATGATCTGTTATGACCCCATGAAAGGAACAGATGGCAGGTGAATTCATTCACTGGTGCTTTCAAAGGTTGACAATGACTACTCAGTTTCAGGTTCTGAAGTAAACAGTAATCTAATTACCAAAATGCCTGCCCGTTACAATGGGAGAAAGTGCAGTGGGACAGAGCATCTTCATTTTCAGTAACAGCTGCAGACACTAATCGAAACAAACGGTGCTAATTAAAACTGGAATAGAAAAGAGCAGTGCCAAAAAAAACTGATTCTGTAGGATAACAACCACTGAAAAATGGACTCCATCTAACAGAAGTAGCCAAAGATACCATATATGCAAGAGAATAGGTGAGAGAGCCATACCTTTTATAACTCAATGAAAAGGATTAAGCAGCAGTCTACAGGTGGGAAATTCTTTCTAAGAAAAACTATATTCATTACAGAAAAAAAAAAGAAGATTAAAAAATAACACTAATTATAGCTAGAAATCCATAAGCATTAAATGAGGTCATCCGAAGGCTTTAGAAGAGCATTGGGAAGAGAGAGACTTCAAGAGAATCACACACAGAAGTTTAGAGTCTTCAATAAATATAGATGCAATGCTCAGATTCACTGAAACTGTGCTATTCAAATCATGGTTTGCAGATTGATGCTGGTCCTTCAATAAGATGAGGAATTTGTGCCAGAATATGAAGCAACTGCGGGTAAAGCAACTAAGCATGGTGTTTACTTCACTTAAAATATATATATATAGTAAGACTTTATTAATGAGGAAATTAGTGTGTTGATTTACATCTTAGATGATCTCTATCGTGCTGCAGACAACTTTTAAGCAGTTTCTTAGTAGTACCTCTAGAATTCATTTTGCTTTGTTATGACAGTAATAATACTGAAATATAATGTTCCCTAAAATATAGTCTTTATTTTTAGATAGCCCATTAATACTTTAGATATTGTAGCTTTTGTCACTATAAGGATTCATTTCAAAAGCCCCGTATGTGCTGTAAACAAACAAGATGAGTGGTTAGAGGTAACACTTATTGAATACGTATATCAGTTACAATCCAGTCAAGAAACAAAAACACCACCAGTATCTGAACAAGGAATTTAGAAATTCTAAACTTTCATGCAGTATAGAAATAAGAATAATTGCTTTTCAGGTGACTACAAAGAAAATAATTATGATATCTAATACATTTAATTTTATAAGAAAAAATTGACCATAAAGTTGTTGGTGTTTCTGATACTTTTGACTCCAAAGGTAAGCATCTCTGTAGAATAAATATTCAATTTCTCAGAAAACAAGAGTGACACCATTTTCAGTACTACCTCCCAAGTAAAATTTAGTAGCTATGTGATTGACGATTTTTTGAGATCTTCTACATGCCATACACTGAGATTCACATTTAATATGTAGTATTTCCCAACCTTGCAATTACTCTCCATCTGCAGTTTGCTTTAGTGGGAAAATCCTAATACATAAAGTCAATGACAATAGACCAGGCTGATCATTTCTAGATCCATCAAGGCATTCATTATATGAACTCACCATCTATGCAAAAACAATCCATGACATTGTAACTCAGTCCTTATACTTTTTAACTACCTCAGATTTTGTACTGGAGCAGATAATCTATTCATAAACAGACAACCTTCTACATATTTATTGTAAACCACCATCAAGCCATATAAAAGGAGTTTTCTATGACAGGATTTTTTGACAGAAATATCCATTATATTTAATTGATCCTCTTAGATTAGAAATTACCAAGTAAAACATGCATATAAAATGGAGCAGAAAGCAATCATTTTAATTATGCAATCATTAATTATCACCATGTATGTGTAATACCTATTCCTTAACTAAGATATGTATAGACTTGGATCACTAGGTTTCTTTTCAAATCAGTTACTGAAGTAATATACAAATATGTAACTGATTTTCATGCTCTCATCTAAACCACACAAAAGAGTGGTGTCCACAGTTTCATAATAAAAATAGGAACACATGGGATAACTTCCTTGCTCCAATCCATTTGCCCAAGGCTCACTCTTTGTTTAAGCCCCAGTTAAATTATACCCCATCAATCCTTGTACATCAGTCCTTGACAATTTACCATCCTCTCACACTTCTTAAAAATTTTTATAACTTCCTGAAAAGTTTGTACCCTACTTATCAGAATAGATCAAGAGGCTTTTAAGGCTAGGAATAATGTTATATGTCATATTGTCCCCCAAGAACCTGTGTCCTATGTAGTTCATATATAGTAACCACCACAGGACAAAGCCTTGGACAGACTATTCCCAGCTAAGCTCAAACTCAGAACCAATAGACTCTTAGATTTACATACTGACATTGAGCGGCATTGTGTGATGGGAGATACTATACTCATCATAGACAAGTGGATATTTTTTGGTTTTACCCGTAGTGATTATATGTAGCCACTGCCACAGCCATTGTAAGCACAGTACAAAGCAAGAGAACCTGTAGTGTATCGCTAGTTATCATTTTATTACATGCACTTGAAGGATAGCCGTAGAAAAAGACAGTAAATAGAGGTAATTATCTCTGTGTAATCAAGGCAAAGTGCTTCTGTATTAAGTAATAAATTCTGAGCATTTAAATCATTCCCAGAACATTCTCATAGCATTGAGGTTCCCTCAAAGTATTCCTTTATATAAAAATCGATTATCTTTTCTAAACACAACAGAATTTAGAGGAATATTTTGGAGTGTGTTTTTGATACGTATTAGGTGCTATATAAACAAGAAGATGTGTTTGTTTGTTTGTTTGTTTGTTTGTTTTTGCGGTACGCGGGCCTCTCACTATTGTGGCCTCTCCCATTGCGGAGCACAGGCTCCGGACACGCGCAGGCTCAGCGGCCATGGCTCACGGGCCCAGCCGCTCAGCGGCATGTTGGATCTTCCCGGACTGGGGCACGAACCCGTGTCCCCTGCATCGGCAGGCGGACTCTCTACCACTGCGCCACCGAAAGCAGTGTGTTATTCTTATTATTAAAAAAAGACACAAGGCAAATTTATTGACGTAAGATATGGGGCATCTCAACCAACCAATCAACAAAGCAAACCTAACATATTTACTGGCACCCGTCATAGCACGGATGTCCATTTACCAAGCAAACTTACAGTGTCAAAATGCACTGTGCTTTAACTGTAGCCACGGCAGTAACTGAATTACCTGGCACATCTGAAGCCTGCTGTTACGGGTTTGGAAACTTGGAAAAGACTCTATCAACCTCTGGTTTCTTTTTCATTAAAGAAATACTTGAGGATCAGAAAACAGCAGTGATCTCCAGTTTAAGCTATGCAGCTTCAGTCCCTGTACTGTTTATAGTGACAAAGTCCGTCACTGCATAGTGTGGTCTTACAAGAAATAAAAACATTAAAAACAACTTGATACCTCTCCACCATTCTGGGAAGACATCTGTGGCATGCCTGAGGAAGGTATATATTTCATAAAATAGACTATATCTCATCCCCAAATAATCTCCCCTCTGCTCTTGGGTCTTAACGTTTCCAGCTGCATGCTGGCAATATTCATAGACAGCACAAATGGACATTTCTAATCTAAAGTTGTACATTTGTCCATTCTCCACATAAAAATTCCTTTACTTCTTATATCTATGTCTATCCATATCCAGATATTTGTGTAGGTAATATATACATATATAATCACACACATTCTTAGTGCAATTGTGAAATGAGTGAATTATTCCTCGTGCAGAGACTTCTGTCTCATTTTTCTCCCCACTTTCTTCTAATTCAATGATAATAGAGTTTTAGATCTAAATATATTCTGAATCCAATTTCCAAAAACTGACATTTTTTTCACCTAGAGCCCTATTCCTACCCTAAATTCTCCAGATTTGATGGAGTTCTCATAATGCTCAACTTCAATCCTAAACCGGGTACCACCTAGACTACAAGTTTCCCCAGTTAATGGAAGCACAAAATAAATGGAAACAAACAGAGGTGCTCACAGACACAGTTACAGCTCTGGCGGCTTCATGCTGAGATGCTGGAAAGGAGCTTGGTGCTGCCACTTTCACTGCCTCTATAACAGCTCCATGCAAAATAAATGCTGAAGGTTATATTTGCTTTTTGCCTTTATATATTTTTTTGTGCATGTAAAAATCATCTTTGGATTTCTTTCAGTTAGCGAAAACAGGTACTAAAGTAGGTCTTTCATAAAGCCAAAGTGGGAGAAAAGGAACTTTGGAGACGCAGGGAATAGCTGTGTCATATTTTTCCCGATTTCGAGGGTACAACAAGGCTAAAACAAACAAAAAAAAACATGTCTCAGAGGTGTAACTGACCTAAAATATAGGTTAATAATGTAAGTTTGGTATATTGCTTAATTCTGTCATGTTAAAGTATTTTAAAATAATTTGAGTCACAATTTATTGATGGAGCAAACACAAAAAAGTAGTTTGTTTTTTTCCCATTAAACCACCTAAATTAATTGTAGCAGGGAAAACTTCTAGCAACATAAGTATCATCACCTGTTTTTCCTTTAGTAATCTTTACCTTGTACTCCTGGGACCAAAGCCTTGGGACTGAATAGCCTTTAAAAAAAAAAAAACATTTATTGGAGTGCAATTTCTTTATAATGGTGTGTTAGTTTCTGCTTTATAACAAAGTGAATCAGCTATACATATACATACATCCCCATATCTCTTGCCTCTTGCGTCTCCCTCCCTCCCAACCTCCATATTCCACCCCTCTAGGTGGTCACAAAGCACAGAGCTGATCTCCCTGTGCTATGTGGCTGCTTCCCATTAGCTATCTACTTTATATTCGGTAGTGTACATATGTCCGTGCCACTCTCTCACTTCGTCCCAGCTCCCCATGTCCTCAAGTCCAATCTCTAGTAGATCTACGTCTTTATTCCCGTCCTGCCCCTAGGTTCCTCATGACCATTTTTTTTGATTCCATATATATGTGTTAGCATACGGTATTTGGTTTTCTCTTTCTGACTTACTTCACTCTGTATGACAGACTCTAGGTCCATCCACCTCACTACAAATAACTCGACTTTGTTTATTTTTATGGCTGAGTAATATTCCATTGTATATATGTGCCATATCTTCTTTATCCATTCATCTGTTGATGGACACTTAGGTTGCTTCCATGTCCTGGCTGTTATAAATAGAGCTGCAGTGAACATTTTGGTACATGACTCTTTTTGAATTATGGTTTTCTCAGGGTATATGGCCATTAGTGGGATTGCTGGGTCATATGGTAGTTCTATTTTTACTTTTTTAAGGAACCTCCATACTGTTCTCAATAGTAGCTGTATCAATTTACATTCCCACCAACAGTGCAAGAGGGTTCCCTTTTCTCCACACCCTCTCCAGCATTTATTGTTTCTAGATTTTTTGATGATGGCCATTCTGACTGGTGTGAGATGATATCTCATTGCAGTTTTGATTTGCATGTCTCTAATGATTAATGATGTTGAGCATTCTTTCATGTGTTTCTTCAAAATCTGTATATCTTCTTTGGAGAAATGTCTGTTTAGGTCTTCTGCCCGTTTTTGGATTGGGTTGTTTGTTTTTTTGATTTTGAGCTGCATGAGCTGCTTGTAAATTTTGGAGATTGTCAGTTGCTTCATTTGCAAATATTTTCTCCCATTCTGAGGGTTGTCTTTTCGTCTTGTTTGTGGTTTCCTTTGCTGTGCAAAAGCTTTTAAGTTTCATTAGGTTCCATTAGTTTGTTTTTATTTCCATTTCTCTAGGATGTGGGTAAAAAAAGATCTTGCTGTGATTTATGTTATTGAGGGTTCTGTCTCTGTTTTCCTCTAAGAGTTTGCTAGTGTCTGGCCTTACATTTAGGTCTTTAATCCATTTTGAGTTTATCCTTGTGTATGGTGTTAGGGAGTGTTCTAATTTCATTCTTTTACATGTAGCTGCCAGTTTTCCCAGCACTACTTATTGAAGAGGCTGTCTTTTCTCCATTGTATATTCTTGCCTCCTTTATCAAAAATAAGGTGACCATATATGCGTGGGTTTATCTCTGGCATTTCTATCCTGTTCCATTGATCTAAATTTGTTTTTGTGCCAGTACCATACTGTCTTGATTACTGTAGCCCTGTAGTATAGTCTGAAGCCTGGGAGCCTGATTCCTCCAGCTCCATTTTTCTTAAGATTGCTTTGGCTATTCAGCGTCTTTTGTGTTCCATACAAATTATGAAATTTTCTGTTCTATTTTGCTGAAAAATGCCAGTGGTAGTTTGATAGGTATTGCATTCAATCTGTAGGTTGCTTTGGGTAGTATAGTCATTTTCACAATGTTGATTCTTCCAATCCCAAAACATGGTATGTCTCTCCATCTGTTTGTATCATCTTTAATTTGTCTCATCAGTGTATTATAATTTTCTGCATAAAGATCTTTTGTCTCCTTAGGTATGTTTACTCCTAGGTATTTTATTCTTTTTGTGCAATGGTAAATGGAAGTGTTTCCTTAATTTCACTTTCATATTTTTCATAATTAGTGTATAGGAATGCAAGAGATTTCTGTGTATTAATATTGTATCCTGCTACTTTGCCAAATTTATTGATTAGCTCTGGTAGTTTTCTGGTAACATCTTTAGGATTCTCTATGTATCCTGTCATAGATATGTCTCATTCTCTGTCTCATGTCATCTGCAAAGAGTGACAGCTTTACTTCTTCTTTTCCAATTTGGATTCCTTTTATTTCTTTTTCTTCTCTGATTGCTGTGGCTATAACTTCCAAAACAATGTTGAATAATAGTGGTGAGAGTGGGCAACCTTGTCTTGCTCCTGATCTTACTGGAAATGGTTTCAGTTTCTCACCATTGAAGATGATGTTGGCTGTGGGTTTGTCATATATGGCCTTTATTATGTTGAGGAAAGCTCCCTCTATGCCTACTTTCTGGAGGGTTTTTATCATAAATGGGTGTTGAATTTTATTGAAAGCCTTTCCTGCATCTATTGAGATGATCATATGGTTTTTATTCTTCAATTTGTTAATATGGTGGATCACATTGATTGATTTGTGTATATTGAAGAATCCTTGCATTTCTGGGATAAACCCCATTTGATCATGGTGTATGATCCTGTTCATGTGCTGTTGGATTCTGTTTGCTATTATTTTGTTAAGGATTTTTGCATCTATGTTCATCAGTGTTATTGGCCTGTAGTTTTCTTTGTGACATTTTTGTCTGGTTTTGGTTTCGGGGTGATGGTGGCCTCATAGAATGAGTTTGGGAGTTTTCCTCCCTCTGCTATATTTCGGAAGAGTTTGCGAAGGATAGGTGTTAGCTCTTCCCTAAATGTTTGATAGAACTCTTCTGTGAAGCCATCTTGTCCTGGGCTTTTGTTTGTTAGAAGGTTTTTAACCACAGTTGCAATATCAATGCTTATGATTGGTCTGTTTATATTTTCTATTTCTTCCTGGTTCAGTCTCGGAAGGTTGTGCTTTTCTAAGAATTTGTCCATTTCTTCCAGTTTGTCCATTTTATTGGCATAGAGTTGCTTGTAGTAATCTCACATGATGCTTTGTATTTCTGCAATGGGCAGTTGTTACTTCTCCTTTTCATTTCTAATTCTATTAATCTGAGGCTCTCCCTTTTTTTCTTGTTGCATCTTGCTAATGGTTTATCATTTCTGTTTATCTTCTCAAAGAACCAGCTTTTAGTTTTATTGATCTGTGTTATTGTTTCCTTCATTTCTTTTTCATTGATTTCTGATCTGAACTTTACGATTTCTTTTCTTCTGCTAACTTTGGGGTGTTTTTGTTCTTCTTTCTCTAATTGCTTTAGGTGAATGTTAGGTGCTTTATGAGATGTTTCTTGTTTCTTAAGGTAGGATTGTATTGCTATAAACTTCCCTCTTAGAACTGCTTTTGCTGCATCCCGTAGGTTTTGGGTCATTGTGTTTTCATTGTCATTTGTTTCTAGGTACTTTTTGATTTCCTCTGATTTCTTCAGTGATCTCTTGGTTATTTAGTAGTATATTGTTTAGCCTCCATGTGTTTGTATTTTTTACAGATATTTCCCTGTAATTGATATCCAGTCTCATAGCATTGTGGTTCGAAAATATACTTGATACGATTTCAATTTTATTACATTTACCACGGCTTGATTTGTGACCCAAGATTTGATCTATCCTGGAGACTGTTCCATGAGCACTTGAGAAGAAAGTGTGTTCTGTTGTTTTTGGGTGGAATATCCTATAAATATCAATTAAGTCCATCTTGTTTAATGTATCATTTAAAGCTTGTGTTTCCTTATTTATTTTCATTTTGGATGATCTGTCCATTGGTGAAAGTGGGGTGTTAAAGTCCCCTACTATGATTGCATTACTGTCAATTTTCCCTTTTATGGCTGTTAGTATTTGCCTTATGTGTTGAGGTGCTCCTATGTTGGATGCCTAAATATTTACAATTGTTGTGTCTTCTTCCTGGGTTGATCCCTTGATCATTATGTAGTGTCCTTCTTTGTCTCTTGTAATAGTCTTTGTTTTAAAGTCTATTTTTTCTGATACGAGAATTGCTACTCTGGCTTTCTTTTGATTTCCATTTGCATGGAATATCGTTTTCCATCCCCTCACTTTCAGTCTGTATGTGTCCCTAGGTCTGAAGTGTGTCTCTTGTAGACAGCATATATACAGGTCTTGTTTTTGTATCCATTCAGCCAGTGTATGTCTTTTGGTTGGAACATTTAATCCATTTACATTTAAGGTAATTATTGATATGTACGTACCTATTACCATTTTCTTAATTGTTTTGGGTTTGTTATTGTAGGTCTTTTCCTTCTCTTGTGTTCCTTGCCTAGAGAAGTTCCTTTAGCACTTGTTGTAAAGCTGGTTTGGTGGTGCTGAATTGTCTTAGCTTTTGCTTGTCTGTAAAGTGTTTAATTTCTCTGTCAAACCTGAGTGAGATCCTTGCTGGGTAGAGGAATCTTGGTTGTCGGTTTTTCCCTTTCATCACCATAAATATGTCCTGCCACTCCCTTCTGGCTTGCAGAGTTTCTGCTGAAAGATCAGCTGTTAACCCTATGGGGATTCCCTTTTATGTTATTTGTTGTTTTTCCCTTGCTGCTTTTAATAGTTTTTCTTTGTATTTAATTTTTGAGAGTTTGATTACTATGTATCTTTGCGTGTTTCTCCTGAGTTTATCCTGTATGGGACTCTCTATGCTTCCTGGACTTGATTAACTATTTCCTTCTCCATATTTAGGAAGTTTTCAACTATAATCTCTTCAAATATTTTCTCAGTCCCTTTCTTTTTCTTTTCTTTTTGTGGGACCTCTATAATTTGATTGTTGATGCATTTAATGTTGTCCCAGAGTTCTCTGAGCCTGTCCTTAGTTCTTTCATTGTTTTTTCCTTTTTCTGCTCTGCAATAGTTATTTCCACTCTTTTATCTTCCAGGTCCCTTATCCATTCTTCTTCCTCAGTTATTCTGCTATTGATTCCTTCTACAGAATTTTTAATTTCACTTATTGTGTGTGTTCACCATTGTTTGTTTGCTCTTTAGTTCTTCTAGGTCCTTGTTAAACGTTTTCTGTGTTTTCTACATTCTATTTCCAAGATTTTGGATCATCTTTACTATCATTATTCTGAATTCTTTTTCAGGTAGACTGCCTATTTCCTCTTCATTTGTCAGGTCTGGTGGGTTTTTACCTTGCTCCTTCATCTGATGTGTGTTTTCTGTCTTCTCATTTTGCTTATCTTACTGTGTTTAGGTTCTCCTTTTGGCAGGCTGCAGGTTCGTAGTTGCCATTGTTTTTGGTGTCTGTCCCCAGTGGCTAAGGTTGGTTCAGTGGGTTGTGTAGGCTTCTTGATAGAGGAGAGTAGTGCCTGTGTTCTGGTGGGTGAGGCTGGATCTTGTCTTTCTGGTGGGCAGGTCCACGTCTGGTGGTGTGTTTTGGGGTGTCTGTAACCTTATTATGATTTTAGGCAGCCTCTCTGCTAATGGGTGGGGTTGTGTTCCCATCTTGCTAGTTGTTTGGCATAGGGTGTCCAGCACTGTAGCTTGCTGGTCGTTGAGTGGAGCTGGGTTTTGGCATTGAGATGGAGATCTCTGGGAGATTTTTGCTGTTTGATATTACATGAGGCTGGGACGTCTCTCATGGACCAATGTCCTGAACTTGGCTCTCCCACCTCAGAGGCACAGACCTGACTCCCAGCAGGAGCACAAAGACCCTGTCATCCAGACGGCTCAGAATAAGAAAGAAAGAAAAGAAAGAAAGAAAGAAGGAAGGAAGGAAGAAAATAAAATAACAAAGTTATTAAAATAAAAATAATTATTAAAAATAATTTAAAAATTAGAAGAGAGCAACCAAACCATAAAACAAATCCACCAATGATAACAAGTGCTAAAAACTATACTAAAAAAAAAAAAAGTGGAGACAGAACCCTAGGAAAAAATGGTAAAAGCAAAGTTATACAGACAAAATCACACACAGAAGCATACACACACACACACTCACAAAAAGAGAAAAAGGAAGGAATATACATATATCATTGCTCCCAAAGTCCACTGCCTCACTTTGGGATGATTTGTTGTCTATTCAGGTGTTCAGCAGATGCAGGGTACATCAAGTTGACTGCCCAGATTTAATCTGCTGCTCCTGAGGCTGCTGGGAGAGATTTCACTTCCGCAGCTCCATACTTTTTTCCCCGGATTCCCTCCCTGCCAGCCGTGGTGCACTAGCCCCTTCAGGCTGTGTTCACGCCGCCAACCCCAGTCCTCTCCCTGCGCTCTGACCTAAGCCCCAGCCTCAGCTCCCAGCCCCGCCCGCCCTGGTGGGTGAGCAGACAAGCCTCTCGGGCTGGTGAGTGCCGGTCGGTACTGATCCTCTGTGTGGGAATCTCCCCGCTTTGCCCTCTGCACCCCTGTTGCTGTGCTGTCCTCTGTGGCTCCGAAGCTTTCCCCCTCCACCACCCGCAGTCTCTGCCCACGAAGGGGCTTCCTAGTGTGTGGAAACCTTTCCTCCTTCACGGCTCCCTCCCACTGGTGCAGGTCCCGTCCCTATCCTTTTGTCTCTGTTTGTTCTTTTTCCCTACCCAGGTACGTGGGGAGTTTCTTGCCTTTTGGGAGGTCTGAGGTCTTCTGCCAGCGTTCAGTGGGTGTTCTGTAGGAGCTGTTCTACATGTAGATGTATTTCTGGTGTATCTGTGGGGAGGAAGGTGATCTCCACGTCTCACTCTTCCACCATCTTGAAGCTCCTCCTCTCCTTTTTCTGAATAGCTTTTTATAACCAAATCACATCAATTATATGGAGATACTTTATTATTAAGGATGTAACAGTCAAGTCGGAAAATGTTGATTTAGGAGCATTATGTATATTCAGAATCAAAGGCACATGTGTGTGCTTAGTGAGCATTGCAATTTAAGTTTGGATTTTGGTGTTGGTCACTTATTTAATCTGGAAACTGGAGAACGGAGGGAAAATATATTCTCTTACATCAGGATATATAGAAACATGGTAATAAGTGCAAATAATTGAAATATTTACAGTATTCTTCCAGTTCTTCATGTGTATAGTTTTATTCCCAGAAGAATGTAAGGTGAATTCATAACGTTTATCTCTAGATATAAAAATCAGGTTCTATTAAATTCAGCATTTTTTTGCCAAATATCAGATATCTTAAATGCTAAAATAACATTGTTTAAACTATAATTAAAATTTGAGCAACATGATTTAATTTCACATTAATTTATATATTATTGGACATGTTGAAACAGCAATGAAGTTTAAAGGATCCAATATCTATTACAAGAAAATGAAGGAAACGTCTTAAAAAGAGAATGATTAATATTATGGTTATTATTAATTTGTACTTATTATTAAAAAAGGATATAACCTGAGGAAGATAACCCCCAAATCATTAATTCTGTCTTCTGTCATGTGCACCCATAGGTGTGTACTTTGTGAACTCCTCTTATTGGCTTCTATTCCTTAATTTGATTTATTTTAAACATATTTATGTAAGATAGAAGATATTTAAATACAAAGGATAAAATAAACTTCCTTAAGGTTATACTTCATTTGTTGATTCAGCTTATGTCCAAATACATGGTGATTGTTACAAAATGATAATGATTTTGTTTAATTAAATCTCTGGGAAGAATGTTCTTTGCAGCTAAGCAGTTTACAGACCTGGGTTTGGAAGAGAGCATTTAGTAATAGAAAAGGTACAGTGTTACACAGTTGACCCTTGAATGACATGAGTTTGAGCTACATGGCTCCAATTATACAGATTTTTTTCCCAGTAGTAAGTGCTACAGTACTGCATGATTGGTCGTTGGCTGAATCTGCTGATGTGGAGGGCCAATTATAAGTTATACATGATTTAACTCAGTGGATGGTTGGTGTCCCTAAACTCTGCATTGTTCAAGGTTCAACTGTATTTACAAACAGCCTGATTATAACCCCAAACACACAAGTTCAGGCCCAGTGTTCTGTGCATATTTCTGTCACATTTTACTGAAAGTGTAAGATTATATGTCTTCTTATTCCTCTAGAATATGAGTTCCAAAAGCATCACAATTTGTCACTATTTGTTCACTGTTCGTTCCCTAGTGTCTAGAAAAAAAATCTTTGCTTATTGCAGTCTCACAACAGTTAATAGCAGGATGAATGAATGAATGAATGGAACGTATTATGAATTACTCTTAAGCCAGATGCTTCCCACATCTATTAGTAAGTGTCTAATAGATGTTTTCTGAGCTGATTCTGTCTCTTTTATCCAAACTGCAGAATCCCAGGTTGATTACCAAATATGTATTGAGCAGGACATTAAAGCACAGATTTAATTGTTTGTTTACTTACTTAATTGTTAATTTGTATTTCTCAGGAAAATTCTGCTACATATAATGTGTTTTTTATTATAAGAGATGCTGTTGAATTAGATATCTATTACTTATTTTCTTAGTGCCATCAATTCATCTGTTTTAACCTCTAAATTGGAATGAGTAACTATTAAAATTGACATTTTACAAATGTTTTATAAGAACTAGATTTTAAGTGTTGAAAGAATTTATATATATATATATTTATTTAGTGTCAGCTTTACCAACTTTTTAAAAACTATTTAGCTGGGAGAATAGAAAATATATATTTGGGAAATTAGGAAAAGATATATAAAAAGCACTGGCAACATTTTGATTCCAATATTGGAAGATAAACATAATGAGTAGAGGGGGATTGTGCAAGTTCATTGTCTATGTTCAAAAACTGGGTTTCCTGCTGATGTCCAGCTCCATATACTTTAAACAACATGTCTGTAGCCAAATTATGCTTCTGAGCCAAGCAAATACTGCAGTGGAAAAGTCATTCTGCAGAAATAATAGTACCTTAACTTTCTCTTCTCTGGGTGAGTTAATGCCATGATGTGGATACCTTCCCCATTTAGATAAGAGAAGATAAAGGAAATTGTATTGCAATTTTACTATTTCCTTTGTCACTTTGAATAAAATCCATTAATGCTTGGGCTTTTACAAAGATGTCCTATGTGAACGAAAAATATAGCCAGGTTATTAACCGAACGTAATTGCCTGGTGATAACAGATTCTCTGTTTGACACTTATTTAACTTCAGAAAGCTATCAATTAGGACACCACATTTAAAGCAAGTGGGAGAATTATGCACGGACAATTTTATCAAAAAGGTGACATTTGCATAAAATAGTACATATCATTTTTAGAATACCAAAGTCCTACTTTAGTATTGTTTAAAAATGAAAGAACTTAATATCTTTTTTGTGTGTGTCCCCAAGTGCCAAAAGGCATGAGCTAGCTAAACATGCCAGAGCCTCCAGTGCTGTGTGGAATATATATCCACACAATCATTTACCCCTTATTCTGGTGAATCTGCTCAAACAATTCAGATGATGCCAATAAAAGTGTGTGTGTGTGTGTGTGTGTGTGTTCTAAGCGTTCCTAGTAACGAAACATACTAATTAGAACATTGAAAGTGCCTTTGGCTTTAGAAGTCAGATATCTAATTTTGAAGTCTAGGATCCAGAGCATTTTGTGTTCAGAGACATCATTTATATTTCGATTCCTGAGAGGGAGGCAGCAGACATTGATGGAAGGACACTGACTGGTAGAAACCTAAGCCCAGAACATTAGCTCTATGGAATGACTTTTTAAAAGTTTTGAGGGATTCCTCTGGGACAGGCACTTTTCTAAACACATAACAAATATGATATCATGAATTTAGGTGATCTTTCTAAGTGTGAGTTTCTTCTTTTGTAAACATGTGTAATATATACGTTAGGGGAGACATTCTGAGTCGTACTCAACGTACTTCTTCCTCTTTGCACTTGTTTTATTTCCCATGGAACAGGGAACTTAATCTGACCAGCCTGTTGGGCAAACTCCATATTCAATAGACACATTATACTTTCAGAGATCAGTTGAGATTATGATTACTCTTCCACTTTTGCCACGCCCTCTCTTTATTGTTGCTTTTTTATGACCAGGCATCCTGCTTATCATTGGATAAACTGTGATGAGCAAGATGTGTGCTCTGTGTTCTCATGGTCTTGGGGTCTCTGTCTCTGTCTCTCTCTTACAATCAGAATTGGTTAATTGACCCCTGAACTGTTTCTCTGGGACAGACCTGGCATTAATCTTTCTTCTCTCCATTCCACTCAGTAACAAAAGGTGAAGGCCACTGCTTCTGCTCTTTTTACTCTCCATGGGCCAGACCATGAAAAACAAATCTGAGAATCCTTATCTTGGGTGAAATGAACAAAAATGAAGAAATACCTTAATAAATATTTTACACTTGAAATTGGTAGCTTTCTCAAGCCATAAAAATTAAATGGGCAACATTTCTAAGCATTAGTTTGAGATACATTTTATTCTAAAATCATTTTCTATTATGTTTTCCTCTTCAAATCTAATTTCGGATTGATAGAATACTTTCATTTCCTCTAAGAGAGCTAATAGGGTCTGTATTTTTGCAGCTGAAAAGCTTTAGACTTGAACAAACAGGAAAGTATCTTCTGGAGATACCTAGAAGAACACCTCAGAGTCTTGTACAGAACAGCTCCCAAATCTGAAAGAAGTTGGTGGCAACTTCCAGAACTGATGAACATTCTAACGTATGACCGTTAGGGTAGCTTAGAACTGCAAACCATTCCAGCCTGCCTATTTGGGGAGGAAGCATCCCTTCTTCTTTTCCCAGAAGCCTCTGGAGAGATGCCTAGCCCAAACATAGAAGCAGAATGATCTGTGACCTCCACCACATGCCTTTAATTTTCTATCCATCCAACCGCATGCCCTACTATTCCTCCAACATCACATTGAAACTATCTCTTGTCCCCTTGTCATGCTTCTGCATTCTCTCCTCTTCTCTTTGCTAAAGGTCCCATCTTTTCATTTACCCAAAACTTTTTGACACTTAAGTGCCCAGCCCCATCTCACCTTCTCCACAGATCCTGTCCAAAACTATCCATTCTACCTAGATCATTCTCTGAATTCCCACAACACATATTCCATAGATTTGCCACACAATAACCTATTTCTCTGTGATACCTCTTCTCATTCTGCCTTGTGGCAGAGTTGCTTGAATGTGAATGAAATTTATACACCTGTATAACTCCTCTTTTCTACCAGCAAAGGAGCCCCTTGAGTGCTTCAAGTGAGTGTCTTGAACATAGTTCTACGGCACCGTGACACTATTGATGATAATTTTAAATTCGTGATTCCAGACAGCATGTTTCCAAGTTTTTTGGATAAGCCACCTTCGCTATTTATGTCACATGTGAGAATGGGGCACAAGCTCTCAGAGTCAACTAGGAACAGAATTGATGCATGCCTGTCAATTATACACTAGGATAATATAATTCTTTAAATACTAACAACAAGAACTAACATTTATTGAAAAGGGACAATGGGCCAAACTATTTCCCACTTTTAGGGTGAGGAATCGAGGTCACACAAGCCAAGGAGGAGGCAGGGACTGGTCTCAAACTCAGGTCAGACTTTCTCCAAAATATTTTCTTCTCCTTAACAATAGTTATCGAATAGGGAATACACGTGTTGATTGATAGGACACAGGGCACCAAATCTCCTGCTAACACTTCAGTTCACTAGATCTGTCTAATATCCAAGATGATTTTTACGCTATTGGCTATTACTAGTGGCTGCATGGACAACTATTATTAACCCAGTTTTGTAGATGAGGAAACTAAATGATCTAATCGCCAAAGCATATGTCTACTCTGACTTCTCAGTCTAAGATCTTTCCATGATTCTATGTACTTTTTCCAACAAATTGAAGTACTTCCTGTACTTCAAAGGCCTTTCCCAACCCTGCTTACCTGGTGATTGCCCCTTCATCCCCAAAGACTAGCCAGTTGTCACTTTTATTATGTAGTTTTCCTGAACACTTTCTCTACAGAGAATGTGTTTTATTTATTTTTGTATTGTCAGCATACAGCAATTCCATAATAAGCTCTTTGGGTTAAAAATGATCCTGTAATTTCAATGTTGTATACTTATTTAAAGTTAACATTTCTTTTTTCTTATTTATTTTTGTGGCAAAATCTTTTCTTAGTCATAACTTTGGAGTTTAGATGATGAGGGCTGTTTTTTCCTTTTAAACATGACTAACATTTTATTTAGGCATATTTTTCCTCAGTGAGAAACAGTAGAAATTGGCATCATACCAAGTAGGCTGATTCAGCAAGAATGCACCTGGCAAACTCAAATAATTTTGCTTCATACTTTTTGATTTTCTGCTGTGAAAAGCTACAATAGGTCACATAGTAGCTAGAGAGAACGATCATGCAAATTTGATTTTAACTCTTAACTGTCTTATATCAACTATGTTGATTCTTTTGTCAATATAGAAGACTTAGTATCTCTTGGCTGTATGAGTCGTGTAAGCAAGACTCCTATTTTATTTTAATTATCTCCCTGTATACGTTCCTCCCTTTTGTAGAATTAAAAATTAAGCCTGCACGCATGAGTCAATGGTTTGGCCAGATCATTATCAGTAGCTGATTTTAAATACAGAAACACTGTTTATAAATATAGGATTAAATTCAATAAGAGACCATGCTTTAAAATACATTTATACAGGCATATTCTTTTACTGTCTTTTTTTAACATCTTTATTGGAGTATAATTGCTTTACAAGTTTGTGTTAGTTTCTGCTATGGAACAAAGTGAATCAGCTATATGCATACATATATCCCCATATCCCCTCCCTCTTGCATCTCCCTCCCTCCCACCCTCCCTATCCCACCCCTCTAGGTGGTCAAAAAGCACCGAGCTGATCTCCCTGTGCTATGCAGCTGCTTCCCACTAGCTATCTGTTTTACATTTGGTAGCGTATGTATGTCAGTGCCACTCTCTCACTTCATCCCAGCTTACCCTTCCCCCTCTCCATGTCCTCAAGTCCATTCTCTACGTCTGTGTCTTTATTCCTGTCTATACAGACATATTCTAAAAGTCAAAACCCTAAAGAATATTATCTATCATAACTGTACATAATATTTCAAATATTTTCACCAGCTCTTGGCTGAGATATAAGAGCGATTCTTTTCCTCAAAGTAATCAACAGCAAACTAAAATGTACTGGGTTCCTTTAGTGTCGTAACAATTATGCTAAATTTTATATATTTTTACACATTTCACTGTCAAAATAATTCAATATAATAGATATAATATTCATATTACAGATACAGAAGCAGGAGCTAAGAATAACTTCTCAAAGTCATACATCTTCTAAGTAATAAATAGCTGTGTTGGACTCCGAAATCTATGCTTGCTTTATGTCCTCAGTTTATTAGAGAAAATGTGATACAGTTGTGAGACTATTAGAAAAATTTTTATTTGTTTCATGAGCATAAAGATGGTGACTCAGATTCTTTTTTTGGAAATATGACCCTTAAAACGGTCACATAACATAAACACCATCCCTCAAAGCCCCATTGTTTCTTTGCTGGAGGAAGTGCGAATGTGATTAAAAATTCTTGGTTAGCAATACCACCAATAGTGCTGAAAGTGACAATGTGTATGTCACAGAACAAGACTGATGAAATCACAGTCTCAACAATACTAATGACTTAATTGTTAAGAGTGCTTAACATTTCCAAACAGAAGTGAGTATGGAATGGTGGCTTATAAAATTAAACCTTTCAAGGTTAGTTTTTGTTTGTTTGTTTTAAAATGTGTGTGAGTGTGTTGATAACATTGAGAGGGACTTCATGTTGGCATCGAAAATAGCAGGTCACTCTGCCACAAGAAAGGGAGGATTTATATTTGGCCAATGGAAAAGAATGTTGATATATATTTTGGTATTATACTACTGAAGAAAAAATGTCAGGTGGTCAAATTTTGAATAAGCAAGCCAATCTTCGGTTTATGGTCCTTAAAAAGTGCTCAATAATACCACAACTAATAAAGTTATTTATAATTTTTATCAATAATAATTCAAAACTTCTCTGGCCAAAACCCATTGACTTCCAAAATTCCTTTTGCAAGAAAAACTTAAACTGCATATAAACTGCACATAATTTAATTATTTTGCTGTTTTATTTTTAAAAATCTGTAATGTAACTTCCTTGATAAAACTTTATGCTTTTAAGTAGATCATATATAAAAATAATATGTGAAATTTCAAAAATAAACATTAAATGCGTAAATTAATGCAAACCATCAAGGATTCACAATGTAAAGGATAAAATACCATCTCTTAAAATTACTAATCATAAGCCTGTTTATATTTTAACAGTTTTAAGATATAAACTGTTTATATTTTAACAGTTAAAATTTCAAGGAAGGAAATCATTATGCAACCTTAATGTCGAAAGACTATACATTTTTTTAAAAAATAAATCATTTATTTATTTATTTATTTTTGGCTGTGTTGGGTCTTCGTTGCTGTGTGTGGGCTTTCTTTCTCTAGTTGCGGTGAGAGGGGAGCTCTTCGTTGCGGTGCTAGGGCTTCTCATTGTCGTGGCTGCTCTTGTTGCGGAGCACGGGCTCTAGGCGCGCAGGCTTCAGTAGTTGTGGCATGTGGGCTCAGTAGTTGTGGCTTGCGGGCTCTAGAGCTCAGGCTCAGTAGTTGTGGCTCACGGGCTTAGTTGCTCCGTGGCACGTGGGATCTTCCCAGGCCAGGACTCGAACCCGTGTCCCTTGCATTGGCAGGCAGATTCTTAACCACTGCACTGCCAGGGAAGCCCAAAAGACCATATACATTTTTGTATTTTTAAATATTAAATGTATTTTGTAGGTTTACAAGCAAGGTAAACAAAATCATAGGTGAGACGCTAAGTCTAATTTTAATTGAGGGATGACAGGTTGTTTGCAGCTCTGAGAAAATATTCTGAATCAAAAGTAGATTTCCTTAATTCAGTGGCTACAGTGTCACAGGGATACCTCTCATAAAAATAAAACTGAGCATCAGATTTCCCACTATTCTTCCTCACGTGGCAGAGTCTTTATACTAGGGCCCAGGGTTGTAGTGCAACAAAATGAGTATAAAATGAGCCATAGAGACTGGTAGAAATGTGCTTGAAAGTTGGGCCCACGATGTTCTACCCATCTATAACTGGACAAGTTCCAGTACATGTGTGAACCTTGATTTGTTTGTCTACTTAACATAGATAATAACCGTACCCCAGGAAACTCACCAAGTGCAGTGGACAGCACACAGAAGGAGTTAAATAAGGATGCCTATTTTTAAAGTCTGTTGCAAAGTGGTATTGTTATATAATGAAGTCACCTTGCTGCATAGGCATTTCATGCCTATGGTAGGTGTGAAAAGCATACAGAGGACTAACTAGGTTACCAGGCAAATTCTTAGTATGAAACCTTGTTCCCAAACCTTGGCATATAAATACATTTTTTGTGAGTCTTTCTAGTAGAATACTTATAAATATACAGTGAGCTTTATGCTTGTATTTGGCATGTGTAGCTGGAGACAACTTCCAGAAACACCTTTGGGTCACCTCAACTCATCATTAAGTGATCTAGTGGGAAGGCAGAGAAATGGAAGCCATGATTATCCATTGGGTAAACAATATACACGTATATAATCAAATACCAAGTCAACCGTACTCTGCTTTCAAAGCAATATATGAACAGCCTTAAAGTCATTTAAATATATGAATGTGATATGCCACATGATATAGGACATAATATCTGCTTTTCCAAGCAGAATAAGGTGATTAAAATAATTCAGTTGGGGGGCTTCCCTGGTGGCACAGTGGTTGGGAATCCGCCTGCTGATGCAGGGAACACGGGTTCGTGCCCCGGTCCGGGAAGATCCCACATGCCGTGAAGTGGCTAGGCCCGTGAGCCATGGCCGCTGGGCCTGTGCGTCTGGGGCCTGTGCTCTGCAACGGGAGAGGCCACAGCAGTGGGAGGCCCGTGTACCGCAAAAATAAATAAATAAATAAATAAATAAATAAATAAATAAATAATTCAATAGGATAGAGTCATGGTACCCTTCATAAAACAGGATAGAAAATGAGATAATAACAATAAAGTTAATTATTGAGATACTAATATAAATCATTGAACATACAGAAAAACTCTCGACAGTTGAACATAACTTCACCTGAATTCTTAGGTTATCTTAAAAGAGAAAAATCTTTGCATAGGGGAACATTATTTGACACTCATGATCTACAAATAGTGAAGTTGGAAAGGTAGCAATTCCATAGGGCAGAGACAAAAACAGAACCAGGGTAACAATCACAAAATGGACAGTATTTAAGCTTTTCTATTCCACTTCTAAACTTTGCAAGATGACAGTCTTCTAGCCAAAGGTATCACCTAAAATAAAAGAAAAATGATTGTTAATGCACATAAGAAGCCAAAATAATAACAAAGTAGACAGAAATATAATTTTTTTCCTTTATTGCCTTCATGAGTCAAGGTAAAACTAAATTTTGCTATAGCTTTAGCATGTTTGCACTCACAGGAACAACTAATATCCCATCTAGAAAACATTCTCCCACAGGGAATCTGGCACAAATAACCTACAGGACACTGCTGCATAGATTAGCTTATAATTATCTATTTTGTAGATAAATATATTTATCTTTGGATTTTAGCTCTCTCTAAAATCATGCATCAGAACAAAACATAATCTTATGCATACATACAACAGACTACTTGAACTTCTGAATACGTCATACAGGCAGGAGTAAAGCTAATAGTCAGAAGATGTGCCTGGAACCCTGCAACAGAGGTGCTGTGAGTTCTAGCTGCATTGAGAGAAGAAATGCATAAATGCAGAGGCAGTGGTGTCAGAACATGGCAGGAGTTTGTTCACCTACACTTCTGGCATCTCTTTTTTGGACCTCAAATGATGGTTATATTGAGCTCAAACCTTAATTGGCATTTTGCAGACTCTTTGATACCACTCTGTTTAATGCTGGTGCTGAGAGGTAAGACAGGAGTAGAACAAGGAATGTTGGATTTAGGGAAGATATTGCTATGGTCTGAATGTTTGTGGTCCCCAAAACTCACATGCTGGAATTCTTTTTTTTTTTTTTTTGGCGGTACATGGGCCTCTCAATGTTGTGGCCTCTCCCGTTGTGGAGCATAGGCTCTGAACGCACAGGCTCAGCGGCCATGGCTCATGGGCCCAGCTGCTCCGTGGCATGTGGGATCTTCCCAGACCGGGGCACGAACCCGTGTCTCCTGCATCGGACTCTCAACCACTGCGCCACCAGGGAAGCCCCACATGCTGGAATTCTAAGGCCCATGGTGATGTATTAGAAGATAGGGCCTTTGGGAGGTGATTAGGGCAGGAGGGTGGAGCCCTCATGAGTGGGATTAGTGCCCTCATAAAAGAGTCTCCACATTGCTCCCAGCCCCATCCACTCCATGAGGATATAAAAGGAAGTCTGTCATTGAAAGACAGCCTTCCCCTGACCATGTGGGCACCTTCATCTTTGACTTCCAGCCTCCAGAACTGTGACAATTTTTTTTTTTTTTTTTTGGTTTATAAGCCACCCAGTCTGTGGTAATTTGTTATAGCAGCCTGAACAGATTAAAACAGACATGGAGGTGGGACTGCTGAACATATTTTCAGAAATGAAAGCAGAAGGAAAATGGGATAGGATACAATTTAAGCTAACTGGTCTTCCCAGCCCCCCAGGACAGAAACAAACAAGAAAGGGGGAAAATGATGTATTTTTAATGATATTAATGTTTTGTCAATTTCAATTTTTACCTTGATTCTTTACTAATTTTCACTTTAGATAGAAGAAAACTCATTGTTGCTAGAATTTGTTTTAACACTAAATAAATAGTATCTTTTGATACAAGAAATGTTTAAGTATTTCTGATGTTAAGGCTATATATTTTGGACAAAGGGAATAAAACTTGGAAAGGGATGAGTAGTAATTAGCATGATTCTGGAAGGCTGAGCAAGTGGGTTTATAAAGATTAACAATGAAGTCCTCTGTTCTAATGGGACATCCACAAGTTACCCCTTCCTTTGGTTTGATCCAGAATACATAAATTCTTTTTGTAGTTCTGTAGTTCCCTCTATTTTTCTCTGAAAAATAATTTCTGTATGCTCAGTCATGACACAATGTAATTTCCTTACAGATGGGAGCTTCCCTTCTGAAGACATTAAAACACATTGAGCAGATTCTCACCCATAATAAAAAGCTATCAGAAGGTCTAACTGCAGTAATATACTTAAGGAAATAGATAAAGCATCATTTCCTTTGCAAGCTTAGTATGTAAGAATTGGGAATAGTTTCTTGCTTCATGATTCTGAACATAAACACCATTTCCCTTTACAAAAAAAGCATACGAAGAAAAAAATTAAACATCCCTTTTCTAAAAAGTTTTTAGTGGTGGACATGAGTCTTGCAATGAATGTTTTACTTCCCTTGAATTGTGAAAACACTCTCATGGAATTTGAAAATAATTATTTCAGTGAAAGGGTGTAGAGCTCCTGAACTTGCATAATTTCCCATAAGAAAAATTAAATCAGAATTATGTAAGTATATCATTCCAAATCCAGTTGGCCTTGAGGCAGTGCCTGGGAAGAAATAAGGATGCAGTGAGCCACAAAAATCAGGTTAGCCTCAAGGTCTACTCGTCCCCGGCAATCTTACTTCAGTGACGACTTGGAGTCACACCAAAGTGCATAAACTATCCATGGTGTTGAAAGGATTTAAAGTGAAAAGCAGTAGAATATTTTACCAAAAACCCAAGCACAGAGTAAGAAAATGAAAGGGAAGAAATTCACTACATTAAAAGCAAGAGAGGTTGAATAATATGCAGCTAATTTGGCCTCGGCCTTCAGTGAAGCCGAATGATTTGTGGAAGAAAACAAAATTAGCGGTGAGGCTAGGATTATTTGAATGAATACTCTACATCTATCAAATTATTCGTATGGATGGTCATTTTTCCTTTCCAAACAAAGATCCCCGGAAGGAATTTTTAGAAGCCCTTTAGATTTTCCTGGCCAAACTATAGTTCTTAGCTATGATATTTTTATATTATTGCAAATAATAGAAACCATAAAGTAGCTTCTACTCTCACACTATTGTCTATACAGTATCCTGATACTTCCTGTCAAAATAGCATGGAATCTTATTCACATTTGCATCTATTTTTGGATGCCTTGCCACCCCCACACACACATAGTGACTCACTAACACACCCAAACATCAGTGACTGTATCTGTCTCCTCTGCCTCTAGAGTATTCTTTTTTTTTTTTTTTTTGCGGTACGCGGGCCTCTCGCTGTTGTGGCCCCTCCCGTTGCGGAGCACAGGCTCCGGACGCGCAGGCTCAGCGGCCATGGCTCACGGGCCCAGACGCTCCGCGGCATGTGGGATCTTCTCAGATCGGGGAACGAACCCGTGTCCCCTGCATCGGCAGGCGGACTCTCAACCACTGCGCCACCAGGGAAGCCCTAGAGTATTCTTAATAATGAAAAATTAGAGCAGAAATTTATATCCATAGATGTTTATTGCATTAATATGTACAATATTTAAAGATCTGAAAGGAGAAAAATGTTTAACAATAGAAAATAACTTCAAATAATATAATCATATGTTAGAATATTATGAATCCATTAAAATGGTGTTTTAATAATTTTAAATAGCAAAATATTTAAAACAATTTTGAATAAAAAGCAGGGTCAAATCCGCATAGACATCATAATTATGGTTATACTATATACATAATCATGTAATTAACATATAGGTATATATTTAGCATATGTATGAGACAGAGAGAGAGAGAGAGAGAGAGAGAGAGAAAGACAGAGAGAGAGAGAGTGTGTGTGTGTGTGTGTGTGTGTGTGTGTATCCTCAGAGAGAGGTTGTGTAGAATGGACATTATATATATGAGTTTGGACTCCAGAGTTATGCTGCCTGAATAAGAATCCCAGTTTTGCCATTTAATAAGCAAATTACTTAACCTCTCTTTTCCTCAATTTCCTCCTTTGTGAAATGGTGAAAATAAATATATGGTTGATGTTGAGATTAGATGGGTGAATTCTACTTAGAACAATGCATAACAGAGAGTATATAATTTTTAGCTCTTATGATCATCTAAATATATACACACATTATAAGTACACAAAATGAACCTATGCACACACACAGACAATTGCAAAACTCTGCAAAATCGAGCAAAATGTTATCAGTATTTCTGACGTTTGAGATTGTGGATAACTTTTGTGTTTACGTGTTTTTTTGTTTTCCAAGATTTTCTGGAATGAGCAAATCATACTTTTATAATCAGAGATAAATGTTTGCATGGTATTTAAGAACAGATGGATTGAGTTACACACACATAATGTGCTTAAAGTACAATACTGTATTAAAAACACAGTGCTGCTTAAAGCAGTGCTCAGCCCATAGGATGACTTACAGAAACATTTATTAAATTAATATAAACGGTAATTGAGGAATTGGACATAGTAATTAGTAACTAGAGAATATTTAGCCCAAGAGTTTTGCAAGAAAGGAAGATTAAAAAAAATGAAATCGTAGAAGAAGGTAATATCTGTCTAGCAAAGTTTGGGTTTTATAATTCTAAGACTTAAGTATACATTTTCTAGGCAGCATTGAAGAAGCCAGTACAAAAAGAAACTTAGAAAATCTATGAAGAGAGAAAATAAGCTTCATGGCCAAATTTAGACTCCAGAAAAGCTAGGGAAAATCAGAGCAAATGGGATAAATTTGTTTTAAAGAGGAAAAACTTTTACATGATCCTGGAATAAGGAATGTAGGGCTGGGTGTCGGTATGTAAAAGTTTGTGTTTTAAAAAGCAAAACAAAAAAAAAATCCTTTTTTAATTTTTTTGAGGAAACTTCATACTGTTTTCCATGGGGGCTTCACCAATTTACATTCCCAGCAACAGTGTACTAGGTTTCTTTTTCTCCACATCCTTGCCAACACTTATTATTTCTTGTCTTTTTGACAGTAGGCATTCTGACACGTATTTGTTGATATCTCATTGTGGTTCTGATTTGTGTTTCCTTGATAATCCAGCAATTCTATTTCTGGGTATCTATCCAAAGAAAATGAAAACAGTAATTCAAAAAGACATATGTGCCCCAATGTTCATAGCAGCATTATTTGCAATGGCCAAGATATGGAAGCAACCTAAGTGTCCATCAACAGATAAATGGATAAAGGTGTGATACACACACACACACACACACACACACACACACACACAATGGAGTATTACTCAACCATATATAAAGAATGACACTTTGCCATTTATGACAACATGGATGGATCTGGAGGATAGTATGCTTAGTGAAATAAGTCAGACAGAGAAAGACAAATCGTGTATATTTTCACTTATATGTGGAATCTAAAAAACAATACAAATGAATATCACAAACAGAAACAGACCCACAGATACAGAGAACAAACTGGTGGTTAACCAAAGATGAGAATGAGTGCAAGGGGTGGGCAAGATAGGTGAAGGGGATTAAGAGGTACAAAGTACAAGGTATAAAATAAGTTAAAAAGATGTAATATACAGCACAGGGAATATAGCCAATATTTCATTGTGAAGAGTTAGACACTTACCCTTGAAATCAAGGCCATTTCTCTTGTCTTTAGAAATCACTGTGGGTACAAAAATGGAGAGATATTCCCTTAAACAGATAAAATGCCCTGCTTTCACATTCTGAAGCATATTTCTATGTAAAGATCTAGCAGTGAACTAAGATATTATAAAAAAAAATGATGAGGATAATATATAGAGTAGTATTTAGAGGATATAAGTAAATCAGAATACCATGTAAGACAAAAATATGAATGATAAATTATATTAATCCATCTTAAGTTATATATATACTACATACATAAAGATCTTTAGTTAAGTCTATATCTTTTACTTGCTTCCTCTCAGTTATTTTCACCAAATTCTACTTAACTTTTATATGTTAAAAGAATAGAAGTAATGACCACATGTGTATGTATATTTCTATATGTCTGAAAACAGAACATTTAAAAGTGTTCTAGGTAGCTGCATTAAGAATTCTCTTAAAAGTGTAGCTCCACTATGACTGTGATTGTGAGTTACTTAGATATACTATAAAATAGCAGTTAGGTAAGATTTAATGTAAAATGTGGTTTTTCATTCATGAGGTTGGTGAAATTTGGTTTCAATATACTTTTCCCACTGTACAATGAAAAAATAAACAATCACAGGATGGTGTCATATTTTATAATCTCATTCATGAAAATAAGAAAGGATTTAGAAATATATAAACTACATAGAAAAGCGCAGATTTGTTCATTCACATTGAAATTTTTCTTCTCTAAACCAAAATAAGAGGAAGATGAAGAAAATCTATTGAGAAACAATATAAATCAATATTAAATGCAAATAAATATGTAAGGTGATTACCAGCTCATTTTTTTGTAAATAATGCAAGCACATGCGTACATACACGACCCCCAAGAAAAATTAGAATGTTTGTTTGCTATCTTGGAATTCCATCTTTTAAAATGTCAAAGCTTTCCTATTAAAATATTCACCTTGCCTCCAAAACTTAAATATAAGGCTTTACTAACAGCATTTGGATTCTGGACTCAGAAACAAAAGAACAGAAATTGTTCTTCTATTTCTATAGGTCTTGTAGATAATATTACATTTTCCACCCGAATAGTATATACTTCAAAGATTCATTAACTTACAAGTCTAGAAAAATTGGCAAACTGACATTAGGATAACATTTCCTTGTTTCTACTCCGTAAAATGTCTTATTCAGTTTCCCCACCAAAAAAATTACCTTTTGCAAATTGGAAATACACAGCATGACCCCTTTTTATGTATTTTTAACACAAAATTATCTAATCCAGCTGCCATGATAGTGTTTTTAAATAAAGGGGATACAGTTAAGAACAGTATATAATTTCTTTCTTTAATGGGAAACTAGGATTTTTTATCAAAGAAAATATTTCTTATACATGTCGTGTGTTCCAGACATTGTTCTAAATGTTTGTTATAAAGTAATGAGCAAGACAAGCAATATCCTTGAAATCATGGAGCTACCTTTCTATCTATGTATCTATCCATCCATCCATCCCCATTTATCTATAACATATATGTATGTATAACTATTTTATCAAAACTGAAAACATTGCATCCACAAAAGAAAAGACTTTTGGAATTTGGTTATGTTCACTGTGTTAGTTCATTTTTTTTTTTTTTTTCTTTTTGCGGTACGTGGGCCTCTCACTGTTGTGGCCTCTCCCATTGTGGAGCACAGGCTCCGGACGCGCAGGCTCAGCGGCCATGGCTCACAGACCTAGCCGCTCCGCGGCGTGTGGGATCTTCCCGCACCGGGGCACGAACCCATGTCCCCTGCATCGGCAGGCAGACTCTCAACCACTGTGCCACCAGGGAAGCCCCCATTTTTAAAGTAATATAAATTATCAGAAGACATAACACCACCACCTGATCTTGTTCTTAAATTTGTGATTTCTAAGATAGCTAAAAGAAATGTTCTTAGGAAAATGTTATGGACATTCTTATGATATATTTGACTTTAATAGGAAATACTATTCAGACAATGTTTATCTATGAATAAGTTGAACACATTCTACTTGCTTGCTATACAATTTTTCACAAGGTCAGTAAACATGTCATAATATCTATGAAACCAACATCCATTATCTTATCATAGCTTTAAGTGATTATTAATATCTGATGATGATTGAAGGCACCTCTTTTTTTTTTTGCTGTCAGAAATAGCTATTCTTGAAACTTTACTCTCTTCAATGTGAACATCAGTACAATTTGACAAGTTCCATGCAGATTTCTGTTAATATTCTGATTGGAAATGTGTAAACTTAAAGATTAGTCTGGAGAGAAACGGCATCATTATTATAACATATTATCTATGAATGTAATAGAGCTCCTTATTTATTCAGGGCCCCGTTCAGCACCTAAAAAAATTTTGGAAACTTCTCAAAAGGAGAAGTTGTTTTGATTTATTCAAAGACATCTTTTAAATTATTGGTTCATAAATTTTGGATTATTATTGGAACTTTTTTCTTATGTTTTTAGATTGTTGAACTTTTATCAAGAAAAGTTGTTTAACTTTTTATACAACTGGTCTGTACCTTGGATGTGTATTTCATCTGTATAAAACAGAAAAATTGACTCTTTTTTCCAGTATTTACACCATTTTTTTCTTGCTTATTTATGACCTACTGTGGTACAACATTGAATAGCAGATTTACTGGTTAGTTTTGGGTTTTTTTGTTTGTTTCTGAACTCGGGAGGTTAAACGATTCCCTGTGAGGAACAATGTTTGATACTTTAAAGTAGAAATCCTAAGTGGATAGTGGAACTTCTTTTATATTAGTTTTAACCATGAATATGGGTTAATATTTTTTAATGATTTTATTTTATGTAATAATCATCCCATTTTTCTCAATTGGAGTGGTGGAATACGTTAATACATTTTTGATAGAGAACCTTGAATTCTAAGAATAAACATGATATGGTCATGATGAATATTTTATAACCCTTGTATATTCCATTTGCCAAGATTATCAGCTAGAATTTTTTCACCCATAATCATAGATAAATCTATAATTCACTTATACTATTTTCAAGTTTGTTTCAATAATTTCCTGTCTCATAACATAGGTTAGGAAATGCCCTCTTGAATTTCTCTAAAACATTTTTTATCTGTTTCTTACAGTTTTGATAAAACTCACCTATAAAACTTGGTTTATTTGTTTCAAGGAGAAATAAGAAATTTGATGCATGAGCAAAGTATTTAATAATAATAACTCTATCAGGTTTCTTTTTTACTTTTGATGGAGTACTGGAAATTATTTTCCAGAAAATTTGAAATATCTCAATTTATAATTTTGATGTATTAAGGTTTTTCAGAATCTTTAGTTGTATTTTGTAAATGTCAACTATAACTGTAGTTATATTCTGTTTTTCAATCTTTAAGTTAGTTGGATGTTTCCTCCTTTTTCTTGATGAATTTTGGTAACAGGCTTTTGATATGATGAGAAATTTGGGGGATTCTTCGGTTGTCATGAATGTTTTTCCTTTCTCTCTCCCTCCACTCTGTTTTATAAGGGGTGAGTTTGGTTCTCGCCCCTCTGAGTCATACACCCAGTCATCATGGCCCACATTTGGATCCAGATACTAGCAAACTCTTGCCTGCAGCTACACTGCTGTTTTGGGTTTCTGTGTTGTTTCTGGCCGATGGAATGTTTTATTTGTACCCCTAAACATGCCTAGGTTTCTTAATGACTTTTTAAAAACAGGTCTTATTGCTTACTGCTATGTTTAGAGTAGAAAGTACAATCAATGCATAATCTTACCACATCATCTTGAAAAGGATTGCTTACATATTCTCATGTCAGTATTTTACATAGGAATGTATAAATGATTTGTGCTATTAGATTTTAGTTTGATAACTAAAACACCCATATATCACATATAGTTTATATTTTTATTCACCCAGAATCTTAAAAGGATCAGATATGTAATTAGACCACCAAACGCTTCCCATTTTCCCAGATTAATGATGATCCATTGGCAGCAATTTGGAAAATGTAATTTATTGTGCTGAAACAATAACTTGTATAGTGATATTTGAGTGACCCTTCCAATTTTAGAAGGGTCTAATATAGTCCCAAAGAAGAGCTAGGAGAAAGTGGGTCACTCTGTAAGCAAACCTCTACATCCCAAAGAATAGTGGTGATAAAAATGATTCAGAAACAGGGGCCAAAATAACAAAATAATTCAATTTTGCAAATTACTTCATGCATATAAAAGCAAACAACTGTGTCTGTGACTAGTGTTTGATTTTACTTATTTTTAAAAATGTATACCAGTTCTTTAAAATTATTTATGATTACAGTGGGCAGTATTAGAACATTTCATTTAAAAACTTTGAAAATGCTTTCAAATGTATTTCCTCATTTGACCATATTACAATTCTGTGATATGGAGTTTAGATATGCTTCTAAACCACACACACACACACACACACACACACACACACACACACACTGAGTGGGTAAGTAGATTTTCTATGTTACATATGAGTCTTCTCATTCAAAACAGTTACTCTATTTACTGTAATGCATACATACACAAAAACATTTTCATTTCTTTTTTTGACAATAAGATAATTAATGGGCAGATATGAACACTATATTTAAAATTTTTGACTTATCCTTGTTAATGTTAGCTAAAACACTTTTTTTCCATAAATTCATTTTTTTAAATCTATATTTAATTTTGACATTCAAAATTTCTTGTAGTACACACAAATATGAATCATTAACTGTGCATAGTGATAAAGAAATAGATCTAATGTATAGCTTTAAAAATGCCAATAATGATAAAGCATCCAAAATGAAATGCCATTTTTTAACATTCAATGAAATGTAAGAATAATTTTCATAAATTTCATTTTTCATTACATCTTTGAGAAGTTTATATTTGAACTCACTGTAAGGAGTTCAAATATTAACTGTAAGTTTAATAAGAAGCTATTGAGAAATTTCACCCAGAGAGGGACATAAGTTTTCTTTCTAGAATTCCACTCTATAATGTAGAGTATGTGCTGGAACCGGAGACATGAGTTGGAAGCTAGTGTAGGAATCCAGGGAAGAGATTATGATAATCTAGACCAGAGTAGTAGCAGAAAGGTAGACAGAAAAGGTGAAGATAACAGATTTAATCGAGAGTTTGGTCCTGCACCAGCCTGGCGGGCTTCCTCCCTGCACAGCCTGTGAGCAACAGCTCTTCTCTCGCACCTGACTGGGCCTCTGGGGTGAGGAAGTGTGGCACGGCAGGAAATCTGAGGCACAGAGAAGTTAACTGCCTGGTCCAAGATCACAGAACTAAGCCGTGTGGCTGACAGGGTCATGTGGCTGACAGGGTTGTGGTGCTCCGGCTGGGTGTCAGACTTGAGCCTCTGAGTGGGAGAGCCAAGTTCAGGACATTAGTCCACCAGAGACTTCCTGGCCCCACATAATATCAAATGGCAAAAGCTCTCCCAGAGATCTCTATCTCAATGCTAAGACCCAGCTCCACTCAATGACCAGCAAGCTACAGTGCTGGACACCCTATGCCAAAAAACTAGCAAGACAGGAACATAACCCTATCCATTAACAGAGAGGCTGCCTAGAATCATAATAAGTTCACAGATGCACAAAAACCACCACCAGATGAGGCTCTGCCCACCAGAAAGACAAGATCCAGCCTCATCCACCAGAACACAGGCAGCAGTCCCCTCCACCAGGAAGCCTACACAACCCACTGAACCAACCTTACTCACTGGGGGCAGACACCAAAAACAACAGGAACTATGGATATTCAGCCTGTGAAACGGAGACCCCCAAACACAGTAAGTTAAGCAAAATAGGAAGATAGAGAAATACACAGCAGATGAAGGAGCAACGTAAAAACCCACCAGACCAAACAAATGAAGAGGAAATGTGCAGTCTACCAGAAAAAGAATTCAGAGTAATGATAGTAAAGATGATCCAAAAACTTGGAAATAGAAAGGAGAAAACACAAGAAACGTTTAACAAGGACATAGAAGAACTAAAGAGCAAACAAACTATGATGAACAATACAATAAATGAAATTAAAAATTCTCTAGAAGGACTCAATAGCAGAATAACTGAGGCAGAAGAGCAGAAAAGTGACCTGGAAGATAAAAGAGTGGAAATAACTACTGCAGAGCAGAATAAAGGGAAAAAAATGTAAAGAATTGAAAACAGTCTCAGAGACCTCTGGGACAACATTCAGTGCACCAACATTCAAATTATAGGGGTCCCAGAAGAAGACAAAAAAGGTACTGAGAAAATTTGAAGAGATTACAGTTGAAAAGTTCCCTAATATGAGAAGGGGAATAGTCAAGACCAGGAAGGGCAGAGACCCCCATACAGGATAAATCCAAGGAGAAACCAGACCAAACAAATGAAGAGGAAATGTGCAGTCTACCAGAAAAAGAATTCAGAGTAATGATAGTAAAGATGATCCAAAAACTTGGAAATAGAAAGGAGAAAACACAAGAAACGTTTAACAAGGACATAGAAGAACTAAAGAGCAAACAAACTATGATGAACAATACAATAAATGAAATTAAAAATTCTCTAGAAGGACTCAATAGCAGAATAACTGAGGCAGAAGAGCAGAAAAGTGACCTGGAAGATAAAAGAGTGGAAATAACTACTGCAGAGCAGAATAAAGGGAAAAAAATGTAAAGAATTGAAAACAGTCTCAGAGACCTCTGGGACAACATTCAGTGCACCAACATTCAAATTATAGGGGTCCCAGAAGAAGACAAAAAAGGTACTGAGAAAATTTGAAGAGATTACAGTTGAAAAGTTCCCTAATATGAGAAGGGGAATAGTCAAGACCAGGAAGGGCAGAGACCCCCATACAGGATAAATCCAAGGAGAAATACACCAAGACACATACTAATTAAACTATTAAAAATTAAATAGAAAGAAAAAATATTAAAAGAAGCAAGGGAAGAGCAACAAATAAAAGACAAAGGACTCCCCATAATGTTAAAAGCTGATCTTCTAGCAGAAACTCTGCAAGCCAGAAGGAGTGGCAGGACATATTTAAAGGGAAGAAAGGGGAAAACCTACAAGCAAGATTACGCTACCCAGCAAGGATCTCATTCAGATTTGATGGAGAAACTAAAACCTTTACAGACAAGCAAAAGCTAAGAGAATTCAGCACCACCAAACAAGCTCTACAACAAATGCTAAAGGAAGTTCTCTAGGCAAGAAACACAAGAGAAGGAAAAGACCTACAATAACAAACCCAAAACCATGAAGAAAATGGTAATAGGAAAATAATATCGATAATTACCTTAAATGTAAATGGATTCAATGCTCCAACCAAAAGATATAGACTAGTTGAATGGATACAAAAAGAAGACCCGTACATATGCTGTCTACAAGAGACCCACTTCAGACCTAGGAACACATACAGACTGAAAGTGAGGGGATGGAAAATGATATTCCATGCAAATGGAAATCAAAAGAAAGCTGGAGTAGCAATTCTCATATCAGAAAAAGACTTTAAAATAAAGACTATTACAAGACACAAAGAAGGACACTACATAATGATCAAGGGATCAATACAAGAAGAAGATATAAAAATTGTAAATATTTAGGCACCCAACATAGGAGCACCTCAATACCTAAGGCAAATGCTAACAACTATAAAAGGGGAAATTGACATTAACACAATCATAGTAGGGGGCTTTAACACCCCACTTTCGCCAATGGACAGATCATACAAACAGAAAATAAATAAGGAAACGCAAGCTTTAAATGATCCATTAAACAAGATGGACTTAATTGATATTTATAGGACATTCCATCCAAAAACAACAGAATACACTTCCTTCTCAAGTGCTCACGGAACATTCTCCAGGATAGATTGTATCTTGGGTCACAAATCAAGCCTTGGTAAACTTAAGAAAATTGGAATTGTATAAAGTATCTTTTCTGACCACAACACTATGAGACTAGATATCAATTACAGAAAAAAATCTGTAAAAATAAAAACACATGGAGGCTAAACCGTACACTACTAAATAACCAAGAAATCACTGAAGAAATCAAAGAAAAAAATTTTTTAAGTACTTAGAAACAAATGACAGTGAAAACACGATGACCAAAAACCTATGGGATGCAACAAAAGAAGTTGTAAGAGGGACGTTTATAGCAATACAATCCTACCTTAAGAAACAAGAAACATCTCAAATAAACAACCTAAGCTTACACCTAAAGCAATTAGAGAAAGAAGAACAAGAAAACCCAAAAGTTAGCAGAAGGAAAGCAATCATAAAGATCAAATCAGAAATAAATGAAAAATAAATGAGGAAACAATAGCAAAGATCAATAAATGTAATAGCTGGTTCATTGAGAAAATAAACAAAATTGATAAACCATTAGCCAGACTCATCAGGAAAAAAAAGCGAGAAGACTCAAATCAATAAAATTAGAAATGAGAAAGGAGAAGTAACAACTGACACTGAAGAAATACAAAAGATCATTAGAGATTACTCAAAGAAACTCTATGTAAATAACATGGACAACCTGGAAGAAATGGACAAATTCTTAGAAAAGCACAATCTTCGGAGACTGAACCAGGACAAACAGAAAATATAAACAGACCAATCACAAGTACTGAAATTGAAACCGTGATTAAAAATCTTCCAACAAACAAAAGCCCAGGACCAGATGGCTTCACAGGCAAATTTTATCAAACATTTAGAGAAGATGTAACACCTATCCTTCTCAAACTCCTCCAAAATATAGCAGAGGGAGGAACACTCCCAAACTCATGCTACAAGGCCACCATCTCCCTGATACCAAAACCAGACAAAGTTGTCACAAAGAAAGAAAACTACAGGCCAATATCACGGATGAACATAGATGAAAAAATCCTCAACACAATACTAGCAAATAGAATCCAGCAGCACATTAAAGGGTCATACACCATGATCAAGTGGGGTTTATGCCAGGAATGCAAGGATTCTTCAATATACGCAAATCAATCAATGTGATAAACCATATTAACAAATTGAAGGAGAAAAACCATATGATCATCTCAGTAGATGCAGAAAAAGCTATCAACAAATTCAACACATACTTATGATAAAAACCCTCCAGAAAGTAGGCATAGAGGAAACTTACCTCCACATAATAAAAGCCATATATGACAAACCACAGCCAACATTGTCCTCCATGGTGAAAAATGGAAACCATTTCCACTAAGATCAGGAACAAGACAGGGTTGCCCACTCTCACCACTATTATTCAACATAGTTTTGGAAGTTTTAACCACAGCAATCAGAAGAAAAGGAAATAAAAGGAATCCAAATAGGAAAAGAATTAAAACTGTCACTGTTTGCAGATGACATGATACTATACATACAGAATCCTAAAGATGCTACCAGAAAAGTACTAGAGCTAATGAATGAATTTGGTAAAATAGCAAGATACAAAATTAACGCACAGAAATCTCTTGCATTCCTATACACAACTGATGAAAATCTGAAAGTGAAATTAAGAAAACACTCCTATTCACCATTGCAACCAAAGGAATAAAATACCTAGGAATAAACCTACCTAAAGAGACAAAAGACCTGTATGCAGAAAACTATAAGACACTGATGAAAGAAACTGAAGATGATACAAACAGATGGAGAGACATACCATGTTCTTGGATTAGAAGAATCATAATTGTGAAAATGACTATACTACCCAAAGCAGTTTACATATTCAGTGCAATCCCTATCAAACTACCACTGGCTTTTTTCACAGAATGAGTACAGAAAATTTCACAATTTGTATGGAAACACAAAAGACTCCTAATAGCCAAAGCAATCTTGAGAAAGAAAAATGGAGTTGGAAGAATCAGGCTCCCTGACTTCAGACTATACTACAAAGCTACAGTAATCAAGACAGTATGGTACTGGCACAAAAACAAATATAGTTCAATGGAACACATAGAAAGCACAGAGATAAGATACCCATTGGTGCATGGGTTTTATCTTTGAAAAAGGAGGCAAGAATATACAATGGAGAAAAGACAGCCTCTTCAATAAGTGGTGCTGGGAAAACTGGACAGCTACATGTAAAAGATTGAAATTAGAACACCCCCTAATACCATACACAAAAATAAAAAATGGATTAAAGATCTAAACGTAAGGCCAGACACTATGAAACTCTTAGAGGAAAACATAGGCAGATCAATCTCTGACATAAATCACAGCAAGATCCTTTTTGACCCACCTCCTAGAGAAATGGAAATTAAAAAAAAAAACAAAAACAAATGGGACGTAATGAAACTTAAAATCTTTTGCACAGCCAAGGAAACCATAAAAAACACAAAAGGACAACCCTCAGAATGGGAGAAAATATTTGCAAACGAAGCAACTGACAAAGGATTAATCTGCAAAATATACAAGCAGCTCATGCAGCTCGATATCAAAAAAACAAAGAACCCCATCCAAAAATGGGCAGAAAATCTAAACAGACATTTCTCTAAAGAAGATATACAGATTGCCAACAAACATATGAAAGGATGCTCAACATCACTAATCATTAGAGAAATGCAAATCAAAACTACAATGAGGTATCACTTCACACCAGTCAGAATGGCCATCATCAAAAAATCTAGAAACAGTAAATGCTGGAGAGGGTGTGGAGAAAAGGAAACCCTCTTGCACTGTTGGTGGGAATATAAATTTATACAGCCACTATGGAGAACAGTATGGAGGTTCCTTAAAAAACTAAAAATAAAATTACCATATGACCCAGCAATCCCACTACCGGGCATATACCTTGAGAAAACCGTAATTCAAAATGAGTCATATATCACAGTGTTCATTGCAGCTCTATTTACAATAACCAGGACATGGAAGCAACCTGTGTCCATCGACAGATGAATGGATAAAGAAGGTGTGACACATATATACAGTGGAATATTACTCAGCAATAAAAAGAAACGAAATTGAGTTATTTGTAGTGAGGTGGATGGACCTAGAGTCTGTCATACAGAGTGAAGGTAAGTCAGAAAGAGGAAAATAAATACTGCATGCTAACACATATATATGGAATCTAAAAGGAAAAAAAAATCGTTCTGAAGAACCTAGGGGCAGGACAGGAATAAAGATATAGAGAATGGACTTGAGGACACGGGGAGGGGGAAGGGTAAGCTGGGATGAAGTGAGAAAGTGGCATGGATATATATATACTACCAAATATAAAACAGGTAGCTAGTGGGAAGCAGCTGCATAGTACAGGGAGATCAGCTCGGTGCTTTGTGACCACCTAAAGCAGTGGGATATGGAGGGTGGGAGGGGGGAGATGCAAGAGAGAAAAGATATGGGAATATATGTATATGTATAACTGATTCACTGTTATACAGTAGAAACTAACACTCTATTGTAAAGCAATTATACTCCAAGAAAGATGTTAAAAAAATTTAATCAAATTTTCTGATTTTTAGGGAGTGGCTGAAGTAGATATGAAGAACTAATTAGTTTCTGAGCAGGACAAAATAGCTGGTATCAAACTTATTCAACTGCTGTAAACAATTATAAAAATGGTGCAAAATGTATAAAACACGTTTGAAAGCAATAGACTACACTATGAACGTTAATAGAAGGGAAGCATATGAAGTGGGATCCACATTAAACCTGCATTTCTCACTGGGGACATTTTTTAAAATGTTGCACCGAAAAATAGAGGCAGATAGAGAGCACTGGTCTCAGTGAATGGAGGAGACAGAGATCAGAGTCTAGGGCTCTGGAAGTGGATGGGATTTAGATGGTAATAAATCAGGAGAAAAGGAGAGAGAAGCATTCCAAACATGTGCATAGAATATGTCCTAGGTCCTTTGACAGGTCCCAAGCTGACCACGTGCAAGACACGATTCCAGAAGATCCAGCGGAGAACAGATACTTGAGAAGCTAGGAGCTTTAGAGGTCTCACAATACTGGGGGAGTTTTGAGGTTCCTTCCCAGTTGTAATGGAGAAAACTTGATATACACATAAGCTTTGCAGTTGAGACACCAGAAACACTATTCCCTACATGCCTTAGTAGTAAGAGCTCTGCTCTGATGTGGGTATAAGTTAAAATACACCTGTGGTAAAATGAATTAACAGCAAGCACCAGCAGTGTCTTAGTCTGTTGAAGCTGCCATAACAAAATACCATGGACTGGGTAGCTTACAAACAACAAACTTACCGAGATAGCTTATACTGTATGAACATTATACAGTGTTCTTACAGTGTTGGAGGGGTATGTAATAAAATGATGAAATGGAAAATACACTTAAATTTTAGTAACTCATAATTTAAATGATAATTCTGCATTTAAATAAGTATTTGCAAGCAATGTACTGTAAAATGCTATTGACGTGCATAACTTCCTTTGCCACACAATGTATTTCTGTTTTTCAGAAAACAGACATTCCAGAAATTCACTGGTCACAATCAAACAATTAGAACAGTGTTAGGACTGATATTTTCAATAGAAATATAAGTAAGCTCTAAAAATTTATTTATATGCCCACATTTTGGAGGAAAGTCACTACAGATGAACGGGCAAAACAATGGCAGATGTTTGTAACTTGTGGCTTGGGGTAGAAAACGACCATTGTAAGTTGTCCAGATGGAAGGCAAAAATAATAATAATTAAGGAACATAAAATTTAAAAAGGTAGTCCCAGCCATGAAGGATCAGAAAGTGAGATTGTGGGTCTTCATCTCTCCCTCCTTCAGTCCTTAAATGAGGCGAAGTTCAGTTAAATCACAACAGTTGAACACAGAAAATATATTTTCACTTTGTCTTGATGACATCCATTTAGTATTGGTGAAAATACATTGTCAACAGAAAATAAGGGAAAAACCTATAATAACATGATATCCAAAGACATATTTCAATTACGTTCAATAATTATTGACCCAGAGACTTCTATTCCACATAATTAAAACATAAAAGAAGGAAGCATACACAATATTATTCATAAATGCATTCATTAAACAGGGAATTATTTTTAAGATGTTCCAAAGATTATTAACATGTAAAGATTATTATTCATGTAAAGACACTGGTTCACTGGCTCAATACAGAGTGGCCAGTAAGTGGTAGCTATTACTTCCTCAATTATAATGAGAATTAATTACATCTATATGAGATTTTAAAATGTGTGTTTTCCTATTACAAATGCTTAGAAGTACTATAGTAATTCAGAAAATCATTTAGTTAATTTAGTTTATCTAGGATAGATACTGCTTTTTGCTTTTCTCTCTTTTAAATTGTAATGTTTAAATAACCTTATTTGGAATATATAGAATTAGTATAAAAATAAATTTTGCTTTTTCTCAAATATTTATTATGACCTCTAGAAACAAAGAATTCAAATACTCTGCCTCACAGCTTGCTTCTGCACTTTCCAAAGTGGTAGCCACTAACCCCATTTGGCTATCAAGCAAAAGTAATGTGGTAGTACAAATAGAGATGTGTTGCTCTAAGTATAAAATAAATATAAAAAACTTGCAAATACTTTTTTTATTAAGCTATAATTGACATATTAGTTTCATGTGTAGAGCAGAATGATTCAATATTTGTGTATATTATAAAGTGATCACCACAGTAAGTTTAGTTAACATCCATTACCACATATAGTTATCATTTTTTTCTTTTGATGAAAACTCTCTTAGCAACTTTAAATATTCAGTACAGGACTTCCCTGGCAGTCCAGGAGTTTGGACTCCATGCTTCCACTGCAGGGGCCACAGGTTTGATCCCTGGTTGGGAACTGAGATCCCGCATGCCGTGTGGCATGGTCAAAAAAAAAAAAATTCCATACAGTGTTATTAACTGTAGTCACCATGCTGCACACTACATCCCCATGACTTATTTTATAACTGGAAGTTTGTACCTTTTGACCCCCTTAACCCATTTGACCGCCTGCTCTCACCCTTTGCATCTGGCAACCACCAATCTGTTCTCAGTATCTGTGAGCTTCATTTGTTTGTTTAGATCCACATTTAAGTAAGATTATATGGTTTTTGTCATTCTCTGATTTATGTGGCATAATGCCTTTAAGGTCCATCTGTATTGGACCTTGAGCGCAAGGTCCAATACGGCAAGGTCCAAAATGGCAAGATCATTTTTTATGGCTAAATAATATTCCGGTGTATATTTATATATACCACATTTTCTTTATTCATTTATCCATTGATGGACACTTAGGCTGTATCCATGTCTTGGCTATTGAAAATAATGTTGCAATAAACATGGGGGTACAGACATTTTCTTGTTACTAGCTTCATTTTCTTTAGATAAATAACTAGTAGTGGATTGCTGGATCATATGGTAGTTCTGTTTTTAATTTTTTGAGGAACCCCATACTGTTTTCCATAGTGGCTGCACCAATTTACATCCTACCAACAGTGCACAGGGTTCCCTTTTCTCCACATCCTTCCTGGCATTTGATGTTTCTTGTCTTTTTGATCATAGCTGCTCTAACAGGTTTGAGGTGATACCTCACTGTGGTTTTGATTTGCATTTCCCTGATGCTTAGCTATGTGGAATATTTTTTCATGTACCTGTTGGCCATCTGTATGTCTTCTTTGGAAAAAATGTCTGTTCAGATCCTCTGCCCATTTTTTAATTGGATTGTTCGATTTTTTGCTATAGAGTTTTACGAGTTACTTATATGTTTTGGTTACCACCCCTTAACAGATTAATGATTTGCTAATATTTTCTCCCATTCGGAGGTTGCCTTTTTATTGATATTTTGTTGGTGGTTTCCTTTGCTGTGCAGAAGTTTTTGTTACCTTTGCTTTTGGTGTCAGATCCAAAAAATCGTCGCCAAGAGCAATGTCAAGGAACTTACTGCCTATGTTTTCTTCTAAGAGTTTTATGGTTTCAGATCTTACATTCAAGTCTTTCATCCATTTTGAGTTAATTTTTTGTGTATGGTGTAAGACAGTGGTCCAGTTTCATTCTTTTGCATGTGACTTTCCAGTTTTCCCAACACCATCTACTGAAGGGACTGTTCTTTTCCCAACATATATTCTTGGCTTTTCTGTTGTAAATTAATTGACCATATATGTGTAGGTCTATTTCTGGGCTCTGTATTCAGTTCCATTGACCTATGTGTCTGTTTTTATGTCAAAACCGTAACGATTTGCTTACTATAACTTTATAATACAATTTGAAATCAGAGAGTGTGATGCCTCCAGCTTGGTTCTTCTTTCTCAAGATTAGTTTGGCTATTCAAGGTCTTTTGTAGTTCCATACAAATTTTAGTTTTTCAGGGTGTATTTCTGTGGAAAATGTCACTGGAATTTTGATAGAGATTGCATTGACTAGATTGCTTTGAGTAGTATGGATATTTTAACTCTTCTAATCCATGATTATGAAATATCTTTCCATTTGTATATCTCATTTTTATATTTATTGTACATTGATAATGGTGATAGGCTGGATATGTTAGGCTATAACTAAAACATAGTATTATAGTTAATTTCAGAAACTCCTTTTTCCTTTTCTAAATGTGGCTCGTATCTGGCTCACATTGTATTTCTGTGGCACAGTGCCACTTGAAACATTAATGTTTAATACTGAAAATGAGAAGAAGAGAAAATATGTATTTTTCTGGTCAGCTCCTTTTCAGAAAACTTAATATTCTTTAGGAATGCTAATCTGCTGATCTAATCCACTGTGGATGCCACAGGGAAAGTCCTAGAAATAAGAGCTTATGCTGTACATTAAACAATTTGCTGTATCTGTTATTAAGGTAATTTAGTACGCTGTTTTACTGTGAATTAATTTGGTATCGACAATGCACTGCCTTAAATCCCAAGTAACATTTAATTGACGGACAGCAATCCCAGTGCAATAGTAGACCATAAGCCATTGAAAAAAACATGTCAGCAGTTGACTCTTTTGAATAACATTAGACATTATGACTGCAAGAGACTTCAAGTACCAACTGGGATTATGATACGATAGTATAGCTGTTGTGGTATAAAGCATACCACAATGACAGCCAAGTAGAAAACCTTAAACACATAGGGACTGAATCAACTAATTATGCCATATATCCTAAAGTCATTCATAGTCTTTTGCTTCCCTGCCAAGAGTTCCTGTCAAAACAGGAGGAGAGAATTATTCTGGCAGAAAAGGATAGAGAGTAGGGTGAGGAGTGGAAGGCATTCATGTGGCGACAGAAGAGCTGCCAAGCTAAATGAGGCACGCTCTTCTGTTACAAAGAGTGAAGAAAAATTAAAATTAGGACAGAAAGCAGTCAGCGTAAGCAGGGACGTGTGTGAGACAGAAAAACAGAGAAGGAAACCAAAGATCTAGATGGTGCTTGGGTTGGGCACTCGGGTCCTGCCACTTCTCGACATAAACCCTATTTTCTCTCCGTGCCAAAAAGTTACAGTATACTCTTTTCCAGTGCTGCTGAAATGGTTAAGATTTTGCAATGTTTAATAGGTATTTTAAAAGTAAGGTGTCAGAGCATTTCAACTATGACTAACACGGTACTACCAAATTGCTATAGATCTTATTGCTTAAAAACCAACAGCTGGAACAAATTTTATTCTTAGCCTTAGTCCCTATGACTCACTGTCTACATTGTCAAGGTAACTGTCATTCTGTGATAAGTTTGAGCTGGTGATGTTTTCTCTATCCACATATTATGAATGCTACAAAGCTTTTAGAAAATGAATTGATAATAATGTAGGTGCTTTGACCTGAATAAGTATCTCCTCATATAAGAAAAATTAAGTATACAAAACACTTAACAGAAAAAAAGTGAACAGCCAGGACATTTTATCCAAGAAAAAACATTATATTAAAAAAGGAAAGGAAATAGTATTGTTAGAAGTCAAAATAAAGGAAACATTCAAAGACACCTTAAATTTGAAATTGTGTGTGTGTTTAATTCTGTTGGGCATCTCCTACAAGATGTAATCAGAAATGGCCTTTATGATGGAAGCATGAGACATAGAGAGAAGCTATGCTTAGTTAATGACTACCATGAAAAAAGAGCTGTCTAACATAAGAGAAAGACAAAAGGAGACCCATAAAACAGATCTTAAAATTGTCTTGGATGCAGAGTACTAGCAGCAATGAAAATTTAACAAATTTGAGAATCCCTCTCAGAATTCAGAGGAAGAAAATACCTAAGAGTTTAAAATGCACTGAGAGAATGTAATTGATACAGTAAAAAAAAAAAAGGCAAAGCAAACATCTATTGACATTGCTGAAGGAATAATTGATGATCCTGAGGTGGAAAGAAAACAGAAAAATAACACCTAAGAAATAATATTGCATCTAAACTCTTAACTGAAATTTAAAGACGTGAACATATAGATTAAATGTACTCTTCACACTTACATCTAACTTAAATCGACTATACTTCAATAAAAACAATTACATCTAATTATTAACTATGTATTTACTTTGGAATAGTGTCTGTTCACATTCAAAATGAAAGAATAAGACTAATTTTAGTACTTTTGTAGGAAAAATAGTATACTTTCAAGAGGCAAGCATTAAATTGATGACAGATATCTCTTCTATAACACCAATATAGTAAAACAGTGTCTGTTGATGGCAATATTTTGTGAATCTAGAATTATAAGCAATCCAAGTTGTTCTTCATGTGTGAAAGCAACAGGAGCTGCTTATTGTTCTGGGACAAAATTACTGAAATGTATATCCCGGATTACTGAGTGAGGAACCAAAATAAAGAGGTCAGTAATAGCAAGAACTAGATCAAAATGTCAAACTTCATAACTAAGCAAGAGTACAAATAAAAATACTTAAATATGGTTTCATTTAAAAAAATGCAAATACCAAAAAATCTTAGAAGTATGGTCAACAAAGAAAATATGAATCTGAGTCTAATCCATGCTAAATAAGCTAATAAATATGAATTGGGAGCATGACCTTTATTGTAAGTTTAAATGTATCAACATATGAAGTTATGACTTTGTTTGGCTGGACGGAAAAGATAAAGTACCCAAGGAACTGTCCCCCGCACAGAAACAGACCTCAATCACCTGAAAAGTGACATAAATTTAGGGATTCAGCAATATGGAAAGTGCGGTGTAGGTTGACTACAAACGTAAAACATGATGAGTCATGGATTTAAATCTAAAGCATAACAGTTACAAACGGAAAATCAGGGTAAATAAAACTTATTTAATAAAACTATAAATTTATAGCTCCAGTTTATGTATTTTTACTCATGTAATTTCTAGAAGGACAGGAAGAACAAAGGCAAATATTAAGATAAACAATTCTTTATATAGGGAATATTTAAAATGTAATTTTATTATTCACTTTAATTACAGAGATGTAATCAAGAGGTTCAAGATTTTAACAATAAACTTAAATGACTCTTCATAGAAACGAAATCAAGATATTTAACTCCCAAACCAAGTACAGAGAAGAAAACATAAAAGCAGTACTGCACAGCATAATTCCTGTAGGAAAATACAGAATGCATAGACAATCTCAGGCATGCAAAAGCAATAAAGAAAACATGCTAATTTTTAATTTATGACATTTTTGTTAATATTTTAAACCCTTTTACACATGATGAAACATTGACTTAAAGTAACACCCACTTATATTCTGTATAAAAGAGGCACAAGAGTGAATCTGGGAAGACGAAAGATGGCAATTTGAGCACAGACCCAGTGTTGGTCCTTGTGCCTGACCTGCACCTGCTTTTCTTCTCCAGACCCCCCCTCACTGCTCTCTGTAAAAATACAGAATTGGGGACCCAGATGTGCAGCCCCTAGAGGATGCTTCTTAGGTTTTGATTTCTACTAGAATCATGGGAGTGAACAGCTGTGTGGGATCACATGGTTGATGGAACTGGGTAGATGCAGTTGGAAAACAAATGTAGCCTTGCCTTCCTGAGGGGTTTTCGGTCCCTGAAGGTCCTAGCTCAGCCCCTAGGAATCCCTTAGTGGAAACTGTGTGCCTTACTGTGGCTTATTCCTAAAGGGCCCTTCTAATCTGATCCAGAGGGTCTGGTGAATTTTTGGAGAACGGCATTGGAGAATGGTCTCAAAGTCTCTGGGTTGGGAGTGAGATGCATGTGAGCATCTCATAGCATAGGGGCCTGAGAGCAGAAGAGATTTCTCCTGCCACTCACCAGTGTGAGTCCTCCAGTATCTCCCTGTCACAGTAAGAGTGCAAACTGTGGGGCATTCCACGTCCATGGGATGTGCTCCAGCTGAGGGACTCTAACATCCTCAAATGTATAGCTACTGAGGGACAGAAAAATTAAATCCAAAATGATGATCTAGAATAGTACTTTGACCAGTAGACAGAATAATCCCATGGGGATGAAATCAGACTATAAAAACTACATTTTGTAACCAAAAAAAGTCACACAATGTTATAATTTTTAATTTAATTGATGGGACCTCTGCTTTAAAATAACAGATAATAGATCACCCCAGGCCAATCCCACTGCCAACAATTAAAAAGAAAATGGCCAGATTTCAAAAATCATAATTTTAAAGTCATCTGAAATGTGTAGACAACAGAACTAGATGGACTAAAAACTTCAGAGAGGCGAGAAATATTTGGATGTGAGCTGATGACCCCTGGCTGTTTTTTATTATTTTATTTCCCGGGAGAACATGCCAGTTCTGATGGCTTAGTTCAGGCAGAGAACGGCTGCTGGGGGGACTGTGATGGGGGAGGAAACAAACAATGCTTCTAGGGGCCACAAGTGGCTGGAATGATGAATCCAGGAGTTGAAGGCCAGCTTTCTCTAGACATTTGTGAATTCTGAGGCTGTTTGGGAGGCTAACAAATTAAGCCAAAAGTTTCTGGAAAAAAGTCTCTTACATTCCACTAAAGAAAAGGGCCTGGAAATACAGCAAGCAGGCGATGAGAGCCTCAGAGAAAGCAGAGATTCACCCGGGGGCACCTACCAGTCCCGGGTGAAGATAGAAACTTCTGAATAGCAAAGGTTGAAACCAACAAGCAAGAAAACTGTAATTAGGAGGAAAAAAGAAAAAGAGAATAAAATAAAAGTAAGTATTTACCTATTATCTTCAGAAAGGTCCAAAAGGACAATGCATCCATAAAACAAAGATGATATTTAACAAAAGAGAATAAGAAAAAGCTTAAAGGATTAAATATTTTACCTTGATGCCTTTTTATTAAATTATGAATAATATACTATAATAAATGTGTGATAAAGCACAAAAGATATAGACAGGGAATTTAAGAATGTTGGGAAATGGAAATTCCAAGATGACACAGCTGTGCTTAAATAGCCATCACTCCCTATTAGTTTATCAGATATCACTGTTCACTTGAAATTAACTTATTGAGTAATAACAAAGGTAGTCTGCAGGAAAAAAATTAAAGATGGGTACATTGAAAATTACACAAGTAAATAAAACTAGGCAATGATTAAATATTTAAGAAAAAGGGACAGGTTCAGACAGAACACTTTGATATAGTACACCACTGGGCTCTGCAGTAAACAATCTTAACATTCTCCTGAAAAATGTATCTCTATTTGATGCAAAATTTGGCATGATGAGATATGTGAAGAGTGGTTGAAGTTGTGGTGATGTAAGAGTTTAGTTTTGATCCAATAATGAGTTCTCAAGAGATAATATGAAAAGAATAGTAGGAAAAACATATAATATAGATACATGAGGATAAGTAACAGGAAAAGCACCTAAGATACTTAAAAGTAGTTGGTCTGGGGAATGAACCTTTGATTAAAATAAATTTTAAAATTTCATGAAATCAAATACGTCATAATTTATAACTTCTGAGATATGCGTTTGCTTTAAAAGGCATTCCCCCAAATGTTAACAATCTCTCATTTTCTTATAACACTTTCACCATTTACTTTTGTTCTCTCTTTAAAATCTACTTGTAAGCTTAATTTTATATGGTTTGTTATGGATGCTTTTAAAAAAAACTTTTATCTAACTCTGTATCTACTTTCAGATTTATTTTTAATGTTACTAATTTAAATAAACTTAGGTAGAGGGCTAATGGACTCATTTTCTCTGTTCAAAATCATAACTCCACTATGTTGTAATGAGGAAAAAATATAAAATTTATTTTGTAATGTTTTCAACATTATTTTATAGGTGTCTTACATATCACAAATGCCACTGTCATCCCCTAATAGAATTTAGTCAAATTAAGGCATATTACTTTTCTACTTTTTGTAGTTATTATAGACTTTGAATTTTTAAAACATAAAGGGAATTTCATACAAGAGGAATTAGTAATCCTTCGTCAGAGGCTAACTATAGTTTTCAGTGGATTACTATAAAAGTTTCTCACATTGGTCACGTGTCAGTAGAATAATCTTACTGAAAGCCGTGTTATTCATACTTTCCCTCTAGATCTCCTCCAGTCTCTGAGATTGGGGCACTGCCAGCATTGCCAAGCTATCAGGTCACAGCCATTGATAATCTCAGCACAGGTGTACTAAGAACAGTCCTATCGTTGGTGAGTCTTGGCAACAGGGAATGCAGACTGCTGTTATGAAAGCATTCATGCTCTTCAATTCTGAAATTCCTGCTAAGTATTACATTACACTTATTTTACGGTTCTGATGAATTTCTGGAATGAAAAAACACCAAGTTACCTGGCAGTCGTCAACGTTTGTTGACCTATCTCTCTATCTCCCAGTTCCCAAATACTTGTAGTAACTATTGCCCCTTTTGGTAGTTTTACTAAGATAAAACACCAGCTTATAATTGGAATCACTGAGTTATCAGAGCCCCAGATATTATCCTCATTCCTACGTTTGATGTGGAATAAGTACAACTGATCCTTGAAAAACTCAGGTTTGAACTCTGTGGGTCCACATGTACAAAGATATTTTTCAGTAGTAAATACTATAGAACGACAGGGTCAGTGGGTGGTTGAAGCTACTGCTGCTTCTGAACATGGATTAACCCCAGAGTTGTACAAGGGTCAATTGTATTGGCATTCTTACATTTTCAAAAATTACATCATTTTTTCTTACTAACATCTGCACCATGTATAGGTTCAAAGTAGGGGGATTGTGACGTGTGAATGCCTGTGAGTATTTTGTAGGCTCCAAATAAATATTATTTTTTTCATTTTCTAAATAATGGGTCAGATTCTGGAAAACTTAATCCTATCATACCACTGCAGGAATCTCCACTAAAATAAGATATAAAAGTACTAAATTCTATTCAACAGTTAAACTGAAAGAGTCACTTCTTAGATGTCACATTTAATATCAGAGAATTTAGTTCCAAAATATATTTCATACTTAGAGAAATTAAGTTAAAGATTTTGTATAAAAGCAGTATTTCCATTCAACCATAATATTCTGAGTTATTACCTAATCATTCACAGAGAATAAATAGATCTAAAAGCAAGCTAAAGAGAACTTATATAATGTGATTTTACATAACTGAATTAATCATACCTCTAAGGGTTCAGTAAAATGTTCATTCACAAAATTCTAATTTACAGATCTGAATACTATTATCTCTTTATCCTAAATTATAGCTTAATGTTAAAATGTCTTTTTAAAGTTCACATTTTTCTATTTAGTCATCTCTTGCTACAGAGGATTGCCCAGCATCCTTCTCTGAAAAAAATTTAATTTGTTTGATGGTAACAGTCAAATTGGAGCAACTGTCAAAAGTAACAGAAACTTAATTCCTTCTACTATCCCTTTATGGGAAATATTCTGAAACCTACTCATCCTTGCCATTCTTCCCAAGATCCTCTTAAATTTATTTGTGGTGACTAGGACTGAAAAGTATGGTCAGATTTAAATCTGTTTCATAGGTAGGTTCATTTGTGTCATATTTTAGAGTCCACATATAAGTGATATCATATGGTATTTGCCTTCCTTTTTCTGACTTCACTTAGTATGATAATCTCCAGTTGTATCCATGTTGCTGCAAATGGCATTATTTCATTCTTTTTTTATAGCTGAGTAGTATTTCATTATATATATGTACCACATCTTTATCCATTCACCTGTTGATGGACATTCAGCTTGCTTCCATGTCTTGGCTATTGTGAATAGTGATGCTATGAACATAGGGGGTGCATGTATCTTTTTGGATTAGAGTTTTGTCTGGATATATGCCCGGGAATGGGATTGCTGGATCATATGGTAATTCTATTTTTAGTTTTCTGAAGAACCTCCATACTGTTTTTCCACAATGGATGCACCAACTTACATTCCCACCAACAGTGTAGCAGGGTTCCCTTTTCTCCACACCCTCTCCAGCATTTATTATTTGTAGACTTTTTGATGATAGCCATTCTGACTGGTGTGAGATGATACCTCATTGTCATTTTGATTTTCATTTCTCTAATAATTAGCAACGTTGAGCATCTTTTCATGTGCCTATTGACCATCTGTATGTCTTCTTTGGAGAGATGTCTATTTAGGTCTTCTGCCCATTTTTGGATAGGGTTTTTTTGTTGTTGCTGAGTTGTATGAGCTGTTTTTATATTTTGGAAATTAAGCCTCTGTTGGTCACATCATTTGAAAATATTTTCTCCCATTCTGTGGGTTGTATTTTCATTTTGTTTATGGTTTCCTTTGTTGTGCAAAAGCTTGTAAGTTTGATTAGGTCCCATTTGTTTATTTTTGTTTTAATTGCTATGGCCTTGGGAGACTGACCAAAGAAAACACTGGTATGATTTATGTCAGAGAATGTTTTGCCTATGTTCTCTTCTAGGAGTTTTCTGGTGTCATGTCTTATGTTTAAGTCTTTAAGCCATTTTGAGTTTATTTTTGCATATGGTGAAAGAGTGTGTTCCAACTTTATTGATTTACATGTGGCTGTCCAACTTTCCCAACATCACTTACTGAAGGGACTTTTTCCCATTGTATATTCTTACCTCCTTTGTTGAAGATTAATTGACCATATGTGTGTGGGTTTATTTCTGTGCTCTGTATTCTGTTCCATTGATCCATATGTCTTTTTGTGCTAATACCATGCTGTTTTGATTAATTTAGCTTTGTAATATTATTTGAAGTCTGGGAGGGTTATGCCTCCTGCTTTGTTCTTTTTCTTCAGGATTTCTTTGGCAATTGAGTCTTTTATGGTTCCACATGAATTTTAGGATTGTTCCGTTCTGTGAAAAATGTCAGGGGTAATTTGATAGGGATCACATTAAATCCATATATTGCTTTGGGTAGTGTGGCCATTTTAACTATTAATTCTTCCAATCCAGGAGCATGGAATATCTTTCCATTTCTTTGAATCATTTTCAACTTCCTTTATTAATGTTTTACAGTTCTCAGTATGTAAGTCTTTTATCTCCTTGGTCAGGTTTATTCTTAGGTATTTTATTTTTGGGGGTGTGATTTTAAAAGTTTTTTTTTTTTTTTTTTTTACATTTCCTTTCTGATATTTCATTGTTGGTATAAAGAAATGCAACTGATTTCTGTATGTTAATCTTGTATCCAGCTACCTTGCTGAATTCCTTTATCAGTTCTAGTAGTTTTTGTGTGGAGTCTTTAGGGTTTTCTATATATAGTATCATATCATCTGTATATAATGACAATTTTACCTCTTCCCTTCCAATTTGGATACCTTTTATTTTTTTTTTGTTGTTGGATTGCTGTGACTAGGACCTCCAATACTGTGTGGAATAGAAGAGGTGAGAGGGGCATCCTTGTCGTTACAGATTTTAGTGGGAAGGCTTTCAGCTTGTCACCATTATTATATTGGCTGTGGGTTTGTTGTAAATAGCTTTTATTATCTTGAGATATGCTCCCTCTCTACCCACTTCGGTAAGGGTTTTTATCATGAATGGATGTTGAATTTTGTCAAATGCTTTTTCTGCCTCTATTGATGATCATGTGGTTTTTGTCTTGTCTTTTGTTTATGTGGTGTATCATATTGATTAACTTGCCTATGTTGAACCATCCTTGTGAACTTGAGATGAATCCCACTTGGTCATGGTGTATGATCTTTTTTATGTGTTGTTGATTCAGTTTGCTAATATTTTGTTGAGAATTTTTGCATCCATATTCATCAAAGATATTGCCCTGAAATTTTCTTTTTTGGTGATGTCTTTGGTTTTGGTATCAGGATGATGATGGCTTCATAGAATGTCTTTAGTAATGTTCCTTCCTCTTCAGTTTTTTGGAAGAGTTTGAGAAGGATCGGTATAAGTTCTTTGTATGTCTGGTAGAATTCACCTGTGAAGTCTGGTCCTGGACTTTTGTTTGTAGGGAGTTTTTAAATTACAGATTCTCTTTTATTTTTAGTGACTGGTCTGTTCAAATTACCTATTTCTTCTTGATTCAGTTTTGGTGGGCTGTATGTTTCTACAAACTTGTCCATTTCTTCTAGGTTGTTGAATTTTGTTCATAGTATTCCCTTATGTTCTTTTGTATTTCTGCAGTATCAATTATGTCTCCTTTTTTATTTCTTATTTTATTTGGGTTCTCTCTCTCTTTTCTCCTTGGTGAGTCTGGCCAGAGGTTTATCAATCTTGTTCCTCCTTTCAAAGAAACAGCCCTTGGTTTTATTAATTTTTTTCCTACTTTTAAATCTCTATTTCCTTTCTGATCTTTATTATTTCCTTCATTCTGCTGACTTTAGGTTTTGTTTGTTCTTTTTCTAATTCTTTTAAGTGGTAGGTTAGGTTAAACAGGCATTGTTAACTCCACTTTACAGATTAGAAAACAAACACGTCAAAGGATCAAATGAATTGCTTAAATGTCTTATGCATGTCTGACAGTTTCCAACCCTCTCCTCTGTAATTCTGGCAGGTCTAAAGTGAAAGGTCTTTTCCAATCCACAGACTTGCATATGACACTTAAGTAAGTCATGTATTCATTGAAGTCACTGTTTCTCACCTGTGAAGTGGAGATTCTAATTTCTATCTCATAAAGCAGGTAAGATAGTGCCTATAGGCCAAAAAAATGAAATCCAATGTTAATATTACATTTGTGTTCCAGCAGCCGTTTTTTTTTCTTTGAAATTTTTACGTTCATTACTGATTTTTTTAACAACTTTATTGGAGTATAATTGCTTTACAGTGTTGTGTTAGTTTCTGCTGTATAACAAAGTGAATCAGCTATTCATATCTCCATGTCCCCTCCCTCTTGCGTCTCCCTCCCAGCCTCCTTATCCCACCCCTCTAGGTAGTCACAAAGCACCTAGCTGATCTCCCTATGCCATGCAGCTGCTTCCCACTAACTATCTATTTGGTAGTGTATATATGTCAGTGCTACTCTCTCACTTTGTCCCAGCTTACCTTTCCCCCTCCCCGTGTCCTCAAGTCCATTCTCTGAGTCTGTGTCTTTGTTCCTGTCCTGCCCTAGGTTCTTCAGGACCTTTGTTTTTTAGATTCCATATGTACCTGTTAGCATATGGTATTTGTTTTTCTCTTCTGACTTACTTCACTCTGTATGACAGACTCTAGGTCCATCCACCTCACTACAAATAACTCAGTTTCGTTTCTTTTTATGGCTGAGTAATATTCCATTGTATATATGTGCCACATCTTCTTTATCCATTCATTTGTCGATGGACACTTAGGTTGCTTCCATGTCCTGGCTATTGTAAATAGAGCTGCAATGAACACTGTGGTACATGACTCTTTTTGAATTATGGTTTTCTCAGGGTATATGCCCAGTAGTGGGATTGCTGAGTCATATGATAGTTCTATTTTTAGTTGTTTAAGGAACCTCCATACTCTTCTCCATAGTGGCTGTATCAATTTCCATTCCCACCAAGAGGGAATGCAAGAGGGTTCCCTTTTCTCCACACCCTCTCCAGCATTTATTGTTTCTAGATTTTTTGATGATGGCCATTCCCAGCAGCCCTTTCTTATATCACTATGTTTTATTATGTGACTTATTCTTTAAAATTTTTCCTGGTTACATTCTCTTTAGAACAAGTGTTTATTTCTACTAACAGAAAATAATGTAGAATTTCATATTTGCTGTTTCTCTGTTTCTTTGTCTGAGGCATCAATGTGGCTACTGAATAGGACAAATCTCTTTCACATTACTTGTTGCCAAAGATTGATACCTCGCTCCAATAATTATGGTTGAAGATGGACTCAGGAGTATTTTTTCCCAATAGAATACATTCAAAGATGAGATATGTTCAAATGAGAACAATATTACATTCAGTATACAAACTGTCTTCCTAGTTAAACTTGCTCAAGCTGTTATTGTGGAAAAAATTGTATCAGTCTGTTAGTTTGCTTTTGAATAAGTCTTTGTAGTGTTTGTTTCTTTGGTGGATACAGTGCATATAGATGTATGAACACATCTCTAAAAATTACTCTTTTCCAGCCAGCAGAATCATCCTTAATGAGAGTAGAAATTTTCAAATGTTCCTTCATTAGTTATGTTCCCAGATGAATATAAATTTTAACCTTCATCTGAAGATACAGAAAGCAGATACTTGGAGGTGATTTCAGAAAATATTACTGTCTTCACAACAATATATAAAAGGGAGAAAAATATTATGTGTACTTCTTTAGAAATGGATCATGCCAACAAGATGAAAATATATTAAGGTTAAAAATAACCATTCTCATGCTTTCCACTGCATTGGGTATGATGTACCCAAAGTTCAGTCACAGTGAAGACAGCAGTATGCCTACCAAGGTGAGAATGCTTTGGAGGTCATTTAATTCCCCACACCAATCAAAGATTACAGTTTTATTCGTAGGAGTAAGTGAGGGCCAGAGGGGCACACAGAAGGTCTTTGCATTTGGGAGGGAAACATGCACAATGTATATGTTAGGTCGACACTAATCTTTGAAGTCTGTGTAACAGCTCCTCTTGGGATATGTAGACAATACCATATCTTCATTAGTTTGATTTAAAATCAGCTGACAGCTCATTTCTTCCATGCATTTTTTATAAACCTCTGTAAGCAGTGTCATAAGATAGGAATTATATTTTCTGTATATATCATTTCATATTTGGCATAAATAGGTGGCACTTTGCAGTATACTAAACATTCCGCATTGTGATATCATTTCCTTAGGGTGTTCAATATAAACTATGCTTAAGTTACTACAGTTCTATTTTAAAATGTTTATATTTGAAACTGGTTGATTTTACAATTAGTGCAAAGGGGTATTTTTAAAACAGCATTGGGGTATCTTCATTAATGTGGTTATGAGTATTCTAATTTATGAAAATATTTAGATTTCAATTCTTTTATTAGTTTTCTAATATTTACAATATTTTCCTTAAAATGACAGATAACAATGTTTAAAGGGAAAAATTTCTGACGTTTCACTGGTTAGTGCCTACCTTTTTATATCACAATATTGTGTTCCTGACATTTTTTAGTCTAACATACAGGAGTTTAAGGTGTGTAATGTCAGGATTATTATAAAACGCTGTTTAGTAAAATGTGAATAATTTTACAAAGCGATTTCAAAACAGGTAAGAAAACATACCCAATAGGAGGTTATAGGTTTATGTAGTTGAAGTCAAGGGCAAGTAGTATTACTTTTTAAAATTTTTCTAGGAGGCATTTCCAAGATTTCTTTAAAATATATTTTCTTTTTTGCACAAAAAATTTCTTTCTAAATATTTTCTCTGAAGGAAATTGCCTCTTAAAAAGTAGAGTGGGGCTTCCCTGGTGGTGCAGTGGTTGAGAGTCCGCCTGCCGATGCAGGGGACATGGGTTCGTGCCCCAGTCCGGGAAGATTCCACATGCTGCGGAGCAGCTGGGCCCGTAAGCCATGGCCGCTGAGCCTGCGCTCCGCAATGCGAGAGGTCACAACAGTGAGAGGCCCGCGTACCGCAAGAAAAAAAAAAAACAGTAGAGTGAGATGAATAAACTAATATTTGTTTCATAAGAAACATCTGACACAGCACATGACATTTTATTCAGTCTTTAAGGGGGTGTTATATAGTTCTATAAGTAACTTGCTCAAGGTCACAGAAATAATAAATAGCAAAGCTTATGTTCTGATTTAGCCTGAGGAATATAGGTAGGAATGAAGTCTAATCAAAAGTTGCTGCATTTGTGGTACCTGCCTTGTCTGCAAAGATGATGGCAGCAATGTCTAGGATGTCCCTATGTGCACATATGGTTCTTTCCATAAAGCCATGGGGTCAATTTCCTCAACTCCTGAACCTGGGATGGCCTAGCGACCTGCCGTAGACTCTGACCAATAGAATCTGAAGGAAGGGGCACTGTGTGACTCCCCAGGGTGATCTTCAGGGCAAGGGAGAAGCCCAAGAAGCAACAGCCATTTCTCACTCCAGCTGAAGTATCAGATATAGGAGTGAGGTCATTTTGGACATTCTAGCCCCAGGGAGCTCTCTGTGGAATGCAGATGCAAGAGTTAACCCTGCCACCTCTATGTGAAGGAGAAGAACCACCCAGCTGAACCCAGAAAAACCCACAGGACTGTGATAAACAATAAATGTTTTAGGCAATTCAGTATTTGGGTAATTCATTTTGCAGCAATAGAGATCTCAGACACTGGTATCTGGAAGTGAGGGGCTGCCATAACAAAATAGGTGGCATTGGTTTAGGGACATCAACAAGTAGAGAATGGAAAGATGGTGAGGAAGTTGTTAGGGCTGGTGTAAAAGCAGTGAAGCGATGGTCACTGGAGGCTGGAGAAGGGGAGACATTTATGCGTTGGTGCAACAATTAGCATTAGTGTCACCTGTGAGAACATGGAACCTAGAACAAGCATGTAATAAAGCTGTGGGTCAAAAAAACAAGATTCCCAGGCAGGATGTGAAAGTGAGAAATGGCTTCTTTTAAGTGGTCTTAAGTGAAAGAAATTAATTATTCATTTTTCAAGCAGATTTTAGAAGAAATAGAGAAGGCAGTCTCAAAGTAAGAAACTGTCTCCAGGTAAAGATAACAAGAAGTGTTATAGCCAATTTGCTTTTAAGAACTAAGCAAGACTTAAGACAGGGCTTAATAGAAGTTTGAAGGGTGTGCTGAGACGAAAGCCCATCCTGGGGCCCACACTCTTCACCAGTGCATATGCAATGGTCAGTGGAAGGCCACTGGTGGGCCTCTTTGTCTCCCCAGGCCTTAGAGTTCCCACCAGTCAGACCTTCCCCCATGTTAGAGAAAGACACAGGCACGGAAGGGAAGGCTGGGTGAATGATGAAGCCTTTTACAAAGAGACAAGCTGGATGATCAGATGAGAGGAAGCTTTACTTACAAATCAATTAGTAAATTTTCATTTGCACTAATGCGAAAGGAGGAAGACCAGGTATATTATTGACTGAGTTAAATTTTACAAGTAGGATTATATAGGGTCTCTTCTTAAGGTAAATTTCTTTATCTAAACGTAAATATGAAGCAGTAAACTATACTATATAAAAAGGTCTCAAATATTCCTCTATGTACAATTTTATACTTTGCTTTTGTTTCATCCAACTCAAAGGAAATCATAGCTTTATTTCCACCTGATTTATTTCTAGATACTATTGTACTTGCCAGTGCTGGAGGGCTTTTCTATGACTTTCCTGCAAAATGTCTATCCAGCTAAAAGTCAAAAGCCCTTAGTTTCTGAGGTGCTTGTTGCTTTTCCTTAACTTCAGTCACAGGTGATCTATTACTTTGAGAGTATTCATATCAATTGGAGTGCAAATCTTAGCTTTGCTCCTTCAGTCTCTTTCTAATGCAAATCATAGTGTTTGACACCTCTGTCCACTTGTGCCTTGTATGAAGAATTATACCAAATCTGGGGTAAAAACATTTTTCACACAACATGCCACCCTTACCACATAGATTGGGAAGATGTGTTTAATGTCTATCAATTACTTAAACCATTACTTTTTCTTAGGTACAGTGATTCTCTTATCAACTACCCAGCAAACTGTATGGTTTACAACTTCTGTTTTCTTGCAGGTATTATAACCCTTTCAGTTTGTGAAATGTATTCTGAAAGCTCCTTTTGCCTTTCAGAAATTTTACACCTTTAGAACTAGAGTTGCTTTTAAATGATATTTAAATTGTCTTTATCATAACATGTAACATTTATTGGGGGAAAAAACAATAAGAGCCAAGAAGCCCATAAATTTAAGTACTGAGTGCCTGTAAGTTTCTTTTAATATTTCTAGTTAAATATCTATAACATTATTTTTGTTAAGAAAATGAGGGAAAAAGGACATCAAGATTTCCCTATCTAAGATCTCGATCTTGAATTTGACATATTTTGTGAAATAATTACCAGTTTTGTAAGTGCCTAAGTTTAAGTTCCAAGTTTTCATTTCTTTCTTTCTGTTCATCCAAAGATCTCTGGAGCTTATGGATCTGATTCAGGAAATCATCAAGCTGAAAGCAAAATAGAAAATGCCTCAGGTAAGATGATTGAAATAAGAAAATCCTTTTAAAAGCAAGTTTTTTGCATGACACATTCTTTTTTGTATATATACATGAATGTGTAGGAATACTTATTTTTAATTATAGAATTAGTTCATATAGTCAATAATAAAATAAACAACTACATGGAACTTAGAATTTGACAAAATCTTATCTAGGCACTCCTCCCCTGTTTCTAACCTGAGCTCCCCTACCTTATTATTCTCAAGATTTTGAAAATAGTTTTACATATTTGCATGTGTGTATTTAAGTATAGCATATATGTGTGCATATACATATGCTAAGTGTATATATGTACACTTATATAGACACACAAACATAATGGTACAAATAGAAATATTCTTTAAAATGTATTCTTTTAGTTGTTTTTAACTTAAACATTAAAAAAATGGGTATCATGCTCTATGTAATCTTCCAATACTTTCTTTTTTAATTCAACTGCTAAGACTCATCCGTATTGGTGACTCACTGTAGCCTCTTTGTTCTGGTTTACCAGATCGTACTGCATGATGGTGCCATGACAGTACACCACCCTCCTGTCCATAAGTATTAGACTGTTTGCAGGCTTGAGCTGCTCTGAACACTCTTGTGTAGATCTCCTGATGCATTTGTGCAAAGTAGTCTCTGGAGACATACGTAGGAGGAGAATTGCCAAGTTATATTTTTTAATGTTTAATTTTTCAAGATAATGCTAAAATGTCTCCCAAAAATGATTTACTAAGTTACCTCCCAAAGGCAGTTAGATGGGATCCTGTTTGAGCATATCTTCGCCAACACTTGGTGGTGTGAGATATTAAAACTTTTGCCAATCCTTGATCAATAGATTATGGTTGATACCTCTTTATATTTTTATTGGCTCAATGATCTTCTTCTTTTGTTCCTATTCAGGTCTTCTGCTCATTACTCTATTTGGAGCTCTTTCTTTTCTTTTTTATCTGTACATGTTTATGTTATAATCTCGATACTAACCCTTTGTTATAAGTGTTCCAAGTTTATAACTTATTTTTTCCATCTTATTTAAGAGCTCTTTGGATGAATAATAGTCATTTTATTAAGCAAAATTTATCAATTATTTTTACAGTTAGGATGTATTTAATGATGCTAAAAAGTACTTCCCTATGCAAAGCTTAGAGAAGTATTAATCTGTATTTTCAACTAAAATTTGTTAAAGTTTTGTATTTGTCATTTAAATCCTAGATCAAGATGGAGTTAATTTTTGTACATGATGTGAGGTAGATCTCCAATTTTATTTTTTCTATATATAAACACATTTCAATAGGTGTTTAATTAAGTTGCCAAGTTGTTTAGCCTGAGTGGAAGTTCCATGGGGTGGGTTTAGATAGTTAGTGTCTTCTCTCCCTCACAACAATATCTAGCAACCATATTCCTCCAATTGAATATTTCAAAATCTTGTGGAAATTACCATGCATATGCAGCTTCAAGACAAAAATCTTGCCTCTCCAAGCAGACTGCTGAGCTATGGCACTATAGTAAAATAAGGTTAATTTCCGTATTTAATAAAACTGTAAGGATAATCAAATCTTCCTCACCTTGTGCAAAGTCAACTTACTGCTAAATATGAAAATGAATCCCAATTCTCTGATCTCTTGGTCAGTGTTATTCAAGTTAAATCATTTTAAACATTGGAAAGAATTAAATAGAGTTGAGTTGGCATTATTATTTTCCAGGAGAAAAAAGCTATTTCTCTTCATACCCTCACCATTCTATAAACCCTTCAGCAATTACTTGTGCCCATGAAGTAAACTTTGTTAAGGTGTATCAAAATTAACTCTCAAATATTTTTATTTCTAGATGTCAAACATTCAGACATTTTTAGTAATACACACTTTTTTTGACATCCACAATTCTTAAGTTTATATATACACCTAACAGAATTACTTTTATATACATAATCCAAGTTTACTTTCTTACCATCAAAGTTCTCCCTTATCTAACCTGTGCAGGTTTTTGTGGACCTCACTTTTCCTAGTTTCTGCTTTATATAGATAAATGTTGAACCAGAAATTTTTTTACAGATATTCTACATGTCTCTAGTTCCAATGTTTCTGCAGTTAATGTAACATGTATTTGTTAATATATTAGGCTCATGTTGGATTTAATCATTATATGGATTTAATCATTATATTTTACATCGTATTCAAATCAAGTGTTGCATATTTTGCTAGATAAATGTTACAAAAATAGTTATTAAAGTACAAACATGTCTGTATATATATTACTTAAAAGCTCTGATAAAATTCGAGTAGGCCAGGCATCCAGACTAATTTTGCTTCTTCAGATACGGTCTTGCATCCAATTTCATTATTTGGGGAGGAATCGGGATGCTCAACGTTCATGCCTCATTAAAGATTAATTTTCTATCAGGATAAAAATTAGAAGAATAAGGTAATAGGCTAATAATGATTGACTTATTATTCTGGAATGTCGGATTATTTCACATTTTCATTTTCTTTCAAATATCTACTTGGAAAAAACCCACCTATTTGGCATTACCAAGGGCAGTTCCCAACAAATGAGAAATGTTATCTTTTTGTACTTTTTCTTCAATTTATAAATTTTCAGCTTTTCTATCACTTGGGATTTTAATATAGGAATACCAATATGGGATATATGGTAACTACTTGGAAAGCTTAATTACAGACAGGTATTTTAAGGAATATTTTGGTACAACTCAGTTTAAGTTGATACTTAAGTTATTTATTATATTTGAAATTGGAATAACTGGAGTAAATAAATTTTGTAATGCATTTTGGAAATGTATACCAAGTTTTAACATTCATATTTTTAAAAATTCTTGTATTGAAATGTCTGAAAAATAATATCAGACACATAAAAACTCTTTCATTATGTTCATGAAAAAGTCAAACTGACCTGAATGATTACTGAAAGTTTTATGTTTAATTATACTCCGTCACTCTGACAGAACATTCTGCAGACATTAAGATGTTTAATTAGAATTCATAAAGCTATTTTATGATATTTAACTTTGGAAAAAAGGCTCACAATATTGTGAGTGATGCATGACATTTCTTATGTAAAATAACATACAAAGAAAAACCCAAAATGATACAAGATACTGGTGGAAGTGTTATATTTTCTCAATTTGCGTTAAGGATGTTGAAAATGCAATGGAAAATACCCAAGGTGTAATTCAGACCTCACCTTGGAGATTTGGCTAACATCCAATTCTGATCTTATCTCCCCACTTGACGAACCCCTCAAGAGCTCACAGTGCCCAGATGAGCACATAAACCCTCCTCCCATTTTCTCTCTCATATTACCTACCAGGGTAATCCCAGGTTTTCTTTTGTTCTCCAGCAGCCCTGAGCTTTTTGTATTTTTAGCCCACAACAGGGTGGGTTGGGTGGCAGTCATGCTCATTTTCTTTCTTTCCCCAATATCTTTGCTCACATTCTCTCTTCTCTATGCAATGGACTACGACTCTACTCCTAAAATCCTTTAAGGGCTTCCCTGGTGGTGCAGTGGTTGGGAGTCCGCCTGCCGATGCAGGGGACACGGGTTCGTGCCCGGTCCGGGAAGGTCCCACATGCCGCGGAGCGGCTGGGCCCGTAAGCCATGGCTGCTGAGCCTGCGCGTCCGGAGCCTGTGCTCCGCAACGGGAGAGGCCACAACAGTGAGAGGCCCGCGTACCGCCAAAAAAAAAATCCTTTAAAACAGGCTTCTTAAACTTTAACATTCTATGAATCACCTTAGGATCTTGTTAAAATGCTAATAATGACTCAGTGGGTGTCAAGCAGGGTTCATGATTTTTCCACTTCTCAAGCTGCCAGGTGATACTGATGCTGCTGGCCCTTGGAACACACTGAGTAGAGGTCAGTACAATTACCCTGGCCCAAATGATGGAGCTTTTCTTAAATTCTCTGCTGTGGAGCTTAGGCCGGGCTGCAGTGGATGCAGCCACAGAGTCATGGAGTCGGAAGGTCCTGGCAGGTGGAGGGGAAGATAGAACAGATTCTGAGGCAGCTGAAGGAGAGGAATCTGCAGGCCCTACCTGCAGCGAGGCCTGTGGAGAAGAAGGGCATCGGGAGAGTGACCCTTTACTACTGGTGGGACGATACTCCACCCACTCTAGCATTAATCTGGACAAATAGGAAAGGGACCAAGAGAATCTGGATCCTCTCTTAGAGGTCTGTGCTGTTTGGATTGGTGTTGATCCAGTGCCTTCAAAAGTGCCTCTCTTTCCTTACAACCTTTAAGAACAAATAGGACTGGAGTAAAGGCAAAGGTCCATCCTTCCCTAAGAGGGACCCAAGGCCACATGCACTTGTCAAGGTTGATCTGGAACAAAGTAAGTTTTTATTTTCCAATCCCCAGACGAAACGGTGGAGTAGAAGGACCTGAGCTCACTTCCTCTCACAAAAACACCAATATCACAACTAACTGCTGAATAACCATTGACAACAAAGGACTGGAACCTGCCAGAAAAGATACTCTACTTCTAAAGGCAGAGAAGAAGCCACAATGAGACGGCAGGAGGCGTGCATTCATGATACAAACAAATCCCGTACCCTCCGGGGAGGTGGCCCACAAACTGGAAAATAATTATATCACACAGATTCTCCCACAGGAGTGAGAGTTCTGAGCCCCATGTCAGGCTCCCCAGTCTGGGGGTCTAACATCAGAAGGAGGGATAAATTAGGAGGTTGGAATTAACATATACATACTATTATATATAAAATAGATAATCAACAAGGACCTACTGTATAGCGCAAGGAACTCTACTCAGTACTCTGTAATAACCTATATGGGAAAAGAATCTGAAAAAGAATAGATATATGTATAACTGAATCACTGCTGTACATCAGAAACATTTAAGTCAAATATACTCCAATATAAAATTTTTTAAAAGTAAAAAAGTTTTTAAATTTAAGAAACCAAAATCTCCCAAATAAAAACTTATTTATTTTCCTCATTCACAGTTATAAATTCTGATATTAAGTAAGGAATGAACTGTTGATGAAGGTCTTGTGACATTTAGTGTATTCTTAGGCATTTAGATTGTGAAAAGCAAATAAAAGCCTCTTCACATTAATAACGAATACTCTGCTATGTCTGTTGTTTACCTTTACCCTTGATCTTAAACTTATCAAACTAAATTATAATAGTCATCGTCTCTCTCTCACAGGCTGTGAGGTTCTTGAAAGTGCTGCAGATACATACACACACACTTTAACTTTCCCTGTTCCCACTTGTGCACCAGATCCCACGCTCGTTCACCGACTCAAGGACACACACAGTTTCATCAATACACGGTGCTGGGACTTCCCTGGCGGCGCAGTGGTTAGAATCCACCTGCTAATGCAGAGGACACAGGTTCGAGCCCTGGTCCAGGAAGATCCCACATGCCGTGGAGCAACTAAGCCCATGTGCCACAACTACTGAGCCTGCGCTCTAGAGCCCACGAGCCACAACTACTGAAGCCCGCACGCCTAGAGCACATGCTCCGCAACGAGAGAAGCCACCGCAACGAGAAGCCCCCGCTCACTGCAATTAGTGAAGAGCCCACGCGCAGCAACAAAGACCCAACACAGCCAAAAATAAATAAATTAAAAAAAAAAATACACGGTGCTCTCATATATCTTCCTGTTTCTTTCTCTACTTGATCCTTCCCATCAGGGGCTTTGCACTGACTGTTCCTTCTGCCTGGAACCTTCTTTCAACAGTTATCTGCATGATTAACTTTCATTAACATTTTCCATGTATTTATTCAAATCTGAGGCCAGACACCATATTTAACATTGCAACCTGCACCCAAAGCAAGAACACCTGTTTTTTTTCCAGCAGTCATATGATTTATATATAAATTGTCTCCATCTCTCTCCACTGGAATGCAAATTCCATGCAGAAGGGATATTCATTTTATTCATGTATAGATTTCAAGTGCTTAGAATAGTCTTTGCATGTTTAAAAAAACGAATAAATTAATGTTGGGTAGGCTAAAGCAACAGATGCCCTTCCACTTTTGTTAAATATGCCAAGAAAGAAGACCATAATTTGCAAATTCTATATCCACAGTATCCTAAAACATTCATATGCCAGATAAATTCAGTTCAGTACTTACCGTCGAGCACAGAATAATTGCTTTGATCCCATTGCCAATCTGGTAAGGCCCCGGCCAGTCTGGCTGACATCTGGGTAGATTCCCAAAAATTCATGATTCAGGAAAAATGTTTACACCATATATTACAATCTGATCAAACTGGCAGTATAATAAGGTCCAGCTATCGTCTAAGACTTGGTAGTATGGAGACAATGACTTCAGCTAAAAAGGACTTGCAATTCCTGGAATATGTTAATCTCCATCATTGAAAAGAAAGGAAAATAAAATGACAAAGGAAAGCCTAGAAAAGGAAAGCCTGTTAGGTGATGCAGACAATAGCACATAAACCCATTTTTATTTTTATTACATACATCCTTACCTAAATCTAGCTGGAAACCATTGATAATCAGTTTTGATACATCTTTCCATTAGCAATTGAGTGGGACCCATGTCACAGAAACTGAAGTGACATGTTTAGCATTGGGTATTCTGGCAACTCTTTCTGGCCAACCTGCTCCAACTCTGCTCTAGGGCATCCACAGTGGGGTGTCTTTATAATCTCTGCAGTTTGGAATTTGATTAAGGTAATGAGGAAAGATGGCACAAATTCAGATAAGTGTCCTGTTCACAAATTCCCTAAACCCAACTTTGTAAGGAATAAGTGGGCATGACAACTTGCTGACTTTAAATAATTAGTACAGACTAATTTTTAATTGGAACTGAAATATTCTGAACCATTCCATTAAGGATTATACCACAATATGCTCTTCACCTAAAAAAGAAAAAATCATTAAAATCAACAGGAACATTTTACTAAAACTTCCTGGTGATCTCTGATGGAAAGTGGTTGCCTTTTGAGAAGTTTGCTAAGTATATAGCATGTGTTACATGAGTATACATATATTTCAATGTAAGAATTAACTTCAAGTTATTAAATATAATATCTTATTGCTACCTATATGGAAATTATTGGATGATTTATATTCAGTGACTCCAGCTAATTCTTACTAAGGTATTCAAAATTAAAATGTGATCTCACTTTAACAGAATACTAAATGTTCTGTAGTCTTGTAATCCATGATAATAGGTGTGATTTGCCAGAATTATTTATCAGTTTCCTTACTGGCCTTCTTTTTAAATACATATGTCACTGAATTTCACAGGCCTTTCATGAAAGGGCATAAATGTAATTGCTGAAATAATTTACTAAACTATAAATTTTCTAATGAGCTAAGGTAACTGCAATTATTATATAGGGTTAACGAAAGTACTATATCTCAGCTGAATGACAGAATTAAATTCTTCAGAGCAAAAGGAATAAGTTTGCTTTTAAGTGAATGGTTCAACTGAGTAATTCAATAAAGAATGACACATGGTTCAGATTTGAGAGATTCCCATTTTAAGGAAACTATTCTGGGAAACCTGAAGACAGTTTTCTCTAAGTGGACCTTACAGTGAATGAATGGTAAAAATTACATTCCCAGCGATGTGAATCAATTATTTCCCCAAAGGTTTTATTGTCATCTTAGTGACCAAAAAACAAAAACAATCCAGAATAATTTTCCAAGTAGCTGTACTTTAGTGCCAGTATTTCCTTCTCTTTGGGAACACATGTGGTTAAATCTGTGATGAAGCTCAACATTCTTAGCAACAACAAAAGTATGAAAACAGGAACAGAAGAATTACAAGAGAAGAATAAATCTGGAGAACTGACACTTCCTGATTTCAATACTTAACTAAAACTGTAGTCATCAAGACAATGCTTTACTGGCAGAAGGATACACTTTTATTCCATTGACCTAAATGTCTATCAAGAGTCCAGGGTCAGCTGGATTTTGATATGGGTGTCAAGATACTTCAGTGAGGCAAAGAATTATCTTTTCAACAAGTAGTTCCAGGACAATTAGATATCCACAAATATAATTCTGAATTATGCTCACCTCATTTATAAAAATTAACTCAAAATGAATCATAGACCTAAATATATCTAAAACTATAAAACTCTAAGAAAACATGGGAGTAAATCTTCATGACATTGAAATAGTCAATGTTTTTTGCACAAAACAGCAGAGCACAAGCAACAAAAGAAAAAATAAACAAATTGGACTTGATTAAAATTATTTCTAAAAGTTTTATGCTTCGAATGAAACTATCAAGTTGAAAAGACAATATATGTAATGAGAGAAAATATTTGCAAATCATGTATTTGAGTAGGGATTTATATCCAGAATATACAAAAAACACAACTCAATATTTTTTTAAAAAATGGACAAAGAATCTGAATAAGTTGTTCCCAAGAAAATATACAAATAGCCAACTAGTACATGAAAACAGGATTAGCATTGTTAGTCATTAAGTATTCAAATCAAAACCACAATAAGGTACCACTTCACCTCCACGAGGTTGGCTGTATTAAAAAAGATGAACTCTGACAAGTGGTGGTGAGAATGCAGAGAAATTGGAACCCTCAGACATTGCTTGTGAGAGTGTAAAATGGTACAGCCACTGTGGAAAAGAGTTTGGTGCAAGGCAGAAATAGACACACAGACAACAAACATTTGAACACCAAGGGGAGAAGGGGGGCGTGGGATGAATTGGGAGATTGGGATTGATATATATATACCAATATGTATAAAATAGATAACTAATGAGAACCTGCTATATAGCACAGGGAACTCCACTTCACCGTACAATAGAAACTTACACAACATTGTAAAACAACAATACCCGAATAAAAAAAAAATGTTAACAGAGTTACCATATGATCCAGCAATGCAAGGGAAATAAAAACATCTACACAAAGCTTGTAAATGAATGTTCATAACAGCATTATTCATAGTAGAAAAGGAGTGTAACAACCCAATAACCCAAATACTCATCAACTGAAAAATGAAGGAAAAATGTGCTATATCCATGCAATGCACTATTATTCGGCCATACAAAGAATGAAGTATTGATCCATGCTACAATATGGATGAACCTTGAAGACACTATACTAAGTGAAAGAAGCCAGTCACAAAAGGCCATAGATTCTATAGATTCTGTAGAATATAGGAGTTACCTATTCTAAAATAGGTAACTCCACAGTGATAGAAAGTAGGCTAGTGATTGCCAAGGGCTGGGGGTATAGCGAGAGTGGGGAATGACTGATAATGGGTTTGTGTTTTCCTTTTTGAGATAACGAAACTGTTTTAAACTTAGATTGTAGTAACTGTGGGACAACTCTATTTTACTAGAAACCAATGAATTGAACACTTCTAAAAGTGTATATGAATTAGATCTCAATAAAGACGTAAAATAAACACAATAAGAGTAAATATGGCATACATTTCAGTTGCTATAATATTTATATATTAAGCCAAATCAAAATTAATTCTACGGTATCTACAATAGAATTAAGCCAATTGAATATATCCAAGGATTCCAGAGCTCTTAAGAATGTTATCTTAATAGTATCACTTGAATCTAGAATATTTCATTGCTTTATCTTTATATAATGAACTTTTGAAATATTCAAGAATTGGATGGACTTGATGCCTTAATAAGTCTAACAATTATTGGCATTGCTTTAACATGTATTGACCTAGATAATCTTATGTGACTATTTATTTATATACAAAGCATTCTATTAAACAGTTTATTTCAGCTCAGAGCTATTTTCTTTTCTTTTCAATAAATTAAACCAGCATCATGGTCAGTGGGAGCTAAGCTCCTGACATCCTACAATACTGATGATTCTTAATTTATGTCCTGAGAGACTAATACTGAGTATTTGTTCAGGGTACCATAGCAACTGTAGAATCAAAGCTATGATATTATGTGACAAATCTGTAGTTGAGAGAACACTTCAGGATTCCATTGGATCACCTGGGGCAGCAATATTACAAGTGTTTATGGTGTGGTTTCTTGATAAGGGACACTTAATTGGTGTTAATTTTATCCAAATTACAGACAACTATAGGGCATCTATTTCCATAGAGTAGAAAAGTCTCATCAAGATGTGTGAGAAAACACTAAGTGTGTTTAATTTGTAACTGGTATCTCACAAAGGTTTTGATATTGATCTTTATTAAAACGGACTTCAAGTTGCATTCACCTAACCAATATGCTAAAGTGTTTGCGCAGAGAATAATAATATCTTGTCTAACATCAAAGGAAGACAAAACATTGTCAAATAATATTAATTTTCGTGACAACAGCACTTGTATTTGATCAGCACCATGATGTATATATTTCCCACTTTCCTCTTTGAGAATCTGAATAGTAGAGAACACTAATAACATACCCAGGGAAAAAACAATCCTTCCTTCCCTGTTTTATTTTACTCAATTAACACACAACAGATGTCTGCTTTCAGAAGGAAGCTTTGTAAGAGCACTGGGCTGTGTGCCTCTTTGCCTTTGGATACTGGAGTGAATTCCAGCATCATGAAACTTAATGAAAGAAATGAAATTGCCATTTTTGTCCCAAGTTTTAATCTTGTATCACAGGTCTTGAATCACCAGGCTTAATCTCCAACTAATGTTGAAAATGGGTATAAAAATACTGTTACTCCTCGTTATTTTAACCAAAAGGAAATTGCAGAAACATCAGTTACAGAAATGCAAAGATGAAATGTGATTAGAATTGTAAAACTCTTAGAGGAATGTAAACATTAAGAACAAGAATATTCAGTACGAAACTACTCAATTTTACTTATTATAACAGGGTTTGGAAACTCTTCCTCATGGCTCTGTACTCTAGCAATTCAGTCTAGGTATGAAGACAGTGCCTGGTACCCTATAGGCCATCTACACAGGTGACAACCTGCTAGTGAGTCAGAAAAATCTGTTTCTACAAATATGTGGTGAAACCTTTATAAAACATAGAAAACGGAAATCTTACTAAAAGCCACATGACTTGTATCTAAAAAACCACAAAGAAAAACAAGTTAGAAACTAACAGAATATTTAAAAACCAGTAATTACTCTTAATTGATTACAGCTAAGGCTCAAGCTCTTATTAAAACAAGAATTAGATAGCCAAAATTAGAAAGAGATACAATGTTATTTCAAAATAAAATTCATGAAAGGAATAACTAGAAAAGAAAAAGTCTTCAAAAATATGTTTCATAAATAAGCAGACTACAAAAATACGTAAGATATGTATGTTAAGAGAAAGGGAAACAAGTGATATTTTTTGATTGATAAATCAAAGGACTAGTGCTTAATTTCCCACAGAGGATAGGGAAGACATCATAGTCTAATAGCTTTTATTCAGAAGAGAACCTTTAAGTGTTTGAAAAGGACTATAATGATAAAAGGGATAATTATAATGATAAAAGGAAGAAATGTTTTCCTCTATCATACAAATATCTTTCCAGATTACAATTTTCCAAAATGACGGAAACATATGGAGTGGAAGTTACCCTGCAACTTCTCCATGAATGAAACTGTTTTCGCTTATAGGCACCTAACTGCATTTATATGGGTTGCTTTCCTGGGGTGGAAAGTTAAGATGGAACAAAATCCTTCTTTAACTGAATAAGATTCAAATAGAAAACTTTATAATTAAAATATTATACTCTTCCTTTAAAGAGAAGATGCAAACTGACTTGGGAATGAACTTCTGCATACATAATCTATAAACGTGGTTATCGGCCACTTCTAATGGAAGTTTCAAAGAACTACAAGAGATTCCAAAAGTGCAATGTTTCTAAAAATGTTTCTGAAACAGAAATTGACACCTCGTTATTTGTTGAATTATATTTAAGCTTCTGAGTTCCAAACTTCTGCAACTGTCTATTATAACCTTGGTTATTTTGTAACTGAACCAACAGCCGTATCATTCCAGAAATCTCTTCAAGAAACTTTGATTAATTTCCTCTGAATAATTTTGATGACTGTTATCTAAAATAATCTACGGTTATAGCAGTAGCTGGATTGCTTAATATAAGAAAAAAAGTTAATGACACAGTAGGATAAGTGTTTTAAAATACAGAAAAATATTTAAGTATTTTGTTTTACATATTTCCTAGTAGAAAATGTTTATGATCAACTTAGCTTAACAGTGATAGGGAAAACTCTATTTTAAATAACAGCAAGGAATAAGTAAATGGAAATGTAGTCATGATTTACAAAATTTATACAGTATTGAAATATGAAGAAAATATTTCTTCCCCTAAACAGTAAGTAGAATAAAGCTGGCACACTTTAATTGCAATGCATCACTGCCATCATAGCCTTAGTAATATTACTAAAGTCAAAGGAGACTTAGTGCTGATGGAATAAAGATGGAAAACAGATATGTAGAGCACATATCTTAAAACAGAATTTTAATTCTGTACATATGAAAACCAATGAGACGGTAGTAAGCATTCTTTCACTAGAGTAACGTTCAGATTCCAAAATTTCAAAATATTTCCTTGCACCTTTCTTTGAACATAATCACTGCCCACCATCTGAGTCACTAGAACCAACTGTAAAGAGATTTACCTGCCATTTATTTTGTACTATCAAAACAAAGTCAATAGAGTAAAAAGGGTGAAACACATCTTTAAGTTATTATGAAAGCAGTTTTGACCTCACAGACCTCCAGAAAAATTGTCTAGGACCTTCAGAGTTGAGAACTGCTGGTTTAAAGCACGTTTTCCCAATGAAGTACTTTCTAAGTTGGATGAGTTCAACCGTGATTGGTTTACTTTGCATTTGGCTAGAAGTTTCTAGAAACAGTATGAAAAATATTCTCAAATATCTGACTCAAACCTCCTTGTGTATAGGTTATATATATATAAATGAGGAAGCACATTATCCAACCTGATGGAGAATGGCGGCTTCTCATATTTAGAATAGCACACAGCAACACATGCTTTTAAAGTTACCAGCCTGGAATGCTGCTGTCCAGTTCATCTAAGAATATCTGTAAATAATGGAGATTGCTTCCACTAATAGTGTGCAAGTTCTAGCACGTTTAGCCTCCTGATAAAGAACTATGAGGTAAGCAGGTAAATGAAAGCAAACCGACATGCCCTGAATGCATATAAATTAATGAAGTGGGAAATGTACTGGAAAAATTCCGGAATGCTATTGGTCATCCAACAAGGTATTTACTGCCTTTTTTTTTCCCCTCAACATGTCAATTTTGCCCGTCATACCTAGGTCATCACGTGAATACATCTCATGTAGATAGGCCAACGTAAGACTTTCTACAGCTACTTCGTGAAATAAAGATCATGCAACTCCTTGGAGTTCCAATTTTTCCTCAGTTTGGATAAACATAAACTGATTTAGCTATTAATACCTACATTAAAATGACGATATTTTATGTAATAGAGACCTCTAGTTTTAAAAATAAACTGTAAACATCAAAGAAATGTTGCATTAGCTAAAGACTACAATTCAGAATGTCCTGGGCTATTTGTTTACTTTTAGTTATTCAGGGAATTTTGTGAAAAATTGACATCACTATAGGATACCACTATAATTACTGCACTTGCATAAAAGACAGCCCTTCTCCTAAATTTAGGAAGGCAATTATATTTCTCCTTTTGAAGACACTGTATTTAAACTGAGGGTTTTTTCCAAAGAAGACCATATTCTGCTAATGGACAATATGCTATGAAGTATTTAATTTTGTTTACTTAGTAATTAAAAGGAAATGCAGTTTGTTCAGTAGTATAGATACTGAAGGTAAATGTTATACCACTAGAAACGTTTAACTGACTGCAGACTTAATAGACTTTTAGCATGTAAGATTTTTAGGGATTTTAATAGACTTTATTTTCTAGAGCAGTTTTAGATTTACATAAAAATTGAGAGGAAAGTAAAGAGTCCTCATGTAGTCCCTATGCCTGCCCCACACACATCCCCACCCCAGTTTCCCGTTATTAACATCTTGCATTAGTGTCGAACAGACAAAAGATAATGTCATCTTGAGCAAGGCTGGCAGTCATGAGGGTGGTGATAGGTGGTCATTTTGTGATATGTTAGGAATACAGGACTTAAAGAATGTGAGGACTGATTTAATATGGAATAAGTGAGAAAGAGAGGAATTAAAAATGATTAATTGTTTTGCCTGAGTAATGGAACAGCTAGAGAAGTGGGTTTAAAGATATAAAGTTGAGAGTTGTCAGCATATAGATGGCATCTAAAGCCACGAGGTTTGAAGATATCACCTTTCGGACGCGCAGGCTCAGCGGCCATGACTCACGGGCCCAGCTGCTCCACCGCATGTAGGATCTTCCCAGACCGGGGCACGAACCCGCAATCCCTGCACCAACAGGCGGACGCTCAACCGCTGCACCACCAGGGAAGCCCTGAAGATATCACCTTTGGAGCGAGTGTAGGTAGGCACAGAATAAATGAAAGGATAAGACACTCACACATATAGAACTGAAGACGTGAAGAGAAATCAAGATTGAGATCAAGAAGGGCAGAAGAAGGTGAAACCCCAAAAAAACACTGATTTTTCTAGACGCCCAGAGAGTACGTTACTTTAAGAATGGGACTGACTGTGTCAAATTATTATGATAGTTTGAGAAAGATGAAGCCCAAGAATGGAGCACTGGCTTTAAAAGTATGGAGCACATTTGTGGCCTTGAGGACTTTTCCATTGGTAAAGAGGCAGTGGTCAGAAGTATCACTGCTGTGATTAGAAACAGAATGAAGGTTGTGAAGATAAGAAGTTAATATATTTCTTTCAGGTTTTTTTTTTTTTTTTTACTGTAAAGAGAGTTTAATAATAGCAAAAATGGAACGTGTACTTAAATGAAGTCAGTTCATTTACAATACTTTATATATAAAATATTTAAATATACATGTATGTGTATATACACATGAATATATATATATATATATATATATATACTTGTGTATGTTTTTTTGTTTGTTTGTTTTTGCTGTACTCGGGCCTCTCACTGCTGTGGCCTCTCTCGTTGCAGAGCACAGGCTCCGGATGTGCAGGCTCAGTAGCCATGGCTCATGGGCCCAGCCGCTCCGCGGCATGTGGGATCTTCCCAGACCAGGGCACGAACCCATGTCCCCTGCATCGGCAGGCGGACACGCAACCACTGCGCCACCAGGGAAGCCCCTCGTGTATGTTTTATATATACAGGCTGACCACAGATAGGAACTGAGAAATTTCATCCATAGGATCAGATATGTAAGCAGAATATAATGGTTCCAACTGATATAGCTAATTTGGTAGATGTGATGGTGAGAAGTGTGTAAATATTCTGTATTCCACATTCCTGTTTCTTTTTGTTTCTCAGTAAATTCAGAAGAAAGATTATCATCTGAGAGTATGGAGGAGTGAGGAGGGATTAGAATAGAGATAGGAAGTGAAACAGTCATTTAGAAAAGTTAATGCTGGAATGCTAAGATGCTACTTGAGATTAGTGATCATGAATATAAACCAAGACCTGTTACCACAGCACTAGGTTCTTTAGTGCCACATGCACAGCTGATGAAGCAGAAGCTTGCATTTAATGATGAAGCAGAGCTTGAGCTTTGCAAGTGAATGTCTACAAAGGATATGGGGGCAAGGAAATTAAGGTATATGCAGTGAAGGGATTATAATGTAGAGACATCACATTTATGGACAAGGAGTGAAATCAGAAACGGAAGTGGATAAGTGACAGTGAAAAAGCAGTATCATCAATAGATTATATGCCCCAGGGGGTTGAAGTTTTGTAGTACTTGGTACTGAAGAAAGTAAACTGGAAAGATAAGAGTATGTTTGGAGAGTTCGAGACCCTGAAGAAAGTCTAGTAATTGGTGAAGATAATATCTGCAATGTGACCTTGGGAGTAGGTTGGTAAAGTCGAGTGAAGGACAAGATAATTGGAAAAGAAGAATTTGAGGAACTGAGAGTGCAAAGTGCTGAAAGTTTTCATTTGGGATACTGTACTCAGTAATAGAGTCCAAAAGAATAGAGGAGTGACATTGCCAAGATGGTGACAGAGGTTGTTTTTGACTTCACTCCCCATCACAGGAAGAACAACTAGCAACTACTCATGGACAAGGCATCACTGGGAGGATCCTAGAACACAGGAAGGAGGCTGAGGCAGTCGCCTGCACCCCAGAGACCAAGACAGACTGAGGGGGAAGGTGAGAGGAGCGGCTACACACTGACTGCATTGCCCCTCCCCCAGGCTGGGGCAGCACCAAGATCCTGTCACCTGGGACCCTGATTGAATCACTACAGTCTTCTCCTTCAGAACAAGAGTTCTTCCTTAGAACTGCATCCGAATGACTGCAAGTGCATTTTATGAGGGATGCTGATGACCGTACAATACACCACCTTCAAAGACTACCCCTGGCTTCTTCAGAATCATGCCTACAACACCCATTTTGGATTTCTCTGATGTAGACTCTCTACCAAAAGGGTTTCAATCTAGAGTTGACATCCTGGCTCTGGCTTCCCTGCATCCCAGCCTCTAGAGCAAGTTCTGGATCTCAACTCCCTTACTCTGCTCTACCCTTCTACTGTTAATGGAGTCCTGTCCCATTGTATTCTGAAATACGATTATCACCTCTGGAACATACAACTCAGTCATTCAATGCACTAATTTAACTCTCAAAAAGTGATTGCTTCCAATCAAATGTGCAATTACCGAGAAGTGACACAACTATACTTTTCGCTTTCTTAAACGAATCAGGTAAATACTTGAAACAAACAACAACAACACAAAAAAGCCCACCAGAAGCTGGTGGGTTTTTTAATCTATAACTTTAACCAAAAGTAAAACATTTTCTGCTAATTAAAGCAATAATATGTGAAGATATAGTAAGAACATAAATCTTAAACCTTTAGGAGATGACTATAACTGTTTGTTGAATATTTCTTCATAATTTGTGCCAACATAAATTTTAGTCTTGCATTTATACTCATTGAGTGTGAAATGCATCAAATTACAAATTTAAATATGTCTAATTGTGTGCAGCTTATATTTTGTCATCTGATTTTCCAACTCCAGCAGAACCACACAAATGAATAGTTATAGATCTTGCATATATATCTTTTTAAGCATCAAAAGTTCTTAATTTATTATAGCATGAAGGGAAAATGACTCATAAGAATTTCATAGCCTTAGAGTTCTGAGTGTTTAAATACAAGTAGTCATACCTTTTTTAATAATTCCAGTTGAGCAACACTAAGAAAAATTTAAGTTTTCATATTAGTTAGGTAACTGAAATGTCTTGTAATAAATGACCTACCTGACAAATCTTTAAAAAAGACGGAAGTTCAAATATCATGATTATTATTTTAGAAAGTTAAAAAGCATGTAAACCTAAAAGTATAATTCCACTCTTGACATTATTTTTACAACACAATATTAATACCCTAAATATGTCACTCTTACTCATTATATATTCCATATAAGAAAATTTTGAGAAAGATTTTTATTTCCTTTGACACAATAAAATGTCCCTTGTTTTATTTTTATCTTACTGGAACATTATTTGAAATGCTTTACCATTAAGCTCAATTATGGTTTTTTTCATGAAAAGAATATTCCAATTAGAGCAGAAAAAAAATACTTGTCCCTGAATATTCTCTTTGAAATGACCCACCAGAAACTTAAAACACTAATCTTTTTTTTTTTTTTTTTTTTTTTTTTTTTTTGCGGTCCGCGGGCCTCTTCCTGTTGTGGCCTCTCCCGTTTCGGAGCACAGGCTCCGGACGCGCAGGCTCAGCGGCCATGGCTCACGGGCCCAGCCACTCCGCGGCATGTGGGATCTTTCCGGACCGGGGCACGAACCCGTGTCCCCTGCATCGGCAGGCGGACTCCCAACCACTGCACCACCAGGGAAGCCCTAGACAGCAAATTCTTTCAGACAGTAAGTGGAGTTCAAAGGTTCTTCCTGAGTCTTATGGGCCTTGATTATTTTCAGCTCAAAATAATCCACATGCCAGAGTGGCACATTCTAGGGTGGCCTGTTTTGAACTCCATCAGAGACAATTTAGGTGGTTGGTAAAGTGAAGGAAGAGCAAGATCATGAAGAATGATTGCAGGAAATGGTACACTTCAAATTATCCACAGAAAGTGGAGCAAAATTATTAGAAGGATTTAAATTAGCTGCATACATGTACAAGGATGCAAGACCTCTGTTCGTGTTGTAGTGCTATGATGTCTTGACTTTAGGGGCACCTGAGACCACTCTACTGATGCTGGCCCAGTTAGAGGCACAGACTGTGCTGGTCCTTGCCCATATATTCCGGTTGGGGTGTCAGACAACAAATAATTAAACGCATAATTACAAATAGCCCTTAAGCACTGGAAGGAAAAGAAACATGGCCCCCTGTTTCCGCTGCATCCTGTAAAAACCACCATTTTGACATTTATTTTGCTATATATAACTTCAGACATTTACGTTGGACTATCCCCAGCCACACTGTAAACCTCTTCTTAGGAAGAACTCACTCAAGTATATTCTAACATCTAACACAGAGGTTAGGAAGTAATTAATATTAAATGAACTGGGCTGGTTTTTTACAGTTCAGTTCAGATCCTGGGTCTGTGGTTACCGCTTGTGTCCCCATGTGAACCTGAAGCCGGCCTCTTTATTATTTTTTTTTTTAATCTTAACCTGAAACACTTACCAGATCTTTTCTTTAGATAAATGTGAATTTCAGTCTATCACTATTCTCACAATCTTAAAATTAGCAGGGTGTAAATTAATGAGATTTCACCAAAATATATTTCGGGCTGGGAAAGAATTCCTGTGTCCTTCCAAATAAAGGCTTGCTTAAAAAAATCAGCTGTTAATTTAAATAATTAATGTTCTGTAGGTTTAAACAGTGTCTCTCACATTCATCATTGCTGATGATATCAGACTTTTGAAAAGATTCACCTTTTTGACACCAGAAGCATTAACATGCGAGGCCAGAATTAGCTAAGCAGTAATGAGGTGATAATTGCTAAGTGTGAAGCCACACAGACAATGCATTTAGAAAAACACCAGCACTTTGAGAGTGAACTTACAGTGCTCAATAGTACCTATTCTTTCCGTCTGTTTAAGTGATTTTTTATCTTTTGAATTTCAAAACTAGAAGACATCAATTTGTTTTGCAAATTACAATGCTACAGGTAGACTACAATGGACTAAGCCTCACTTCCGTAGCAAGCCATTTCATTTATGCCCTACTAGTAAAATCTGTTACAGTAAACACATGTGTTCAGTGGGGACCAAAGTTATGAATTTGAGTCTCAATGGTGGCAGTCTTTTCTCATTAGACCAGTGGTTCTGATATTTCACTAGACATTAGAATCATTTGAGAAGCTTTTAAAAAATACTCATACACAGGCTCCACCCATAAAAATTGACTCGGCTAGTGGAGATGAGGCTTGAGTATTAGTATTTTTACAACTCAATCAAAAGATGCTCAGAAGATCTAAATAGACATTTCTCCAAAGACACAGAGATGGCCAAAAGACACATGAAAAGATCCTCAACATTACTAATTATTAGAGAAATGCTAATCAAAACTACAATGAGATATCACCTCACACCAGTCAGAATGGCCATCATCAAAGTCTATAAACAATAAGTGCTGGAGAGGGTGTGGAGAAAAGGGAACCCTCCTACACAGTTGGTGGGAATGTAAATTGGTACAACCACTATGGAGAACAGTATGGAGGTTCCTTAAAAAACTAAGACTAGAGCTACCATATGATCCAGCAATCCCACTCCTGGGCATATATCCAGAGAAAAAACATTGTTCAAAAGAATACATGCACCCCAATGTTTACTGCAGTGCTATTTACAATAGCCAAGACATGGAAGACCTAAATGTCCATTGACAGATGAATGGATAAAGAAGATGTGGTATATTTATACACTGGAATATTACTCAGCCATTAAAATGAATGAAATAATGCCATTGGCAGCAACATGTATGGACCTAGAAATTATCATACTAAGTGAAGTCAGACCGACAAAGACAAATATATGCAGAATCTAAAAAAAGTATGCAAATGAACTTATTTACAAAACAGAAACAGATTCACAGCCTCAGAAAACAAACTTATGGTTACCAAAGGGGAAAGGTTGGGGGGAGGGATAAATTGGGGGTTTGGGATTGACATATACACACCACTGTATTTAAAATAGATAACCAACAAGGACCTACTGTTTCTCATAGGGAACTCTGTTCAATATTATGTAACAACCTAAATGGGAAAAGAATTTGAAAAAGAATAGATACATGTATATGTATAACTGGATCACTTTGCTGTACACCGGAAACTAACACAACATTGTTATTCAACTATACTCCAATATAAAATAAAATTTTTTTTTAAATATCTAAAAAAAAAAATACTCCAAAAGGTATTTATTGCACAGACAGATTAGAAAATCATATTAGACTTTGATCTTTACACTGGGAATATATTTGATCTATAGCTATATTTGACTTACAATTGTGCTGAGCACTTATATCAAATTTGTTTTATGAAAAAAATCCACGAATTTCTGAAAGCAGGAATGTCATCTAAAAGTTAGGTGATTCTTCTTCCCTCACCATAGGACTTTTATTTGTCGATTACTATAGGCTAACTCTCGCCCTCTGCTGCTTGGTTTGTGAATTGTAGGCATCTAGGGGCTAAGAACTACTTGAGCCCTGATTTACATCTTTTTTAACACAACATAGTCACTAAGTATTTTTAAAGTCCTCTTACTATTAGAATCTATTACTAAAATATAAATAGAGAAAATAAGAGTAAGTATTGAGCTACAGTAAGGGAAAAGAATTTAACAAAAAGAAGAAACTGAAATTGAGAGTAAATCCAATTAACAACTCAGCAAACTGAATGATTAAACTCTTAGCTTTATAAACAAATAATTTGAGATTTAACTTACTTTTGCATCAGTTACGATGCAGTTAAGATTTTGCATAATAGCCAACGTTTCCACAATTTGACCTATCGCTGAGAAGCAAAGAAAATTAGTAATTCTGAATATATCAAGAGTCATATTATATTCATATCCTTTAAGCCCAATAATTCCACTTAGAAAACTTTTTTTTCCAATGGGGAAAAAAGGTCTGTACAGTTGAATTTGAACAGCTTAGAAGTTAATCATCCTATAACTTAGAGTTGGCCCTACATGTGTGTGGATTCAACCAACCACGAACTGGGTAGAAAGTAGTATTTACTATCAAAAAATCTTCGTATTCAGTGGACCCACAGAGTTCAAACCTATGTTGTTCAAGGGTCAACTGTACATGAAAGTAGTCATGGTACAGTTATGTTGAGAAAAAAAATCCAAACAACCTTCAGTAAAGGAGGCTTGGTTGATTAAATAAATTTATATCCAAGGAAATAAGTATTATCCCACCCCTTGAAATACCAAGTATGGAAACTACATAGCAGCAGGAAAACTGATTATGGTAACTGGTAAAGCAGAGTATATTATTTCAAATGATGACTCCAATTCTGCATAAAATTGCCTAGGCATTAGAAGTTAATATACACTGAAGTAATATGATACGATGGTGTTAGGACAGTTGATTTTTTAAAAATTTTTCCTTCTTTATATGATATGATATTGTTTTACAAAATTTAAAATATTCCTTGGCAAGCCTTATCTCATTCAGTCCTTCCGTCTTCTTGATACTAGTACGGTGTGGAGCACCCATGTGTCTTAGTAATTGTTTATATTATACTCCTTGCTTCTTAGGTACTATCTGTCCTGTCTCTACCAACTTTGGTTATTGCATCATTATATTATTCATTAGACTGTTTTTCCCACCATATTTATTAAAGTGGTAAGTTATTTTGGTATCTTAATGTGGATATATATGTAATTAGTTCTGCAATTCAATAATGAAGTCTCAATTAAAATTTGCCATCACATAATGGCTTCAATGAAATGATGAGAAAAGAATGTTTGACTTCTAACACATACACATCAATTTAGAATTTTTTTTTTTTAGTAAGTTTGTTTAAAGAAAAGCAACTCATCCAAAATGAATTTTTTAATTTTCTCATTTCTTTAATCAGACCCTGGGTTTTCTCTTAAGGGCCCCCAAGTGTCTATTTCTCTTTTCAGTATAGAGGATTAATATCTCATTTTCATTTATTTAAAATTTGTTGACTTGTGGGAGTTGGGAACTTTGTATTTGACAGTTCCAATTAAACATTAATTTCAACTAATTGCAATTTGAAGAATGTGTTACTATGAAATTAAAAAACTCAGCAGTGAAACTGACAGAATTTCCTTTGCTTCTCTATGATAAGTCAAATTATAGTAATGCTGACTGCTATCTAATGCAAAATCTTATTTCCATGAGAAATATTTTCATTCCCAGCCACCAGAAAGCGTATGACCTTTAATCAAAGAAAAACTGAAGACTGACAACTGCAATTAAATAATCCAGATTACAATACCCATATGAGTTGACCGTGCTTTGGATCAGTCCTCTCCGGTGATCAACTGATTGGATGGAGAGGTGCAGAACACTGAACTATTTTATGTTTTGAACATATATTTCAATGCATCTATTTTTAAGCTTCAGATATGAAATATGTCCAAATACTTATCCATATGGAATTATAGTTCCAAAAGGTTCTATTTCAAATCTGCACAAATTCCACTCGCCAAAGACCTCACAGGACCATGCCCACCATTTATGCTTGGGAACTATATTCCTCCCACAGATGGGGCAGCAAATACTAAAATACACACACATACCCTTTCACTCATTCCTGCTCTCACATACAATACAACACAGCCCATCTTCCTGGTCACAAATGTTTGTTTTCCTTCCTTCAGCATTCAAAAATTTTCACCCTTTCTCCAAGAGAAATTACCCAAGCAACCTTCCAATCACAACCTTGATCTCAAAGTCAAAGATCTCATATCTATGTCAGATCTCAATACACCTTCTCTTGCTCCAGAATCTACGTACTCAAAAGTAATTTATACTCTCCTCCCTCACCCACCCAATATACTATAGTGAAACTAGGACAGGAAAACTGCAATAAAAACTTCCATGTAGAAAAGAAAATCGAAAATATTTATGAAATCTAACTTTGCAGATGTTTCAAGGAGCTCCTGTTCTGCTCATGGGGAATGCTCCTTTATCCGGCCTGGGTTCTCCTCCCTGATAATAGCTGCCTAGTCTGTAGTTCTCCATGGTCTTTGTTCTCTAGGTGGTTCTTTTGCATTATTCACCATGTCCTTATTTGAATAAGGCTCTGGACGTTACTCCTTCTCAGGTGTGGACAGCATGCCCAGCCAGCTCCTTGTCCGAGAAGTTTGGAGGAATGAAGAGTTCTTTCAAATCCTGATAAATCAGTCTATTTTATCCCAGGCTGGAAGCTCATTTGCCAGTGTATCTTTCACAAAAACAAGTCCTTTTTTCTTTTGATTCCAGCAAATACCACAGGTCAGTTGTCCCATCTGCAGTTCTCTGGGAGACATTCTATTGTCTCTGAGCTACCTGCAGTTGCCTTGAATCTGTGGGATGTTCTGAGAGAAGCACAATCTCATTCTCTTCTCCCTGTGCCATTTTGTTCAGCTTCAAGGATTTATACAAAATGACATTAATTAAGAGCTTTTAGCAACAGGCTTGAAGGCCACACTGTTGAATTGGTTCTTGCCTAAGCTTAACCTTAATTGATGTTCGTTGTTCCAAGCCATCCTCAGTTTTATGTATTACCATTTGCAAATGAAAATCAGACCCTGGCAGTCACAGAACTACTTAAATTTCTGTATTATCTTACATATCTTTTTGAAAATTCGACAAGTCTTTTCTGAGTTCATCTCTCTTTTAGGCACTTGTCAAACACACCAATAGCAAGCAAGAAATACTAGCTACATACCTATTCATCTAAAAACCACAGCTCATTCTGTCCATCATCAGCTTTCCAAGGTATTATAGGATATAATGTACCAAACCTTTCAAGACTCCATAAAATGCGTTGCCATCATTCTAACCTCCAATAAGTTTTCTCACCACCTACTTCTGGCACTGGAGTCAATGTAATATAAGCTGACCATACCAGTCAGCTTTAGCTAAGTTTTCCTATAGCAACAAACAAATCCAAAATGTCAGTGGCTTATCACAACAAATATTGATTTTTTTTTACCCATGTGGATCCATTTGGTCAGCAAAGCTGTGCTCCATATCCTTTCCACTTCAGAATTCGCGCTGAGAGGATGAGGTCTACTTTGCACCTGCTGGCCTCATGACACGAGACAAGGCAGAAAAGACACATGGGAAAAGAGGCACGGCAGAGCCCTGTTTGGGCTCATAAAGCCCCTGATGGTAAGTGGCACACGGAGCTTCTGCTCGTCAGGCAAAGCAAATGTCACATGCGCCAAGCCTGATGCTGATGATGTGAGAAGAATGATTCTCCTACAGGGAGGGGCAACGAACAGAATCCTTCTTAAAACCACAGCCGTTTTTAAAATTACATGATTAGATGGCTGTATCAGATTTTTGGGAACTAGTACTTCATTAGCCCTGGAAAACTGTGTATTATCACAATTTCCTTGCTGATGACTCAGTCCCAAGCAATTTCTTAAAGCCTATATTGGCAAACACAAAGGTTATTTACCACCACTTGCAACAAATGCTTTTATATCAAAACTATTCACAAGAATAATGGCTATGATGAAAATAAAAACCCAAAACCACTCTACATTCCACTCCTGAATTACTCTTCCACAGTCCAGCCTCACTACCCACGCACACCATTAAAAACTACATATATGTCTTCATAAAAAGAGACATCAAGGATGAAATGCCCACGGACAAGTCAGCCCTAGTAAGATCGGGGATGATGTATGAGCCTCACTGGTCCACTCATTCTATTTTCATGTGATGTTATTAGATTAGAAAATCTGGTGTGCTTGACTGGAGTAGTTTTGATGAAAAATTAAATCTTAAAATGTGGACTGTGTTCTGTTACTGAATTACCCCTTGGAAAAACAATTCCGTTTTCTTTTTTAAATTTCCAACTGTTTGGCATTATCTGCAAACAGTCTCTCTGACCAGGGAAGTAATTATTTTTGCCTCAAAAGTTGTCCGCTAGAAGCAGATGCCGTGCCTGGAACCCCATCTGAAGTACTTGCCACCATGGGGTGGCGGACGCTATCACACTGACAGTGGAGACCGCTTCTTTCTTGTCTGTAACTGCAGCTGAAATCACACCTCCCTGTTGCAGGTGTACTGTCAAGGTATCCCATTCTTAAACATGCCATAAACCATTAGCAAGTTGACCTTTCACGACAAAACAAGATGCCTACATTCTTTAAACATCAGAGAGCGCTGGGGAGAATGTATATATCATAACATGTAATCACAACATACATCATGTTTCTATAATATATAGAATTAAAGCTTAAAACTTAAAACACCAAGTTGTTGTTTGTTTTTTTTTTGTTTGTTGTTTTTTTTTTTTTTTGCGGTACGCGGGCCTCTCACTGTTGCGGCCTCTCCCGTTGCGGAGCACAGGCTCCGGACGCGCAGGCTTAGCGGCCATGGCTCACGGGCCCAGCCGCTCCGCGGCATGTGGGATCTTCCCGGACCGGGCACGAATCCCTGTCCCCTGTACCGGCAGGCGGACTCTCAACCACTGCGCCACCAGGGAAGCCCAACACCAAGTTTTAATGATACCTATGGTACCATGCCTCCCCACACGACCAAGCTAAAACATACCTGAAGCGATAGGGCACACGTAAACAATGCGCTACTAACATTACAAAAATGAGCATGTTGTTTACAATAATAGTTTCCTCTCCTTCCACTTACACTTTTTTGATTTTAATGTTGAAAAATGTGAAGTTTTTACCTCAAGCAATGCCATATGCTAATAAAGAAAGTGCTTTTTCTATGCTATGAAATGCAATTTTGAATCTATGTGACATATGTTCCACTTATAAGATACCTTATTTTCCTTTTGGTTGAGTCCCCATTTTAGTTCTTCTACTTGAAATCTCAGTTTCTTCACTTCGGCCTCATTTTGATCCATGAGGTTGCTGACGTGGGTCATTTCTGCCGTCTTTGCCTGGTGCTGCCTGCTTAGTTTATGGTAGGCATGTTGAAGGTCCAACAGTTCCTTTTAAAAGAAAACAGGGATTCCATTACTTATAGTTTACTCTGATACAGTCAGAAGAATGGCAACTTGTTTGGAAAAAATAGAAAAGCACTTTAGGAAGAATTCAGATCAGGTGTCTGGAGCTCTACATTTCTGCGATTACATATTATGATTCGCATATAACTATAGGTGGAAGGTGTATTTCTGTGTGGCTAAAATACGTGCAACTCTTTACGTGCTTGAGGGAATGACCCATTTTTCATGTTGTGCAAATTTAGTTTTTATGCTTTCCAAAAGAGGAATCTCATCTCCATAAATGAATAAAATATAATAAAAGTAAGTACAAGAAGAACTGTTTTCATCTGCTAAATCAGCCTAAGTATTAAAAGTAAGCAGACTATCTGCTTTTAATTATTTTTCTTAAAAACAAAAAGGTTTTGTGCTGCTGTACTCATGCCGTGAATGGCACCCTCCTGAAACCACATGAATCTGGCTCAGAGACCTGAAGGGGCTGACCCTGGGGAAAATCCAGAGTGAATCCCATGAAGTGACTGGATCTCCAGTCAATCTTGTCATAATCAACATTCTACAGACATGAATTGACAGGTTACATTAATTCGCCTCAGATTTCTTACAGCTGCATATAAATCTACAATTATCCAAAATAAAAGTATAATGAAAAGAAACACATCAAGATGCTACTCCTCATGTCTTCAGACTGGCAAGATTATGTGTGATAAAATAATCTGTTGGTAAAATGTGAAGAAACTGAGATTCATTCATGGAAAAATGTTGACAAAACTATTTAACATGAAAAATGCATTAAAACTCCAACCCAGCCATTCTACTTCCAGGACTGTGTCCTACAGACACACACACAGTTGTGTGAAATGCTGTATGCATGTGGACGTGTAGCACAGCGTTATTTTTATGTTAATAGTGAATGACTGGAAATGAAGATCATTGTCATAATGTCATCATATGGAGCTGATTAAATAAAGCCATTAAGCTTTTTAATGCTTAAAATATAATATGGCAGCCTTTTGTATAATGCTATCTCTCAATATTTTATTAAGTAAAGCAAAATGCAAAACAGTGTGAAGCCAAAAAAAAAAAGCTGAATTTTTTTTTTTAATAAATTTATTTATTTATTTATGACTGCGTTGGGTCTTTGTTGCTCTGCGCGGCTTCTCATTGCAGTGGCTTCTGTTGTGCGGAGCACGGGCTCTAGGTGTGTGGGCTTCAGTAGCTGTGGCTCGAAGGCTCTAGGGCACAGGCTCAGTAGTTGTGGCGCACAGGATTAGTTGCTCCACGGCATGTGGGATCTTCCCGGACCGGGGATCGAACCCTTGTCTCCCGCATTGACAGGCGGATTCTTAACCACTGCGCCACCAGGGAAGCCCTGAAGTGAATTTTGATATGACACCATTGATTACTGGTAGCCTCCTGGTCTATATGAAACACAGAACTCCAACCAAACAGGTAAATGTTCTGCAGATGTGAGAAGAGGGTGTGGACTAGAGCGCAGGACCTGGGAGAAATTGCTGACCGCTCTCAGGAAGCCAGGAGGAGGAAAAGGCAGAGGAGGGCTCCCACGCCCACCAACCACCCACCACGCCTCCATGGCAATCTATCAAATAACCGAGAGATTCCTGGAATCTTGCTGCTGTTCTGAAAACCCTGGCCCCCATAAGAGTCAGAATCACAACCATTGGTATTTAAACCTGAGCAGTGCCGAAGGGCAGCTGGGAACAGGCAAACTTGGACAGGCAGCTAGACCCCTGTTGATGGGACAGGCTCATGGTCTCTTCCCTTGCCTCACAGTAACAGTGCAGTTTATGGCTTCACGGCAGGGTTTTATCAAATTACATCACAAACCACATTTAAAATGCAAACAGATTTCTCCTTTCTTCAGAGTATAATTTTCCAATGCCAAATTATATACCTTATGCTTTCACAGAAAGATATGCAGTAGGGAACACAATTCTCTTATTTGGAATGACAATGGAGCATTTAATGAAAGATTTTCTTGATCTGGCAAACAAAGAATTTGCCACAAAAGTAATGCAGAGCTTAATGGAAGAGGAATAGCAAATCTGTAAAATGATGGCTTTTCCTCAGGAATTATGCAACTACCTAAAAGACCTTTGTGGGGCTTCCCTGGTGGCGCAGTGGTTGAGAGTCCGCCTGCTGATGCAGGGGAAACGGGTTCGTGCCCTGGTCCGGGCAGATCCCACATGCCGCAGACCGGCTGGACCCATGAGCCATGGCCGCTGAGCCTGCGCAACCGGAGCCTGTGCTCCGCAACGGGAGAGGCCACAACAGTGAGAGGCCCACATACCGCTAAAAAAAAAAACCCTTTGTGATTTAGTAAAATTATTTCTCAGATAGTCAATGCTTTGACTTTAGGCTTGTACAATTCACTTAGATTGGTTTAAAAGCAGCTAAGTA
>NW_020174135.1:8028756-8051474 GCF_003031525.2 Neophocaena asiaeorientalis asiaeorientalis
GAAATTCATTGCTGTTTGTCAGTACCAATTCCACCCCAAGCATGTGTCATCCTTGTAGGCAGACCTCTAGCATTCATGCTCTACTGCATGGCCATTTGCTCAGGGAAGGCCACCTTATTCTCAGGCCCGGGAGGTGGATATATGTTAGCCAACGTCTGTTCTCTGTGAGTGGTCCCCAAGCCTGCAGCATCAGCATACCCTGAGAACTCCATCCAAGAACTACTGAATCAGAAGCTCAGGAGTTGAGGCCCTGCAACCTTGGGTTTAACAAGCCCTCCAGATGTTTATAATTCAACATAAAGTCTGAGGACCACTAGTATATGCCAACTGTAGTAAACTTTACTCTTGGCAGTAAATGTTTTAGGAAGGTAGATGGAACCTAACGGAGCAATAAAATATGAGACGTCTACTTGGGTGGGAGGAGGTGATCTAGGATTTTTAAGGAAGATGTGTGCCTGGAGGTACTGACACAACAGTCTGGGCCAATAGGGGAATCATGCTTCCAACTGAGGTCCGCAGACCTGGCCTGGCCTCGGGCACATTTCGTTATGAGAAAATATATCAAACTGTATCTATAGCCACATGTATTTTAATTATGTTCATAGGATACCTTTTACTTTCTATTCTAAAAAGATGAAAACTAGATTTCAACATAGGAGAAAAAAGATTATTTCATTAGTAAGGATATTTTTTAAAAAATCAGTTTAGGGTGAAAGAGATTAGTATTAGCCAAGCACCTACTATCACTGAACTCTTCACATACCTTCTGTCTCTTGTCTTTTCTATTTTCCCCATTCAGTCTCTGAGAGGCTATACACATTGCTTATGTCCAAACTAGCTGTAAATTACTCCTCCTTTTTTCATTGTTTCAAAACAATATCCCGGCTGGCTTTAACCTTGTTAGCAGGCCTTATCTTCTAAGACTTCACAGGTTCTTTGACATTTTAATCCATTAGTTCATCAACACCCCAATTTTACTTTCAGGAGAGAGATGGATTTCTTCCTTAATTCTCAAAGCTATGACATTTGCTACTACAGACTCATTTTTTCGGTTATTCTTGTGATGAGATTCCCCCCACCCCCAGTTCTTTCTTTGAATGCACGTTAGAGTAAAGGCACTTAGGATCACAAACCATAATCCCCTGTATATGTTTTGTTTGATGCTTTTATCTGAAATCTCAATTTCCCCTGTAGCTTACTTACAGACCTCCAGTTGGAAGGCATCCAAATAGATGTTCATTTAAAGAGTTAATAATTTGCATATAAAAAGAGAATAAGTCAATAATAAAGATCCATATGGATTTTTAGAGCAAGCTTATTCTAATATATTTTTAATGGTAGAAATGCATAAAACCATGATGTGATATATTTTATTTTGGCAGAGAAAAATCTGAATAGAAATTAAACATATAAAAATATACAGTACTAGAGAGTATTTGTCAGTATGTAATCCTCTATAAATCCAAAGCTATAAAACTGAACAGTAAATATAATTCACAATCCTTTTATAAGTTGATATGAATAATAATGTTGAATCGATATAGAAAATAAGCATATACAATGTGTTTGTATATGGATATTTCTGATAGAATAACATTAGTTCCTCAGATAGATTGACTCTGTTTCTAGTGATGTGAAGAATTTGATAGCAGGTTTTAAATTCTGTATATGGCTTATGAAATCATGCATTAGTTTATGCTCTTGTAAGTAAGAATATTGCTTTCTACCTAGAATTAATATTGTAGCCGATACACGAAGCTTAACTGAAGCTTAACTGATTTTGATTGTGCCAAGCTGCCAGAACAAAAATACATTTTCTTATAATTTTAAATGACATAATGAAACGCTGGTTAAAAATGAATCAAATAAGTTTATATGCATCAATTTGAAGGAAAAACAAAATGACATACAGAAAATTTTAAAGTATTAAAGTTGTTATTATATATGTTATTTGTTCAATTTTTTAAAAAATCCATAGAAAATTAGAAATTTTGGCATCTGTAATTTCAAAAATGCATAACAATACTGTACTGTTATGTAGAGAACCTGAAATTCTCAGTATAATATGAGTCAACTATATTTAATAAAGAGAAACACATAAAATTGGAAATAACTAGCTCATGGTCTGTTGATAGCCTTGTTAGACTCCAGCTATGAGTAATAATGCTATCAACAAGGGCAGATTTTCTCTTCTCAAAAGTTGACTCAGGCACATTGGGTGGTTATTACAATCAAATCCATCTACTTGAATAAAGAACTCACAAGCTCATCCAAATTAAGTGCATTCGAAAAATATCTTGTACCACCTACTTATAAGGATAAATGTCAGTCTCTATATCTTCAATTCTGACCTCAAGAAATACAGAAATCAAAGGAACGTATATTTCTACAGAATTCAGTGTTATTCATAAACATTTATGATACTTGGTGTCAGATAATAGCTTTAAAATGAGAACATTTTTGTGGTCTTAAGTGGCAACTTCAGAGGGTTCATTTAATATCTTATATGTTAAGTATAGAGTGATTTTAGTGCTCGTTGTAGACTTGACACATTATCAGTGATTCAAGGAGCGTTTACTGAGTGTCTACCACGTGCCATGTAGACTGGCTTCTGCATTCTTTTTATAAAAGCAAACAAGGCAGACACAATTTTTAACCTCACAGACTTAAAACCTAGTAGAGGTAATAAAGACAATTAAACAAGAAAATTTTCCCACTGTGACAAATACTAAGAGATAAACCAATGAGCTAATAAGATAGGGAACTGTTTATGAAAGGTGGATGATAAGCAGGGAGGACATATTGTGAGGGGATGCTGTCCTGTGCCCTCCAGGTTCTCCTGCAGGATGAGAGGATGTATTTCACTGGTTGCTGGAAATGTCTGATCACAGCCATTTCCCCTTGGCTATAAGGAGCCTCCTTCCTGGGACTTCCCTGGTGGTGCAGTGGATAAGACTCCGCACTCCCAATGCAGAGGGCCCGGGTTTGATCCCTAGTCAGGGAACTAGATCCCACACGTATGCTGCAACTAAGAGTTCGCATGCCACAACTAAGGAGCCCACCTGCTGCAACTAAGACCCTGCATGACCAAATAAATATTTTAAAAAAACAAAAAACAGCCTCCTTTCTAACTCCACACCCCCTTCCTGGGACAGCCTGGTCATTTTAGAAGTATGAAGGAACTGCTCTTCTCACCTCAATTTGGGACAGCTGCAAAGATCTATGCCAGCTTCAGAGGTATCCAGAGGTATTACTATTATCACTTCTCCCCAGTCCTACTTCTCCCTCTGCCCTTTGCTCTCTGGCCTCTTTCCCCATGGGTGTTGTACTCCCTAATAAACTTCCTACATTTTGATATCTGTCTCAGAATATGCTACCCACGTAGCACAAACGCCAACATCATGTCCCATGGCTGTCACCTGGGGAGATCTATCCTATAGAATTAAATATCATAGTACAAACACCATGGATGGAAAATAGATGATGGAAACTTTACTAAGAAAGAAATGTGCAAAAAGGGTGCAAAGCCACAATACTGTGTCTACATTGTGGCACTTATATTGTGTGTGTGTGTGTATGTGTGTGTGAGGCCCATAGACTGAATATCACACATTGGAGTTCGTGTTTATTCAATGCCATCTGTGCTTATTCAGTACCATAGATACATAAGCAATTGACCAAAAAAAAAAGTTTGTTGAGCATCTACTAATCTCTCATATAATCAGTTATGTCAATATTCCCAATAATATTCAAGTTTTTTAGAAAATATAAAAAAGCTTCATTAACTTTAAATTAAGTCCTACTTTCCTCATCTGTAAAATGCATACAATAGCAATATCATAGAATTGTAACCTTCAAAAGACAAAATATGTGTAAGTCATTTGTGATACATTAATTAAACATAACAGAATAGGTAGAAAAACTGGCTAGGATAGTTTAGTTAGTTATCAAATGCAATAATAAGGTGAAGTGTCAGTAATCCAGAGTAGATAGAGCATCTCAGCAAATGCCACCACGGACTGGGTTCTTTTTATCTTTCTGCTTTGTCACCCTTAGCTCATACGTGGTCTTTGTCCTTAAGCTTGATGTATTATAATCCCCAAATATCTGCTGAATCTTGCTGGGAAGGAAGTAGGAAGGGAATGAGCAAGGATAAAAGTGGTTTTCTCCAAGTGAAACTTTGCCTTTGTGTTGATAAGGCAACCTCTCAATGTTATGTTTTCGGGAAAAAAAATGCAAAAAAATTGCACAAAATTTTGAGCAGAATAAAAATATATAGTAACAATCAGACATGTTATAAACAAACTGAGAAACAACAAAGGCCAAGGGATATTATTACAGCACAGACGGATTGTGGGAAATAAAAACGTATAAAGAGAGGAACTAATAGTAAACTCATAATCAGCAACAACAAGAAGCCTTATTAAATACAGTAATGTCTTCAGTTGCTGAGTAACCTAGAATTCTAAGCCCAGCTAAACTAATATGCGAGAGGCAGGGCAAAATCAATTTTTTTTTTTTTCCGGTACGCGGGCCTCTCACTGTTATGGCCTCTCCCGTTGCAGAGCACAGGCTCCGGGAGTGCAGGCTCAGCGGCCATGGCTCACGGGCCCAGCCGCTCCGCGGCATGTGGGATCTTCCCGGACCGGGGCACGAACCTGTGTCCCCTGCATCGGCAGGCGGACTCTCAACCACTGCGCCACCAGGGAAGCCCCAAAAGCAATTTTAGTTTTAGGCAGAGGCAGGATTTTCCATCCACATATTCTTGATGAAAGAACTCAGGATGTTCTCTAGGAAGTTATCTTTCTACAGTTCTTTGAATTCATCAAATCCTTTCCTGTCTCAAAGTATTCGGACATGCTTTTCCTTTCGCCTGCAAAGAGCTTTTGCAATCTACACTCATGTGGCTCCTAATTTACATTCAGGTCCCAGTTTAAATAGGATTTCCTGTGAGATGCTTTCTTGATTACTCAAATGTGAATAATGATTCACAGTATTATTTTTAATTATCATTCAGATACCTGTTCATTTCCTTTATAGTCTTTATTGCATGTTGAAATTTATACCTCTTTGTGCATTTACTTAAGATTGCTTTATCCTACTAGTCAATATATATTGAATGCACCTATATCTGTAGAGTAGAAACAATTAAGAGTTATGTGGAAATGTGAAAATTAATTAGTTGTCAGGTCCATAGAAAACTGGAGCTCTAATTGTAAAATTTTGGAAATAATGAATATACAATGCAAACTTTAGAGAGATAAAGCTGTTGCTAGCAGAAAAGATACGATCTCAATTTAACTACAAAAAGATATATATATATATATCTTTGTATATGGCAAGCAATCAATTCAAACTGTTGGATAAAGCATACCAATATTATCTGAGGAAAATTGAAGGAATGAATTATTAAGGATAAAAATAATCTATTAAGTACAAAAAAATGAATTGATGAAGAATTGGTCTATTGGTAAACAAGCAGAATAGTATAGAAAAACTGAGCCAGCCTAAAGAAAATTTATAAAGAACACCTTGAAAATATACAAAATTGGAAATGAATTGGTATTTATATCAGATTAATAAAATAGGAGTAGTTTTGTTAAGCTTGCCTTTCAATGGGACACTGAGACTAAAGTCTGCCTGATGGAATGTGGAAGGAACTGGTTTATAGCTCTTCTAGCTCTAGCAAGGAGATATCCCATGGGAACTTCCATGATGTCCCACTTCCTTACCTAAGTACCTAGAACTGAAGGGCTACAAGATGACGAAGCTAAAAGCTGACAGTTACAGATCCCTGAGTCACCACATGGAGAAGAAACACCAAGGAGAGCCTCCTGGCTTCACTGGATTAAGAAATGAGCAAAAAATAAACTTGTATCAGCTGCAGAGATCCGGAGTTTGTTGTAGCGCTTTATCCTTACTAATAGTCTAGCACAATAATATTAGGTTACACCAATTGACATGCTTAAAAAACATTTTGATTGACTAATTCACTGGCAGTTTCAGTGCATAACAAAGGTTACTAGGCTCTTAGTCATTTTTAAACTGACTCATTTTACAAAAAGATGTCTGTCTCTCAGATACACCACCAGGGTCACAGGGACAGAGCTTTTTTGGGTCTTTTTCTTTTAACTGTATAGTTCATCAATTATCTGTAGTGTGTTAAATAGTGCCTGGACACTGAAGGTGCTCAACAAATGATAAATGAATGTATGAATAAATGAATATACTTACAATATGTCTTACTGATTGGTGAAGCAAACAACAAAATGTGTTTATGATTCTAGATTGTATGCAGGCTGGATTGTGCTGTGCACAGGAAAAGGAAGAGTCTCTTTACACTCATTTCCTTTAACAGCAAGCATTCATCACCAATTCAATCTACACATAATAAAGTTTTGTAATAGTTGGCAATACATTCAAATAGTTTTTATAATACATATCCTGACTGTGTGTGATATTTAAAGATTTCTAAAGAATTGCAAATACGGCTATTAACCCTACGGCTAAACCATAAGTTGCAAGTACAATTTAGTACTCATACAGCATCCTTTGTCTCCAGAGAACATACAAATATTAAGTTAAACCCTGAATTGTTAGTCACCAAAATTGTAGATGGAATCAGAAGTTCTTTTTCTATTTTCCAGGCTCCCATGGGGGGAACAGAGAGAGAGAGAGCACTGACTCACACTCAGTGGGGAATGCATCACTCCCACACAATTTTTTCTTAAAGCCATGCACACTTAGTTAAGTAATGCTTTATAACCAAACTTTCCAACCTTCTCTCTACCCACACTGAGAAGAGCCCTGTAATTGTACAAAGCTACAAATGTTCAGAGAAAATACTTTTCTGTGGAAAATATTTCATCTCATTTGATAAATCAGGGTTTCTCCAGGTCCTCCGTGCAGCCCTTTTACGTGAAAGTGGCTCTGTATACAGCAAACTCTCCTGACAGATAAGGGTATTGCCTTTGCTCATAATTCTAGGGAAAATTTAAATAATATACATAGACTTGTGTGTTGAGTTTGACAGACCCAATAGCCAAACAATTCCTACTTCTATTCGTGGAAAAGAAAGAGCAGAAGGGTCAATAAAGGCGAGAAAAAGGAAGTGATCAGAAAGGCCAGTAGAAATAAAACCACAGTGAGTGTTTATAAAAATTAATAGGAAATAATCCAGAGATTAAGATAAAGATAGAAAAAATTCTAAGAGGAAATACAATAATCCAAGAAATGAAAAAATATTAATAAGGATATCTATATAGAAATGGTAAGAAATACACTCTCATATACTGCTGAAGGAAAATGTAAATTTTCATGACATTAAGATAATTTATGAAAATACATCATCAGTTCTTAACTCTGTCCTAGAGTTTATAACAAGAAAATTATTCTAGGAAAATACTATATATATATATATACATATATGTGTATATATATATATATGAATATACATATGAATGAAAGTTTTATGTTCTAAAATAGTCACTCTGCATTATATCTAACAATAATATGTTAAAAAGTAACCTATATGATCGGACCCTTACTGAATACATTATAATTAATCCTTATACGGTAATATTATAAGCCCTTAAATTATGTGCGAAGAATTTTGATGATGCAACAATACTGAGGCTATATAATGTGGAATAACAAAGCACAGGCACAATTTTATGTACATGACTCCAATTATGTATGCACGTATGTATGCACCACACAAACACACAGTAACAAGACATACATGAAATAGGGTTTTTACTTTTGTCCAGTTTTACGTAAGACCTCAACACTGAGCTCCTCTCCTTCTAAAACAAATGACAAGAAAAATAAAAGTGTGGTAGAAACCTGGTCCTGCACCCACTAGGCCCTGCCCACCTGGAGGGTGTGTAATGGGCGGATCATAGGTGGACAGGGAGACCCTGGGAAGGCCTGTTACCTGAGCCCGGGGGCAGTTTCTCTCCTCTGTCCTGGGAACTGGAATGGAGTTACCTGCCCCACATGAAGACACATCAATTTTTCCAGAGAAAAATCTTAAAAGTGTCCCCTGGTGTTTGGGGGATAGACTGATTCCTCATTCATACTAGAAAAAGTATAAGCAGCCTGTTGCTATAGAGCAGGGAGGTGGTGCTTCCCTCGCAATTGCCTGCACTTTCAGAATTTCTTGGAACAGGAAGGCATAAATGTTTGGGGGTGAGTCTGAGTGGCCCCTGCAGAGAGGAGCTGGATTTGCATCATTTAAAAAAAAGTCCCCCACTTTAAAGGACCAGTCGGGTGGGCAAGATGACACCAACAGAAGAATCCCGCATGGAGTGGACTGTGGGAGAGCTCAGGGTGATGGTAGGTCAGGGGCTGACTGAAGAGGCACTGCGGCAGAAGGGGCTGGCCTGGAGCACCGTGCCTGAAACCACTCCAGTTCATAGGACTGCTCCCTCCTCTGTCTTCTCTTCCAGCCCTGAGAAGTAGAAGGAAGCCTATCTAGTCGGGGCGGGGGTGGTGGTGGGGAAAGCAACGTAGGGAGGAGGGAACAGAAGATCCCATCCTCACTGCCCGCCGCCTGGCCTGATGCCAAACTGCGGAAACGCAGAAGCTTCGACCCTGAGGTCTACAAACGGAGGGGATTTAACAGAGCGTTTTCCATCTACTGGACACGCCCTCAGAGATACAAAGTGCATGTTGTAAGAAGGAAGTGGTTTCCTCTTAACTCATTTCTGTATCTTTTTCAGCGCCTGCAATGTATAATATTACATGTGGATGATGTTTCAAAAGGAGTATATCAAGTTGAAAGACGAACTGTTGATGTAGAAAAGATTAAAAAGGGTTTTTTTGCTATTGCATTCCTAAAAATATTGTATAACTTGTTATTAAATGAATATTAACCTCTAAAATGTTACTCTTTCCTGGAATACAAGTGGACCATGATTTTTGACAGAGTATTTGCTTTGGGAACAAGATGAGAGATCACAGGTGTACAGATTGAGTGTGTCTTTTACTTTCTGTTGAAATAACCAAACTTAGATCTAGAACCCCAAAGCTAACTCAGTTTTCCAATTTGATCTGAGAAAGATCGAGCATATTTTATTCACAACCTCAGATTGTCTCAGAACTCAGGAATTAAACACCTATTCATAGCATTTATTAACATTTAATCCTCCAGATCGCCTCTATATCCAGAAATCATTATCTGTTACCTATATGAAATTATCAAAACTACCCTATAGGTTAACGTTAATTGGCACATTAAGGTGAACTCATAGGGAGTCTGGAAATATAAACCAGTTTAATGAGTGATAAGTTAAGGCACACAAATGAATCCTTCAGTGTGGAATAACTGAATTGCTTCTCTCCTCTCATTGTGTTGGTGTTTACAAAAGAGAAGCATTAGAAGCCAAAGTTAGGTAAAACAATAAAATCAAATTAGGAAAACAAATAAGTTAGTTCATCTAAAACTAAAAGTAAGTATCCCCATACCTAATTTCCATGGGTTGCCTCTTGTACAAAGTGGGTCCCCTTTGTGGTTGCCGTCATGAATCATGAATTCAACAATGTGGTATTGCGTGGGTGAAGGAATGGAGTTTCTCGGGGAAACAGCGAGTTGGAAAGGTTCGATTCACAACAGAAAAAAAGGCATGGGTCCCACACGTCAAGGAAAACATCCAGAGCTAGAAACACTGTTTGGATGTGTCCTCCAGTCAAGGGACAGCCCTTCCTCCTGCTCTACTTAGCGGTGTCTGCAATTGGAACCTGGATGCTGCCTGTCGACACAAATAGTAAGTGCCAGTTGCCCAGAACCTGGAACGTTTGGGTGGCTCACAGAGAGCCAGTTGATAACTTTTGAAAATGTAGTGAGCCCTATGTTACATGTGTAACACATTCCTGGCCAAGGGAGCTCACGTTCTACTGGAAAAATGAGATGAGTTAAAATACATGAAAATAGAATACGGTGAGTGCTGTGTCGCGGCTGGGAATAGTTGCTATAAACACAGTTGGAGAAAATCCGAGTGACTTTCCTACACGGAGAACTTATTCTAACTCCTGTTATTCATGTTAAATTTACTTGTGTCACTGGTAGTTGCTATCATCTCATTTGCTCTTTTAAAATTTTGATGCTAAAAACAGGAATTCAAGAGACTTTAACATCTGCCATCCCTACCTGATAAATGTCCTTTATTTGTACATGTTCTTTTCATCTTATGAACAGGCCTAAGTCTCAGGAGGGAAAAAGTGATTCTACAAATATTTTTTTGATTCTTTTTTTTGCAACTTTAAGTATCCTCCCAAGTTCATAATTGAAAATTAGGCTACAGACATTGTTTGTATACTCTTTTTTTATATTTTCATGCTATAGCTATTCAATAAAAATCACTCATGCAAAGCTTCCGTAACAAATTTAAATATAACCCTTTACATACAAAATTGAACAGGGTTAAAAGGTCCTATACTAAACATTATACAAAGCATTCTGGGCTCTAGATACTGCTTCATCTGCTTTGTTTATATGGCATATCTTAAATATACATGCTCTGAAAATACTTTGTCAACTACCTATATTGTCAATAGACTAAATATTTATAATTTCAATGGAATTCTGTTCATAATTTTTAAATAAGTGAAATATATTAGTGGTTATTTCAGTCTGTATGAGCCCAAGTGTTACACAGATACTAACACGGTCTAACACAATTGCAAGAAAGAGTTTCTTCCACCATGAAAATGGTATATTTCTTCCAAAGGCACAAATGCACTTACAGATGCAAAAGTAAGGCAATGAAAAATGCAATTCTGTTATACAAGAAGGCAATTTTCTTCTAAATTCCTTTATGTGGAAAATTTTCTTGAAATGCTATAAAATCAATATAATTGGAATTCATTTTGATTTGATTATGACTTTGTTATTATTCAGAATAATTTTCCCTCCTTCAAAAATACAGCTGTAATTATTCCCCAGTTAATAATTGTACAAGATCAGTTTCGTATCATCCAAAAATCAGACGACTAATTATCTAGCATTTTGTTAAATTAACTTCAACTTGTAAATATGAAATCATGCTTATTTTAAGCCTAAAAAAACCAGTGAAGTTTCCTCTTATCAATAATAAATGTTAGCTTCTATAAACATCTGGTAATTGAGTATGTAAGGTGATACATCATAATAAAAATTTTTTTTCAGACTTTTCACTTCAAATCATGAAAGAAGAGGACCTGGTTATTATACGTTTCATGCATAGTTGAGAAAAATATGCATATTGTTGCATATGTAGTTGAGATGGATCCAGTCCATCTGGTCACAGGCTTGTAAAATAAGAAAAGTTGAAAACGCTTGTGTTCAAATGTCCAGCTACCCCCATTTTCTGTGAATTTTATAGGGTCAGTTCATCTAAGGTTAGGGATAAACTATCCCTGCAGTTGCATCAAACCATTTGGTCCATTAAGACTTGACTTTAGCTGCCAAATGACATTTTCCCCTGCATAATACTGTTTGGCATCTGCATTGATCAAATTAACTGGTCACTTGCCAAATGCCCACTTCACTTTGGCACATAGATAAAGACTATGGGAGTGACAGAATGATTTACTAAGTGTCTGAAAGAATTTATATATTCACCCTAATTAAATTATACTCAAAAATAACAATCACCCTTTAGAGTTCCTCTCAAATTAATGAATACTTCCAATTATAAGGAAAAAATACTAAAAATGGAAATTGAATAATCTAGACACAAACAGATGATAAAAACACTTATTTTAAAAACTATATTTTATTTATGGTACAAATCTTTGTGGTTTGTGATGCTAACTAGAAAAGACATGAATACATTCTAAACTTTCTGTAGAATAGTTATGTACAATTTTGAAAGAAAATAGACATATATAAGATACATTACTGTGATTTTTCACTAGGTTCTTAGTCATTTAAAAAATGTTATTCATTGGTACTATTCTCAAGACACTGTCTATTTCTTACGGAAAGAAATTGTAATCTAGAAGGAAAGATAACATATTCTAATGACTAAAATACAAGGAAAGCAAATTGGCCCTGTAACCAAAAAAAAGGGAACCTATTTGCCAGTCCTATCCATATAAAATTAAAATATAACTACCTAGCTTTTACTAAAAGTAAAAATGTTTAAGTGTACTAGAAAATAAAAATTGCATTGAGATGCAGATGGAGAAGAGACTTAGATACATTTGTTGTCTTTTAAGAGGAATACACAGTCCAAGGGAATGTGTCTGGTTATAGTAGAAAGAAGAAAACATCACGACTAATGCGTTTAGATACATACACGTGTATTATGTGTGTAATTCTTCAAGTTACCATATACATACACACACACACACATATGTACTAATTCTGATACATCATAAATTAAATTACCCATATACTGGACTTAATGTTTTCTTACCCTGTTGGCGATGAACGAGGACTACATTTTTGAGATATTGGACTATAGCAATTAAGCATCATATGTTTCAACCAGAGAAAATTTTGCAAGAAGTTTTCTCTAGAATAGGTTATAATCTTACCAACAGATAATGGTGATATCTCACACCACATTACCTCTAGCTCACTGACTTTGTTTTTCATCCTCAAAGGAATCTCCTTTCTGTTTGAAAAGTTCTGATATCCCCACTAATTTTTCTAAATGATTCTAGATCCTACTTCTTCTAGAGCTCCAGCTTAAATGTCACTTTCTCATCTCCTGGTCAGGAGGAATAGGTTATGATATAATCTCAGAAGTCTTTGTATTGGTTCCTTAATACACTAATGAAACAACAAGTTTCATGAGGCCAAGGTTCTCATGTGTTCTTTCACTGTCTAGTTCTTTTGTTGCAAAGTTCTTTCACATAACACAGAAATAGTTATTATAGGCACTAAAAGATGCTTGTTTTCTTAACGAGTTAATGGCTTAGTCATAATAAATCTTGATTTCAAATCTCTCTGGTCAACAGGTCCTAACTGTTGAGTTCAACTATTCCAGTATTTCTGTGTCAGCAGCTCTCTGGCTGTATCAAGACCTCCAGACCATTTGTCAATAATCTATACTTTTTTCTTTACTTCCCTGCTGCCTTCATATCAATTCTTAACCAGCAAAAGTGCAAATCAGTTCAATAAAACTTCTCCCTTGTAAACAAGATTCTTTTCCTGAGTCTTTCTCACCATTTGTTGGGCCAAATGTCAAATCAACCGTAATGAACGCTGCACATTACTGGTAAATTCACTTCCCCAATTTCTAAGACATTTTCTCGTGAAATCTCCACTTTCCTTCAGCCTCAATCTCACTAATCACCTTACTGGAAACATCACAGAAGAACAGAAACAGACAAGAAGTATCTCATCTTTCTGCATCCAAATCCAACCTCTACCTACATCTTCACCTTCTGTCTTCTCTCCTGTGACAAAGGAAGAAACATGTACTTTGCTATTTAAGACCAACCTCTCCACCTACTCCTTAGGGTCTTTCCAAGGACTTCATTTCTCACCACAACCCTCTTCTCACCTGCAACATCATTTTTTTCATATCTCAGTAGATGAATCCCCTTGACATATATAATATCTTTAACATCTTTAAATATTCAAGGATACATAAATATATTTGATACATTTAAATACTAAGATCTTTATATCATTAAATATGTTAAAGTATCAAAATGCCCTTCCAAGCATCATCCTGGTTTTCCCATCCATATTACAACAAAACTCCTAGAAAATATATATTCACTGCTACCATTGTCTTACCGCTATTTCTATTATCAATCAACATTAATCAGGGTTTACTGTCTCCATCAAAACAAGTCTCATTCAGATCACTAAAATGTTACAGATAGCCAAGACCCTGGGTAGTTATCTATCCGTGTTCTAACCCATGTAGCAGAACTTGATGATGGCCTTGGTCCTTCTTAAAGGGTCTCTTCCCTTTGACTTCTGGGGCAGCCTTGTTTTCCTCTGTTCTCCATGTCTCTTCCTTATTTTCTCTTTATTCTTTCTCTACCTAAGATAAAAGTTGCAATGCTCACTAAATTTCCCACCGTGCCTTGCAGTTAGTCTGGGCACCTGACTGTCCTGGTCTAATGCTCTGTCAGCATGGTTCAGGGGCAGGTGTCTGCTGCAGGGAGCGCTGAAGAATATATTGAGATGGCTCCTTCTCAGAGGGTCCCTCAGTGAATATGGGAAAAAGACTTGACCTCCACACTGAGCGTGGAGTGAACAAGAAATAATCTTTTGTTTTGGTTACTCTCTGAGATTCTAAGTTGGTTGTGGTTATTATTATTTACCAGCACAGAGGTTAGCATTACCATATAAACGGATACGTTTTGTGGTAATTGCACTTTACTGTTATTATAAACTTCGTTCATTCCTTTCATCTCTTCCCTTCCCCTCCCTCCCTCAATGTCCATGTTGAATTTTACATTATTTTAAAGACTTTAACTGTACCTGTATTTCCATCCAAAGCAATTATAAGCTCCAAAGGCCGAAAAAAAGTTCCAAAAGCTAATTATAAGAGCCTAAAGAAAATCATGTCACATTAATTTGTTAATTTATATAAAATCAAATCATAACTCTCCTTCTCAAAAAGTAATCAAGGGGGCTTCCCTGGTGGCAGAGTGGTTCAGAATCCACCTGCCAATGCAGGGAACATGGGTTCGAGCCCTGGTCCGGGAAGATCCCTCATGCCACGGAGCAACCAAGCCCGTGTGCCACGACTACTGAGCCTGCGCTCTAGAGCCCACGAGCCACAACTACTGAGCCCGTGTTCTACAACTACTGAAGCCTGTGCACCTAGAGCCCGTGCTCCGCAACAAGGGAAGCCACAACAATGAGAAGCCCGCGCACCGCAACGAAGAGTAGCCCCCACTCGCGGCAACCAGAGAAAGTCCTTGCGCAGCAACAAAGACCCAAAGCAGCCAAAAATAAATAAATAAATTAATTAAAACAAAAGTCATCAAGTACATTAAAGGGTTGCTATAAATAGCATCTTATGTACTGTCACATTGTGTGTAAATCTGACTGTTAACGTGATGATAAAGTACATTTTCTAAGCTATTCAACAAATCTTCAAATAAAAATGAGCTTTTTCAACTGTATATGGAAGCAAACAAAGTATAAATTGATAAATCCAAACTAAAATAGTAGCGAATTGAATTCATTGGTAAATTAAAATGAATAATAAAACATGACAAAGAATTGCTTACTCTAGAATGGCAGAAATGTTATTACTATAAGGTTATTTATCTAATTTATTCTGCCAAATATAAAATGTGAGGAAAAAAATCCTAAACTGTATTAATATAAACCCAACAACATTTGATTAAATGTTTTAAATGTATTCCAAAAAATAAAAATTCAGTAAATTAGAAAGAGCAGGATATTCAGACTCAAAGTCTCCATAATCAATCATCATATCACCATCATCATCATTATCATGTTTGTTAAAACATTACACTTTGCCTATAAGATCAGGGGAAAACCTAGGATGCCCATTTTCAACCCTAGTTTTTAGTCAAGCCGTTTAAAATTTGGCCAAGTAAATATTTTAACATACTTAAAAGTTACAAATATTAAAAATATGGGGACAAAAATCACTATTCTTTGCATAAGATTATAAACAAGTGAACCACAAGATTATAAACTGAATAACATGAAAACATATTAGGGCCAATCTGATTTTATGTTAGAAAATAAATATCTACAAACCATAGCATCTCTTATAGTCCAGAATTGACCTGAGAGGAACTATAATTTCCAAAATATAGCCAAAAAAGATATAAAATATCTAAGAACAGACTGAATAGGAAATTCATAGGAAGTTTATGAAGAAAATAAAGAAACTTCTTTAAAGGAGAAAAAAGACCTGAATAGTGTGAACAGTTATCAATGATGTATACAGCTAATCTCTAAATTATTTCACAAATTTAATGTCACCCACATCAAGGGGATCATAATGGGATTTTCTTTAGAAACACAGAACAATAATATGAAAAGTTAGCTGCCAATATGAGTGTGATAAAAGAACCAAGAAGACCTGGAAAAGAAATACTCTGCAATCCTCTATGAGTTAAAATACAGTAAAGGCACAATATTAAAACCAGGTGGTATTATGACACAAGTAGACAAACAGATGAGTTTAAAGAAGGGAGAAACCCAGAATTATGTCTAGATAGTCAGGATTTATGTGAGTTGTCCATTGCTAATGAAAGTAAATTGATAATACTTTTTTAGAGACAACTTGGCAATGCTAATAATGAAAATGGGCCCAACTTTTGACTCAGTGATTGCAAAAGTAATAATCAGGTATGTGCTAAAGATAACCTAAATATCACTTATTGGGCTTCAGTTAAATGCATTACTCTTGATGCATTATAATGCATCCATTAAAATCATTTTCAGAAGAAAATGTAATGATTTTATAAAACATTCCTTTTAACGTTTGTGATATTTTCTGTATTTTCCAAAATTTCTACATGAATTCACATTATTTTTGTTACCAAAATAAGACAATTTAAGAGTTGTTTTAAAATAATTACTGCTCTAAGCATAATTAGCTAATTTTTTTTAACATTGACACAAGATTTGTGAAAATGTGTTAGATTTTTAGTGCAACTTTGAGTTTCATTAATCAAATATTTTTGTATGGATTATGTACAAATAAATAGGAATCTAAGTATCAATTACTTGAAACCTAAACCAAACCTAAGAGAAAATATTTTATACTTTATAAAATTTGGTATAATTTTAGCAATAAAGAGGAAATGTCATTTAACTGAGAATAGGGAATTTTCTGTGGGCAGTTTCTTCTCGGAGCAAACTTCTCTGAAAGGTATGTGGATTTCTATTGAATCCTATGGGCATAAAACTACAATTATTGTTAAATATCCCAGGGAAGAAAAGCAAAAATTATTGATTATGAGAAAGTCTGAAGAACTGAGGTCCCATTGGGTTGGTCTACACAGATTCATGGAGGGAAATTTTTTTTTTAATGAGCCACTGTAGGAGATGGGATGTGCTTTTCCTCTGCACACAACAGGGACGGGGTTTGTGAATCACTGAATGAAAGAAATCACTTGTAGAATGGCCCAAGAGAGTGCAAAATTTCTAGGCAATTGCTTACGATATCATATTATTAGGTAACAATGATAGTACACAGAAAGCCTGTCAACCTCAGAAAAATTCTCAAACCACATATATCAACTTGGAAACAGACCTGGAGTTCATAGCCTTAATTTATCATGTTAGTATCCTCTCAATGAGACAAAAATATCCAAAATATTCAAATGATACACTTCAAAAGACTCAGAATCAGTTTGACAATATCTATAACAACTGTTAGAGGTTAAATTAGAAAAATAAATTCACAGAGAATTCTCAAACATTATCGTAGACTGCACAGTAGGTATCAGCTTCCCTACTCCAGTATTTGGTGAGAGTCCCACTATATAATGAATTGCTCTATAATCTCCTTACTGTTTCCTTAAGACAAAAATAATAAGTGAAATATTTAATAAGCAAACTTCTGCTTTCCCTTAACCTATGGGATGCTCATGAGAAAACAGTGATTAGAAATTTTAGCCATAAGAAGACAGGGGCAGGCAAAATTCCCAGAATAATTAATCATGAAAAATTAATCTCACAGTATAAAAGTATAGATAGAGTTGGCATTGGTGCCTTGGGTAGATGCCTATTTGACTTTGGGCATTGCTTCTTGTAATCTTTCCATGTGACATGTTTTAAATTCTCAACTACTTTGTATGCCCCTTGAGGGATTGCGATGTCTTAGGAATCTTTAAATTTCTCACAGCTTTTAACAGTGTTTTTCAACATAGTGTGAGGCTGAAGGAGATCATTTTGACAGATTATATTTTTGCCTATTAAAAAAACATATCTAAATGTTTTAAATTATTTCTGGTAAATTTTACTTTTAATAATGATCTCTGGAAAAATATCTGACAGTCTGTTTATTTCAGGTCAACAACTGCAATATTTTTCTTAAATAAAAAAGAGGTATTTAGTAGTTTAATTTTATTCTAAATTATATTAATAAAATGGTTAAATATAAATCAAATTGCCAATAAAATGCTGATAAAATTTGTAAAATCAGCAATGACTCATAGTTAATTCCTTTTTATCAGCCTATTTTTTATATAATTTATATAGAGTGGCTCAGGCCTTGCAAAGATTGGTGCTGCAGAACTTAAAGATGCAATGAATTCAATGTTTGTGGAATTTGCAAAACAGCAAAAAGCAAATCTATGACTATTTTGTGTTAGAAAAAAAATTAGTCAGCACTTAAAAACCTAGTTCCTAAACAATAAGCATATCTGCCATGATTTTGAAGGTTGCTTTTTCTGAAAAAAAAAATGTTCTTTGTGAAAAAATACCCTACTTATGCAAAAATAAAAGGAAAATATACACAAATATACATTTGCTGAGGGTCAGGGAGACAAATGGATGAATATGTGAAAGAGAAACTGTAAGGAAGTAAGACGGAATGTAAACCTGAGAAGCAACAATAAGTGATAACCAGTTAGCTAAAGCAATGGTCAGATGAAGAAGTGATTCTAATTACATACAATTTGAAAATACTTTTGCAAGCACACATTAAGGTCCACATACCAGTAATAAAAAGAAGTATGGAAAAATTGGAGCTAATCAAAATGAATTTGATTAAAAGCTCACTGAGAAAAATTTGATAAAAAAATATTTTATAATGATTAATTACTAAAACTACAGACAGTGTTCTCTCAGAAAGTAATGTTTTTATATCCCATATACTTATTTCACATTGTTTTTCTTGAATACTGCTACCTTGACTGTAACGAAATATTTGTCTTCAGACTTATATACATACTTTACTGCACACTAAAATCACATTTAGTTTATTTACCCCTTGAGTCAAATTATGAAACACATGTACATAACAAAACATTCTTCATATTGCACCTTTAATCTAGGATGCAAGGATTACCCTAGGTACCTACTACAGAAATTATTACAAATTCCACACATGTTGTATGTAACTAATTGAAGTGTTTCATGTTAGGCAATTTTATTTTAAAAATACGGTATATTGCATTCAGAAAATACTAACATCAATATATTATTAATTACTATGTGCTAGGGACTATTCTATGCTAATTACAAATGTGAAATAATCTAATTCTCAAAAAAACTCATGGCACTATTATATCAAAATTTTACAGATGAAGAAACTGAAATAACATAGATGAATACAGATGCAAAAATCCTCAACAAAATACTAGCAAACAGAATCCAACAACAAATTAAAAGGATCATACACCATGATCAAGTGGGATTTATCCCAGGGATGCAAGGATTCTTCAATATACACAAATCAATCAATGTGATACACCATATTAACAAACTGAAGGAGAAAAACCATATGATCATCTCAATAGATGCAAAAAAAGCTTTTGACAAAATTCAACACCAATTTATGATAAAAACTCTCAAGAAAGTGGGCATAGAGGGAACCTACTTCAACATAATAAAGGTCATATACGACAAACCCACAACAAACATCATTCTCAATGAGGAAAAACTGAAAGCATTTGCTCTAAGATCAGGAACAAGACAAGGATGTCCACTCTCACTACTATTATTCAACATAGTTTTCCAAGTCCTAGCCATGGCAATCAGAGAAGAAAAAGAAATAAAAGGAACACAAATTGGAAAAGAAGAAGTAAAACTGTCACTGTTTGCATATGACATGATACTATACATAGAGAATCCTAAAGATGCCACCAGAAAACTACTAGAGCTAATGAATGAATTTGGTAAAGTAGCAGAATACAAAATTAATGCACAGAAATCGCTTGCATTCCTATATATTAATGATGAAAAATCTGAATGAGAAATTAAGGAAACACTCCCATTTACCACTGCAAAAAAAAGAATAAAATACCTAGGAATAAATCTACCTAGGGAGATAAAAGACCTGTATGCAGAAAACTCTAAGACATGGATGAAAGAAATTAAAGACGATACCAACAGATGGAGAGATATACCACGTTTTGGATTGGAAGAATCAATACTGGGAAAATGACTATGCTACCTAAAGCAATCTACAAATTCAATGCAATCCCTATTAAATTATCAATGGCATTTTTTATAGAACTAGAACAAAAATCTGAAAATTTGTATGGAGACACAAAAGACCCTGAATGGTCAAAGCAGTCTTGAGAGGAAAAAACAGAGCTGGAGGAAACAGATTCCCTGACTTCAGACTATACTACAAAGCTACAGTAATCAAGACAATATGGTATTGGCACAAAAACAGAAATATGGATCAATGCAACAGGATAGAAAGCCCAGAGATAAACCCACACACCTATGGTCAACTACTCTATAACAAAGGAGGCAAGGATATACAATGGAGAAAAGACAGTCTCTTCAATAAGTGGTGCCGGGAAAATTGGACAGCTACATGTGAAAGAATGAAAATAGAACACTCCCTAACACCATACACAAAAATAAACTCAAAATGAATTAGAGACCTAAATGTAAGACTGAACACTATAAAACTCTTAGAGGAGGGGCTTTCCTGGTGGCGCAGTGGTTGAGAGTCCACCTGCCGATGCAGGGAACATGGGTTGTGCCCCAGTCTGGGAAGATCTCACATGCTGTGAAGCAGCTAGGCCCATGAGCCATGGCCACTGAGCCTGCACGTCCGGAGCCTGTGCTCCGCAATGAGAGAGGCCAAAACAGTGAGAGGCCCGCATACCGCACAAAAAAAGAAAAAAAACTGAAACCATTTCCACTAAGATCAGGAACAAGACAAGGTTGCCCACTCTCATCACTATTACTCAACAGTTTTGGAAGTCTTAGCCACAGCAATTGGAGATGAAAAACAAATAAAAGGAATCTAAATCGGGAAAGAAGAAGTAAAGCTGTCACTGTTTGCAGATGACATGATACTATACGTAGAGAATCCTAAAGATGCTATCAGAAAACCAGTAGAGCTAATCAATGAATTTGGTAAAGTAGCAGGATAAAATTAATGCACAGAAATCTCTTGCATTCCTATACACTAATGATGAAAATCAGAAAGTGAACTTAAGAAAACACTCCCATTTACCATTGCAACAAAAGGAATAAAATACCTACGAATTAACCTACCTAAGGAGACAAAAGACTTGTATGCAGAAAATTATAAGACACTGATGAAAGAAATTAAAGATGATACAAACCGATGGAGAGATATACCATGTTCTTGCATTGGAAGAATCAACATTGTGAAAATGACTCTACTACCCAAAGCAATCTACAGATTCAATGCAATCCCTATCAAATTACCAATGACATTTTTCACAGAACTAGAACAAAAAATTTCACAATTTATAATGGAAACACAGAAGACCCCAAATACCAAAAGCAACCTTGAGAAAGAAAAACGGAGCTGGAGGAATCGGGCTCCCTGACTTCAGACTATACTACAAAGCTAGAGTAATCAAGACAGTACAGTACTGGCACAAAAACAGTAAGATAGATCAATGGAACAGGATAGAAAGCCCAGAGATAAACCCACGCACATATGGTCACCTTATCTTTGATAAAGGAGACATGAAAGAATGCTCAACATCATTAATCATTAGAGAAATTTAAATCAAAACTACAGTGAGATATCATCTCACACCAGTCAGAATGGCCATCATCAAAAATTCTGCAAACAATAAATGCGGGAGAGGGTGTGGAGAAAAGGGAAGCCTCTTGCACTCTTGGTGGGAATGTAATTTGATACAGCCACTATGGAGAACATTATGGACGTTCCTTAAAAAACTAAAAATAGAACTACCATATGATCCAGCAATCCCACTACTGGGCATATACCCTGAGAAAACCATAATTCAAAAGGAGTCATATACCACAATGTTCATTGCAGCTCTATTTACAATAGTCAGGACATGGAAGCAACCTAAGTGTCCATCATCAGATGAATGGATAAAGAAGATGCAGCACAAATATACAATGGAATATTACTCTGCCATAAAAAGAAACGAAATTGAGTTATTTGTAATGAGGTGGATAGACCTAGAGTCTGTCATACAGAGTGAAGTAAGTCAGAAAGAGAAAAAAAAAACTGTATGCTAACACACGTATATGGAATCTATGAGAAAAAAAGATCATGAAGAACCTAGGGGCAAGACAGGAATAAAGACGCAGACCTACTAGGGAATGGACTTGAGGACACGGGGAGGGGGAAGGGTGAGCTGGGACAAAGTGAGAGAGTGGCATGGACATATATACAGTACCAAATGTAAAACTGATAGGTAGTTGGAAGCAGCTGCATAGCACAGGGAGATCAGTTCAGTGCTTTGTAACCACCTAGAGGGTTGGGATAAGGAGGGTTGGAGATGTAAAATGAAGAGATATGGGGATATATGTATAACTGATTCGCTTTGTTATAAAGCAGAAACTAACACATCATTGTAGAGCAATTATACTCCAATTAAGATGTAAAAAATAATTAAATGAAAAATAAAATAAAAAATAGTGAAATGTAAAAAAAAAAAAAAAGAGAGAGAGAAAATGCTGATATTCCTTAGATATAGTTAAGAATAAGTTTGAAAGGTCCTTGGCCAGGTAAGTACAAAAACGAAGAGTAAATATTTAAAAATTTTAATAGCAGTTTGTCAGTGATTTTAAGTCTGTTGAATTCAATTTTTTTTTTTTTTTTTTTTTTTTTCGGTACGGGGGCCTCTCACTG
>NW_020174135.1:8051640-8079753 GCF_003031525.2 Neophocaena asiaeorientalis asiaeorientalis
GGAACGAACCCGTGTACCCTGCATCGGCAGGCGGACTCTCAACCACTGCACCACCAGGGAAGCCCTGAATTCAATTTAAAAATAAAATGGGGACTTGTATTTTTAACATCTTTCTTCCCCATTCTTTTTAGAACTAGTTTGCTATAGCCACCAATAATTTCTTAACTGTGGAATCCAATACACACTGCATAATGCTTTTCTTCAAAGCTATGTTGAATTTGACATCCCTCTACTTTCTGAGGCAACCACTCACTCCTGGCTCTCCTCCCATTCAAACTCCTGACTCTTTTTCCTCTATCCTCCTCTTAAAAGATAATATTCTTCAGGACTCCCTGACTTTGAGCCTCTCCTCTTCTTACTCTCATGTAACTCTTCAATAATTGCCAGTAATGACAACTCTCAAATCTTTATTTCTAGCATAGACGGCCTTCTGAACTCCATTTCGTGGGTGTTTCTCTACCTAAATATCCCCAGGCCCTGAAAACTCACATGTTTATCTGACAGCCTAGTGAACTTGCACTAGCTAACTTGGTGAATGGGAAACAAAAAACCCTGAAAATTATTTTAGGCTCTTCCTTTTCCCTCTTCCTCCACATCTACACATTGAAGGGCTAATAATTCAACCTTCTACCAAGGAAATTTAAATTTTGATATTCAAAAGGAAAGAATAATAAAAATTTTCACTCATCTTAACAACTTTTTAGGGTAATGCATAAGCTTCTCAAAGCTGATGCATTACCCTAAAAAGTTACTACAAAGGTAGTAATACTCCTTTCCTAAAGGCAAATCTCACATCTATTGACAAAAAATACTCAAAAAAAACAAACAAAAAAAAGAACGTATGGACACCAAGGGGGGAAAGCGGTGGGGGTGGTGGTGGTGGTGGTGGTGTGATGAATTGTGAGATTGGGATTGACATTGCATACACTGATGTGTATAAAATGTATGACTAATAAGAAAATAAATAGATAAATAAACATTAAAAAAATACAATAAACAGTAAAAGGATCAGTATGAAGATGTAAAATAGGACATCAAAATCACAAAATGTGGGTAAGGGGAGTATAAAAATGTAGATCTTTTAGAATGTGTTTGAACTTGAAAGACTATCAGGTTTTAAATTTCATTTATTTATTTATTTATGGCTGTGGTGGGTCTTCGTTTCAGTGTGAGAGCTTTCTCTAGTTGTGGCAAGCAGGGGTCACTCTTCACTGCAGTGCACGGGCCTCTCACTATCGCAGCCTCTCTTGTTGAGGAGCACAGGCTCCAGACACGCAGGCTCAGTAATTGTGGCTCACGGGCCCAGTTGCTCCACGGCATGTGGGATCTTCCCAGACCAGGGCTCAAACCTGTGTCTCCTGCATCGGCAGGCAGACTCTCAAACACTGCGCCACCAGGGAAACCCATGACTATCAGTTTTAAGCATGTAGATTTAGTTATGTGTCAACATACTTAACCCCATGGTAACCACAAATCAAAAACATACAACAGATTCACACAAACCAGAACGAAAGGAACTCAAACCTACTACAAAAGAAAATCATCAAACCACAAAAGGAAAAACAAACAAACAAAAAGAAATGAACAAAGAACTACAAAAACAACTGGGAAAACAGGGATTAAAATTCCCTGCAAACAAAAGTCCAGAACTGGACAGCTTCACTGGGGAATACTACCAAACATATAAAGAACTTATACCTATCCTTCTCAAACTATTCCAGAAAACTGAAAAGGAGGGAACTCGCCCAAATTCATTCTATGAGGCCACCATCACCCTGATATTAAAACCAGACAAAGATACTACAAAAAAAGAAAATTACAGGCCAGTGTCTTTGATGAATATGGATGCAAAAATACTCGATAAAATGTTAGCAAACTGAATTCAACAATACATAAAAGGGATCCATTGTCAAGTTCAATTCATTCCAGGGTTGCAAGGATGGCTCAACATATGCAGATCAATCAATGTGATGCAGCACATCAACGAAAGAAAAGACAAAAACCATGGTCATCTCAATAGTTGCAAAAAAGGCATTTGACAAATTCAACATCCATTCATAATAAAAACTCTCATCAAAGTGGGTATAGAGAGAATATATCTCCACATAATAAAGGCCATTTACAAAACAAAAGAAACCGAGGTAAAAACAAGTTAAACATTCCCAAGGGCACACGGCAAGTATACGGGAAAGATGGGATTAGAAAACAGCAGAAAAAATAAAACACTAAATAATACAATTTAAATGATAAAGTCTAAATGTGCATATTTTTAAAGAATAACATATAAGAATCTCAGCACATCATTTCCCCAAGTTTGGTGTCAAACAGAAGCATCAGTTGTTTTTCTTACAAGGTATGGAAAAACATTTTTAAAAGAAAAATTATGTTAGATAAAAAAAATCATGAATATTTATGCTACTTCTAATTTATAGTAGAAGTTCTTGTTCTTTATGTTTTGATTTATTTAATCTAAAAATAAACTCCTAGCTATATTCTTCTCGTAAGAAATGTGATATCCAAAAATCTTGAAAGATAAAGAAATAAGTGCTCTTTAAAGATTTACTACCAATACTGTATCTCTGTTTGCTGTTGAAATACAGTCTATGATTACCATAGCAATAAATATGCTAAATATTTCTCATTTGCTAATATATTTTATGGAAGTCTCTCATTCTGACAGCTTAAAAGGAACCTAAATTTCTCATTCTCAAATTCAATAAGGGAAATAGCCAGGGCTGATAGATTTACATGATCAAAGATTTGCTAAAAAGTAATGAAATCGTATTTCAAGGCTATATAATTTGCTCTTTCCAGAATGAATATGTATATGTAAGTTACAAAATATCTTTACTCTTGTTGAATTAAATAATTTTTATACCCCCATTGATATGAGGGTGCTAATATTTTTGATTATATACCTCTCACATTGATAAATGAAAAAGATCATTCATCAAAAAAATCTTGTTATACAAATTAATACAAAAGAAAAATTATAGTTTAAAGTATTAAGTTTTTTGTCAATCTATATGTTGGAAAAAAAAATAAGACCCTGAAAAATAACATCAAAAAAAAGTGAATTTTGTGGCACATATTTTATCACTGTGTATAGTATGGTAATTAACATATACTGCTTATTTACTGGGTTAACAAATATTTAGGTAGCTACTGTGTACTAGGCCCTGTGTAGTTATGAAGAAAATACAGGAATCGACCTTATAGAGCTTACGGTTGCTGATAGGGCATCAGGAAAAACAACACAAGACAAAAACTCTACTCCTATGGGAGAGGCAGGAATACACGTTACGTTCAGCATTGTATCTGGAGAAAGGGCAAGAACACTTGAAAAGGCCACTTCCCTGATACTGAGTTCACAGTGCCTGCCTGAGACTGAGGTTCAGTCAGAACCTCAGGAGGTATTTCACTCTCCCATCCCCTCAATATCACACATAACAAAATAACAGTCAAACGTAGCAGGGAGAGCTGAAAGACAGAGATGTTCTCTGGAGAGCAGTGTAGAGGGATAAACCAAAGTAAAGAGTTGATCAGATATTGAGATGAACCCTCTGACATATTAACCAGAATCCAAAACACCCCAAATCAGATTAGATTAACATAACTCACACTCTATAGAGCTAACCAAAGGAAAGTCTTGCTCATCTCCAGGCATAAACAAAAACGTATGTACTTATTGTGCTATTCAACTTGTCCAGCATTCAACGAAAGATTATTACTCATATAGAATGGCTTAAATGGCAAGAAAACACAGTCTGGAGAGATAAAGCAATCATCAGAATGAGACAGCTGAGTATGACAGATTTGTTGGGACTATCAGACAGGGATCACTAGTAGACAGCACAGCTATGGAAAGAATCATGAAATTGGAGACAGATCATTAGAAACTAATTGAACTGAAACAGTAAGATTAAAGAAAAGTGGAAAAATAGTATCCAAGGGCTGCAGGAAAGTATCAAACAGTGTAAAGCCACACCAAAGTGTCAATGGAAACTATGGGGTACGTAGTAACAATGAAGCCCTCCACCTGTCAGTGGGATGGTAACAGAAGAGGCCTCGTGGGGAGCCTGAATTTACACCCCTGCCCAGCGGTAATGAGAAATCTCTCACCTGTGGGTGGTAACAGACGCTGAGCAGGGAAACTGCAAACTTTCACCAAAACTGGGAAGTACCGAGGTGTTATACCCCTCCATCTCCTGAGGTAGTGTCAGAGACAGCCAGATAAAACAAAAGTTTTAAATGAGATCCAGAGTCTTATAACATAATGCCTCAGATGTTCAAATTTCAGTTAAAAAAAATCATCCATCATACCAAGAACCTGGAAAATCTCAACTTGAATGAGAAAAAAATCATTAACAGACATTAGTACTAAGATGACAAACATGTTGGAATTATCTGACAAGGATTTTAAAGATACCATCATAAAAATATTTCTACAAGCAATTACAAACACTTGAAACAAATGGCAAAAATAGAAATTCTCAATAAGAAACAGAAAATCTCAATAAAGAAAGAAAATATATTCAAAATAATGTAACAGAATTGTAGAAGTGAAAAGAACAATACGTAAACATTTTTTTAAAAAATCAGTGCATGGGCTTGATGGCAGAATATAGGGGACAGAGGGGGGAAAATCATTGCACTTGGAGATAGAACAATAGAAACTACCCAATGAACAACGGAAAGAAAATAGGTGGAAAGAAATGAACAGAGCCTCTGGGACTTGTGAGATGAGCATGGAAGGTCCAACATGTGTGTCACTGGAGTCCTAGATAAGAGGAGAAAGAGATGAAGGCTGAAAAGGCACTAGAAGGAATAACGGCAACAGTTATGATCTTACAGATTCAAGGAGGTAAGCAAACACCAAACAAGATAAACTCAAAGCAATTCACGCCAAGATACATCATAGTGAAACTTCTGAAAACAGAAGACAGAGAAAATCTTAGAAGCAGTCACGGTAAATAATGCTTTACCTATGGGGGAAAAAACAGATTTCTCAGAAGAAACCATTAAACTGATAGGACATGGCTCAACATTTTTCAAGTGCTGGGGGAAAAACATGATTTGTCTAGAATTCTATCTCAAGCAAAATTATCCTTCAAGAATGATGCGAAAGTGAAGACATTCTGAGATAAAAGAAAACTAAGAGATTTTGTCAGCAGTAGACCTATGCTAAAAGAAGGCTAACAAAAGTTCTCTAAAAAGAAAATAATTTTAAAAAATAAATCTTAGAACATGAAGAAAGAAGGAAGCAAAGAAAGGGGGGAAATGTGGGTATCATAGACTTTCCTTCTCCTGAGTTTTCTAAATTATGTTTGATAGTTTAGGCACAAATTATAACACTGTCCAATGAGGTTCTCAAGCGTCATAGAGAAAATATTTAGATAGTTCTGTTATAAATAGATGACAACCCGGGGAAGTAAAGGTGGGTTTCGGTACCAACTGGATTGGTTTAATGGTGACACCAGTAGACTCTGTTATGTATACGTGTGGTTTTACTATTTGATAGCGCCAAATTGTTTTCTAAATGAGGTATAATAGTTCCCATTTCTTTACATTCTCATACTTGTACTGTTAGACTTTTAATTTTTGCTAGTCTAATAAGTGTGAAAAATATATTGTTTAATCATTTTAAGGTGTACATCCTGGATGACCATAAATTTAGGCATCTTTTCATGTGTTGATTGGTTATAGTTTCTCCTCATGCGGATGCCTGTTGAATCATCCCACTTCCCAATATATGGTGGAAGTGTATTTATTGTCTGGGTGCTATGAATGCACTGGTAGCTCTAGGATCTGAAAAATAAGTTTGGGATCATTAAGAATTTTCATAAAGTTCTTGTATTCCTGAACACCAGGCCCCTGTACCTCACACTGGCATTCACAGCACATCACATATTTCCTGATGAAACTAATGCTTCTTTAAGGTTCCATGATCCTGTTGGTTAATGGATTATTTTAATCCTGTGCAAATTATAGTACAACATATGATTAATGATCTTGAAGAAAATGAAGGAACCCTGAACTGGTGCTATCACTAAGAAAAGAACAGGCATGGTAAATGGTCTAAACTTATCAGTTAAAAGGGGAATACTGTTAAATTGGTCACAAAACCATGTCCCAAGTATATGCTGTCTACAAGAAATTCACTTTAAATATAAAGACACAGCTGGTTATAAAAAGGAAAAAGAGGATGGAGAAAGAATGCCATGAAAAACATGAGCAGAAGAAAACTGGGGTTAGCTATATGAATTTCAACCAAATAAGATAGTTATGAACTGAATATTTCTGTGCCCCACCTTCCCAAATTCATATGTTGACACATTAACCCTTAATGTGAGTAGTTGGAGATGAGGCCTTTGGGAGATAATTAGGCTTAAATTAGGTCATCAGAGTGAGGCCTCATGATGTGATCAGTGGCCTTATAAGAAGAGGAAGATCTCCCCACCTACCCCTACCCCAAGCATAGAGGAAAGGCCACATGAGGACAAGGAAGGCAGCTATCTGCAAGCCAGAAAAAGAGTCCCCACCAGAACCCAATCATGTTGGCACCCTTGTCTCAGACTTCCAGCCTCCAGGACTATGAGAAACAAATTTCTACTGTTTGAGCCACCCAGTCTGTGGTATTTTGTTATGGCAGCCTGAGCTGGTTAATACAATGATGTAACCAGAAATCTTAAACAAAAACTAAATTCACAAGCAAGAATCGATAATCAATCAAGAAAAGCCAAATCATAAAAGAAGCACCATATTAAACACAATGTATTCCCTTCAAAGAAACAGTTAAAAGCAGAAAAATTTAGATATTATTAATAACCTCAGAGAGATACAAGAGAATTTTGTATCAATAAAAAGTTAACCTGAGATTTTGGAAATTAGGATTTGGTCATGGAGATGAAAATGATATAGTATGTGAGCTGAATAACAAAAAGGTGCAGCTGAAGAGTGCATTTGTTAGCTCAAAAATCAAGTCAAGAAACTACTCTAGAAAGTACTGCAAATGACAACTTGTAGAAAGCATGAGATAAAACTGAAAAGAAACAGAGAGCATATCAAGAACTTTAAATATCTACCTAACTGAATTTCCAAAAGAAGAAACATCTGTGGTTATATAATGTGAAGCAAGAGGCATGGAAACTTTCTGCAACTTAAGACAAACATCATCTCTTTTTTGGCCTTCCAAGTTCCTGATTTGACATATCCACCACAACATATCTGGTCTTCAGTGTGTGAGTGTCATCAGCAATACCTGAAAGTTCTTGGAGCTGTCATTCACTTCTCAGGTTGAAAAAGGAAGAGCTTTGTACCACCTGGGATGATACCGTCTATGAAGTTTATCTAGAAAAAGCAGTAGAAGATTTACCAAAATAGGTGTGTGTGTGAGTCTGTGTGTATCTCCAAATATAGTTGTTAGATGTTAATGCAACATTTGCTATTTTTTATTATAAAAAATTCTCTAAGTAGAATCCCAGATGACTGATTATGGAAAGCAGCACAGAACAGATGGAGAGAGGAAATGGGCAGATGTGAAAGTTGTCTTGGTGGGCAGGGAATATACATATTAATTACCTTGGGGTAATAAAAATATACCTTTTAATATTTAAAGGTGATCACTTATATAATATATATAGGATTTTTTTTGCCTATTTTTAAAAAATCTATTCTATTCCTATCTTTTTATCTAGTTACTTTATAGGAATTCTCTATATAATCTGTAGATAGACTTTTTTCTTACTGACTTTAAAATTGCAAATACCTTGTCCCATTCTATGGATTGTGTTTTCAGTCTCACTGAAGTGTGCTTCATCCAACAGAAATCTTTCATTTTTATTCATACAAATAGACCATGTTTTGCTTTTGATTTTTGCTTTGGAGTTTTAAGAATTTCCTCCTCGTGACAATGTCATGAACATATTCACCTAGATTTTTATAACATTATGGTTCTGCTATTCATAATCAGGTCCACAATAAACCTGGATATTTATCTTTACATATTGTATGACTTATTTTTCTCCAAGCCATCTACTAAAGAATCCTTTCTTGCCTCACATGAATTGAATTATCATTTTTATAATGTATTAAGTTTCCACATACACATGACCTGTCTCTCTCTTCATTGGTCCTTTTCTCCAGTCATGTGCCAGTACCACAGTATATGACAAAGGTAATTTTCAAGGAAGTGACAAACAAGAAGGGTTCACGCATACCTGCAGAAACCCAAATTTACTAGCAGTCAGAGAAGAGAACTCAAATTTACTAGTCGTCAGAAAAACCTAAGTAAAACAATGAGATGTGACTTTTATTCACATAGAGAAAAGGTCTGAAAAGATGCAGAACAAAATAGTGGTCAGTCTTCTGAAAATGAGAATAGAATGAAGGGTATTATCAAGGGTAACTTTTGTTTAGTCTGTATTCTTTGAATTTCTTAAAGTGTTGATATTTGACTTGCTTGATTACATGTAACATGAGATTAAGTCGGAGTCTCTCTCTATCACCCCCTCCTGTGCCCCAGCTCATTCTCCCTCTAAACCACTCTAGTATGTAAGACTAACACCTATTTTCTCTATATTTACAACTGCTTGCCTCCTGGAAGCTCTCTATAACCTCCTGACTTGTTTAAGTCATAGCACTCTCTTCGGATCTTACAAACACAGCCAATCTCTCACTAGATTGGGACTATGGGTTTACAAGTCTTTTCCCCTGTTAAACTGCAGACGCCCTGAGAAGATGCTGCCAGTCCCCATGTTGCTAAAGTGTAGTGCCTGATACATGTATAAGTGCTAGGAAAAAAAAGTAACAAATCAATATAAGGGCACTTATAAAGGAGTGAATCAATGAAACAATGCCTTTAAAAATAGGAAACACAGTTTAGATCCTTTGGCATGGTAGGAAATAGAGTCATAAAATGTCTTTGATTAGAGGAAAAACAATAAAACAACTGCTTTGGCCAGTGTGTAGGAATCACTGGAAGCAAGTCTAGAGCTTGCCACCATAGATGGACTTCAATTACTGATGGGAAAATAATGAAAATTTAGGTGAGGATACCTGACACATTCATAAGGAAAACATCAACAGGATATGAACTGCATTTCCCTATTTGACTCCAAGCTCCATGAAGGCAATGACTTTGTTGGATTTGACTTTATTGTATATACCAGGCCTAGCCCAAGACCTAAACATAAGTGGTCAATATATATAATTACTGAACACTGACTGGAAGAATGGATAGATTGACTGGAAGATGGACAAAATAATAATAAAAATTCAATCAATTTCTGTAGATAGGCAATGATATAAAATTATGGTATAATAATAACTAAAATATTTTGAGTGGAATAAAGGAAAGTATTACTGTCATTGAAAAGCATGTTTTGTCTGGAAATAGAAATAAAGAGTAGATGTTCTACTGAGGTGTTAGTGAGTCACCCAAGGCATTCACTTCTTGGATAGCTGGAGGTAAAGGGTTGAACTGAGCATGAGAGAACCAGACCAAAGACGTGCATTTACAAGTTGCCCATGAGCTAAATCTCAGGAGACTCCACAGAGTAAATGGAACAAAACTTTATGTGCTTTTCAGAACTACATCACAAAACTAAGGAAACATTACCTCAAAGTAATTAAAAGAAACTAAAGTAAAACAAATCTAAGGATGGGATATATTCTGGAATACATTAGAAAATACGACAATTCTTAGGATGACATTTCTAAATAATAATTTGGCTGCTCTTTGGAAAAGCAAGAACCAATTCTCCAGGATACATTAGCAAAAACATCTAGTGAAAGAAATGTTTGTAAGACATATACTCAATATAGAAAAATGTTTGCAGTAAGACTTTCAGAGATCCTATATCTATGAAACTTAAAAATAAATGTATAGAGTCCCACAGAGGATAGATATATAAAAGCAAGCAGAATTCTACTAAAATCTATAAAGAGGTATGTTAGCTGTATCAAATTATACCCTTTTGGAGAACTTAAATTACCATAGTATTTCTTCAAAAATGCGATTTTTATATGTGCATATACATAATACCATAGGCATAAAACATTCAACGTGAAAAAAAGCTACAATACAATTTGTAGAATGAGAAAGTATAAGATGAATTTCAAAGATTCCTTTTTCATTTCAAGAACTCATTTCAATTTTCTTGGCAGAATAGCTTGATTATTTTATAGGTACATTCTAACTTTTTACAATAAATGCTATCCTAAAAATTCCTATAAACTTAATCATATACTAAGAAAGAACTATGTAAAAGAATTATTGTAAATTCCTTTTTAAAAATGTAATGTTTGTCTTATTACCAAAGTGTGAACATTTGGTAATATCTATGGAAATTTTCTCATAATCCCATATCTAATTTTGTTTGAAAATATAAGCTCACCATTGTTTCCATGTTACTGTGAAGTATTTGCTACACAAAACAATTCAGTACGAAAGATAATCCTCTCATACTTTAAAAGCTCTTCTGAGAAAATCCAAATTTGCATTTATGTCTATGTGTGGCAATGCATTTAACACATCCCTTTTGAGTTAACATTAAAATCCATTTGTTTTATAATATCAATAAGGTAGTAATTCATTTGTTTTCTAATATTTCAAACTTAAATTAAAATTTTTACATCTTAAAAGGCAATGGAATATCTGTTTTGGGGCTTAGTTCAGTGAGGTGAAGTTCAAAAAAGGAAAATGATGTGTCATCATGTTTTCCTCCACTAATGGAAAATATGGTCTTGTGCTTCTGTGATGAGAGGCAGGTGAGGGTCAGTATTGACAAGAAAATCCAAAGTCAGGCATTTCTACCAAGATCCAGGGCAGTCGCAATATTCATCACTAAAGGACCAAGCAACTTAATTAACATTTCACTCCAAAGATGTTTCAAGTGTTCAGTGAAATTCACAAGAACATTTTTCACCTAAATAAAAATGTAAAAATTACCCCCCCAAACTCCTAAATGATTAAATTTCTATTATTTATTATATTCAAACATAGAATGTTATGGGTAGAGACATGAAAGAAGGAATTAATTTCCTGCATAGGTAGCCAACTGGAATCCATATGTTCTCTGCACGAAACTTATATGTACAACCTATTGTATAAAATAAATTAGTAGCTGACAATATGTAATACAAATGCACAAAGTGCCCCAAGTTTTTTTAAGTTTAGTAATATAAATAGGTGACTGAGTCCAAACCTTAAGAATATTTCATATTTCGCATTGAGTTTAGACACATTTTTCTCCGCTGTTCTTGACAGCTTCTCAAGTAGTCATGAAAGCATTACAGATACAGAATTCACACTCTTCTGGAATCTATGACAGTATGGAAAATGTTAAATGCATTTAACTCCATTATATAATAGCTCAAATTTACTGAGGATTGTTTCTCCAAAGAAATAATTTTCTTGTTTTCAAATAAGAGACAATAGTTCCAACATGCCAATGGAAGGAAGGTACGAGGTGGTTAAAGGCGACAAGTTCAGAGGAAGTAGATTTCTGAGACTCAGGGTTACAGATGTATTAAGATATTCAGCAGCAAGATAAATAGTCCTCCCTCTGCATGGAAGCTAATGGTTTACCTTCAGCACAAAGTCTCTGAGGGGCCACGCATCGACATTCTTAGTCACATAAAACATAAGAGAAAGAAAATTTATACTGCTGCTCCCAGCATAGACAGGGTAGGGTGGAGCAGAATAAATGGAGAAAACAACTAATAGAGATGAGGAGGGGGAAAAAAAAGAAATACACTTCACCACGAGGAAAAAAATGAATGTATTTTAAGTTCTCCAGTTTACTGAAACACACTCCATCCACTTTCCTACATGTGCTTTAAAATGGAAAATAATCACTTCTCTGCCACCCTAGGCAATCTTCTGAATGTATTTTTAAGTAATGTGTTTTCCTAAATTGACAGGTACCTCTGTGTGACCATCTAGCTGGAGTACATCTAGTAAGTAAAATCATTTAGAAATAATGTTGATTTTAAACAATTAATACAGAAGCAACATGCACTTTAAGAATGTTTATAAATCAATATTTGCTTTACAAACAGGTGACTTTTCCAACTCTCAATTCAAAGCCCTATACTATTGGCATTGCTTTTCTGATGAACACAAGGAGAAAGCTATTCGAGGCATTTAAGTTTATTTGTCTTTGCAGGAGTCATCTTGTCTTACGTAAATATAAACTAATCTCAAGTAGAGATTCTGGAAAATTATTCTATGCAGCAAAGATATCCTTACAATGTTCAAAAAGAAGATATACAAAGTTTGGTCACCAATATTGAAATCTTCATATATAAATGATAAAGTCTTTCTTTTATCAGCATTTGGAAATGCTGAACTTTTAATAAACGGTTACCATGGTAGGGCAGATGGTAACTAAAGCATTAAAAAAAAAAGTTGAAGAAATTTAAGTTTCTGAATTCCTTAATCAGAAGTTGCGTATCATGTAACTTACGTATGCAACTTACAACTTGCACATGCAACTTACATATCATGCTTGTGGAAATGGCCCAGATTGTTATCTGTGCTGGGAGGATCTCTCCCTTAGTGGTGTGGTGAGCAGAATCCTAATTGGCTCTAACAGGAAAGATTTCATTCCAAGTATTCTTTTTCCACTGTGTGAGTGCTGTTGGCATAGGTCATTAGCGTCTCTAAATCTCAAGTTTTCCTTCTGTAAATCAGACTGTTAATAGTTCTACAAGGTTATTGTAGATTCATAAATATTAAATCATATAATATATGCAAAATGCCTAGCACAAAATACAGAAGACAATGGATGTCTGAAAATGTCTTTTAATTTTTTCCCCTTCTTCCATGTAAATACTATTTTGTATTATCGAAAGGTAAATTTAACTTTGCTATAGTCCTCATGTCTACCAAAGCAATAAAGTAAGGTTAATATTTTAATAACTTTTAAGCTATATATAAATGCATACATTTGAAAGTCGTCATATCTGATGTTCAGTGCTGTAGATATTGTCCAGTAATTTTTCATTAGATAGTTTTCAGACAAATGAAAAGAAAAGTGAAATAAAGCTATGAGAATAGTTCTATTCTTTGTTAGAAGAGCTGGCAGGGTATTTCCCTAGATCAGCATTTCGTGCGGATGCTGTGCCATTGCTGTAAAGTGGCACTTCATGTCAACCCTGTGTCCCTGATGAAAGTGTACTCCAGGGTTAGGGTGTTTTCATACTGAAAAAGTACGTAAGTATCCCTGCAAATATTCGAGTAAAGAATGCCAGTGATGAGGTGATGCAGTCATAAGTCAGACATTAAAGGAAGAGGCAATTCAATGAAAATCACTCAAGCATTTTAGTGTCATGTAAATAGATTCAAATAATGCTCCAGAAGTTATGAAATTATCCTAAAAGTCAGTTTGCTCTTTAGAGCTTCATGAAATCACCAGTATTAATGGTGGGAGATATTTACAGGAAAGTAAGATTTCTTCAGGTGTCACCTGGTATTCTTCCCCTTCGCATATCAAAATTGTTCTCCTGAGGAAGCATTTTTATGTTCATGTAACTAATTCCACAACAGCAAATAAAGGAATACAAAACAAGATTTTTGTAGACAAAAATAATGAATCCAATTGGTCTAAGCAAAGCATGTAATAGATCCCAGAACAAGGTTTTTAATTACTTATTTCATTCTATTTCTTTCCTAGGACATGAAAATTGGTCATTTAAACAAAAATCAATTCCTAAATTTAAACATGACTCCCCTTTAGTAAAGACAATTACCCAGTAAATGAAATTCCCTTTCTCCCATATATAATGATACATAAATAAAACAGTCTCTTTCATGACATTTATTGTGGTCATGAAATTCATGTTATTTTTCATCTAAACTTTTTAAGGTGATATTCAATTCTTTCAAATTATATGAAACATGAAGCATATAATGAAATGAATACCCATGAACCCAACCACAGACTTAAGAACTGGAACATTACCAATACTGTTATGTTTCTACCTGCATGTCTGTCCCATATCTTATCTGTCTGCCTTCTCCCCAAAGTAAACATGATATTCAATTTTATGTTTATCATCCTTAAGGTTTTTAAACAGTTTATCTCATGTGTCTATTATATGTTACCAACAATACATACTGTTTTGGTTTTTGTCTTTGATATTTATAAAACTATATTTATCCTGGATGTAGTATTCTGAGACTTGTTTTCTCACTCAATATTATTATGTTTCTAAGATTCATCCATGTTGCTGCATGAAGCTTTAGCTTTCTTGTTCTCATTCTTTTAAAATATCCTATTGTGTGTCTGTATCACTATTTTTCCACTGTATTTTTGATAAGCATTTGGGTTGTTTCTGTGTTTTGCTACTTTATGTAGTACTTCCACGTATTTGGTCTCCATGTACAAGGATACTGGTATGGCTTGATGTCTAATGCTAAAATTGTTGATTCATGAGTAATGCAAACTCAGACAAGATAATGCAAAATTTCTTCCAAAGTGGTTGTACCATTTTAGTTTCCCAACAACAATGTATAAAAGTTTTTGATGATATAAATCCTTGATGGCACTTGGCATTATCAAGCTTTATAATTTTGGCCAAGTAGCAATAATACTGTGTGTCTCTGGGGTTGACCAGGGAATTACAATGGCCCATTTTTTACCCACTGAACTTCAGCTTGAGCAAATTTCAGTCTAGCTTCTCTCCTCACCACAGGCCCCTAAACTTTGGCTTGTCGCCAAATTTGACCAAGCGCTGAATCACGAAGGTGGCAGATAATAACGTGACTTCCACCCCCAACAACAACTCATTCTAAGAACATTTTTTCTTCCTCCCTGATTCATCTATCCCAGACAGATGTCTACTCCTATATTTCTGCTCATTCTTGCTGATGTTTTAACTGGTAACTAATATATTAGATAAAGTGCTTTAAGCACTTTATATAAATCTTATAAGTTTATATAAGATTTTATATATACTTAAAGACTTTAAGTTTATATAAAATCTTAAACTCCACCAAAGAGTTGTGAAAAGAGAAACACATACACACACACACACACACACACGAAAACCACTAAGAAATTACTCTGAAAAAAAATTGTTTTAATCTATATGGTGGTTTGACATTTCTTAATAATGGAGTCAAGTTATGAAAAAGATCAGTGTTTTGTTTGTATGTTGATAAACGTAGTTCGAAGATGAATTCGGATGAAACAAATTGTTGTTAAGTGAAAAAACAGTGATGTCCTCTTTTTCTTATTAAACTTGATTAATTTCCAGTTAGGAAAGAAACATTAGCTATTTCATTTTAGAACCATTTAATCTTTTCCAAATAGGGTGTCAGAACACTTAAAGTCGTCCTTGTTTTGAAATATTTTACAAGTGAAACATTTTGAGTGTTTTCAAGTGCTGTATTCATTAAGTGGATAAATTGAAATCCGAGGTCTGCTTACCACTCAAATTTCACTTCCCAAGGTGGACTCTGAATTCTCAACTAGGACCAAATCCTCAGTTGACTGCTTCCCAAACACCTTGTCTGAATTTCTCATTTCTGTTTCTTATCATTTTTCTTCTGGGACCCTCTTCCCATCATCTGTGTTTATTTAAGTTCTATCCATCCCCCAGGCAAAGCTAAAATGGCCTCCTCAACAAAATCTTGCAGCTCTCTGTGTGCCCATTCCTCCCACCATGTCTAAACTCGGCACTGTCAATCTCTCTCCATCTGACTAATCATTCTTGGGAATTTTCAACCCTGCCACACATATATTTACATTTCCAATACTAAGAGTATCTTTCAGTAGTTGATGATGATGTTTTTCTATATTATGTGAAAATACATAAATAACTTGAATTAGCTTATCCCTTATGTCCATAATTTATCATTAGCATGTTTAATTTTCACACAAAAACATACTAGTTAAAAAATGAGTTTGTTCTTTTGGGTGATTAACACATCACTTCTATAATAAATCAACCTAAAACCTGTTGCTATCTTTATAAACATATGAGGTTTATGCATAATTTTTTTTATAAGTGAACAGGCTGCAAGGGGGATATTTCTTCTTTTACTTCTCCCACACATATCTTCTAAAGAATATATATATATATATTCACAAACACTCTAACCTATAATGGAAGATAATCTAAAAATTATATATATATATAAAAATATGGAATCATTTTGCTGTACACCTTAAACAAACACAATATTGTAAATCAACTATACTTCAATTAAAAAAATTTTAAATTATCATGAATGTCCTCATAATCTAATGAATCAAATAGGAAACTGATTTAGAATAGTAAAAATGCCATTATATAGAAATATAACAGAAATTCCAGAAAAGAAAATTAAAAAGCAAACATTTAAAAAAGTTATATAGCTCAAATACATTTTAAAAAAAATCTGGCATCTACCTAATAGTATACATGATATTATACTTTCTTCAGCTTATTTTCATTTTTAATACTTATATAAGTTATATTACTAAAACTTAATTCCTCAAGTATAATGTAGAAAGAAGTTCAAATGCTGTGAAAACATACAGAAACCCATATATAAAAGCCTGTGGACTGGATACTATAAAACTCTTAGAGGAAAACATAAGCAGAACACTCTTTGACACAAATCACAGCAGTATCTTTTTCAATCTGTCTCACAGAGTAATGGATATTAAAAAAAAAAAAAGGGACCTAATTAAACTCAAAAGCTTTTGCACAGCAAAGGAAACCACAAATAAAATAAGAAGACAACCCACAGAATGGGAGAAAATATTCACAAATCATGCGACTGTCAAGGGATTAGTCTCCAAAATTTACAAACAGCTCATGTGGCTCAATATCCAAAAAACAAACTGCCCAGTCAAAAAATGGGCAGAATACCGAAATGGACATTTCTCCAAAGAAGACATACAGATGGCCAAGAGGCACATGAAAAGATGCTCAACATTTCTAATTATTAGAGAAATGCAAATCAAAACTACAATGAGATATCACCTCACACCAGTCAGAATGGCCATCCTCAAAAAATATGCAAATTATAAATGCTGGAGAGGGTGTGGAGAAAAGGGAACCCTCTTGCACTGTTGGTGGGAATGTAAATTGGTAGAGCCACTATGGAGAACAGTATGGAGGCTCCTTAAAAAACTAAAAATAGAGCTACCATATGATCCAGCAATCCCACTCTTGGGCATATATCCAGAGAAAACATGGTTTGAAGAGATACAAGCACCCCGATGTTCATTGCAGCAATGTTTACAAGAGCCAAGACACAGAAGCAACCTAAATGTCCATCAACAGATGAATGAATAAAGAAGGTATGGTACGTATATAATAATGGAATATTACTCAGTCATTAAAAAGAATGAAATAATGCCACTTGCAGCAACATGGATGGATCTGGAGATTATCAAACTAAGTGAAGTAAGTCAGACAAGAAAGACAATCATATGATATACCTTATATGCAGAATCTAAAATATATATATACAAGTGAACATATTTACAAAACAGACTCACAGACTTAGAGAATGAATTTATTGTTACTAGGGGGAAGGGTGGGGGGAGGGATAGTTAGGGAGTTTGGGATTGACATGTACACACTGCTACATTTAAAATAGAAAACCAAAGACCTACTGTAAAAAGTAATACTAATAAATAAATAAATAATTAAAAAGTGAAAAAGGACAAGGACCAGAAAAAAAGAAATTTACTACTTCTCACGTATTAACACCTCTGCACATTTAGATGCGTACATTCTGAAGTACTTCTAGAGTTTGTAAAACTTCCTTATATCTACATTGGATAAAAATATTTTAGAATAAAAACACTGCCAAGAGCATTCAGCAAGTTCTAGTTACATTCAACCCCTGAAAGGAAGCACTGTAGGATTTTATGTCGTATCTCTTGCATAGAAATCAAGTACTTTAATTAATGTAACTATCTGTAGGTTGTCAGCTTCTTATATATTCATATCATTACAAATGGATAGAAGAATCAAAATATTTTAGCAATGACAAAACCAGTATCCCAGTTAAGGGCATTTCTCTTAGATTTTGACACTAGAAATCCTTCCTCTACTTCAGCTGGCACTTGGAGTTAGTGCTGAATGCGAAACATATACGGTTAGTCAAATGATTTATTAGACAAAATTTCATAATGGATGCTTTCTCAGAAGTGCAATAGTGAGAAGGGGGTATAAGCTTGTTAACACTTTGTTTTATTTTATTTTTAGGACAGCAGCGTGTTAATAAGAAATATAAAGTAGAGGAAGAGGATAGAATATATAAGACAGAGAGAATTAATTGTTTGTGGGTGAGATCTCTTAGTAAAAAAGAGATAGTATTCCTGATGGAGGGATTGGCTTCTGATAGAAGGGTTCTTCTGTCATCATAGCAGGAGGTAAAGAGGAGAGACTGGATGGCATCCACCATGAACTTGGGAGATGGAGAGATGATTAAATACTCACCTAAGGGATTGTTTTCTCTGTGAAATACAGAAATATAAAGCAACATATTCTGCTTGTTGCTTGGATAAACCAAGCATGCTCCCACTTCACAGTATCAGTACTTGCTACTTCTTCCATATGAAACCATCCAGACCTGGGTATAGCATGAATTGATCAAGTGACAGATGCTTTCTCTAATCCTCCTATCCAAAATGCCTGATCGTCATTTTCTATCTCCCATGACTTGTCTTCATCTCCCCTGACTGATCACCATCTAGCATATGAATGAATACTTCTTTACTTATGGACCATAATCTGTATGAGAAAATGAACTCCGCACCTTTGGGTCACAGGTATACTCAGCACCGAGAACCACCAGTGCCTGGCCAGCTGGTGCTCGATAAATATTCTGCTAGTGGTAGAGAGGATACAGAGAAGAGGGAAGAGAGAGTAGACCTATCAGAAGTTTCAGAAGAGCTGAAAAGGTTTGAAATGGGAAGGCGTGCAGGGAGCGTAAAAGCAAGAGATCCAAGGTCGGTTTTCCAGGCAATTTGAGGACCCATCTGAGGCTCCTGGTGATGCAGTGATCATGCACTGATGGCAGTACCATCTTCCATGTTTCATTAATTTCTCCAGATATTCCTCAATTATTTGGCTCAGCATGGATAAGGCCAGAAATTGAATAACATAAAAATGATAATACCGGATAGCGTATGTTAGATAGCAAATAAAAGAAAAAGGTATTATCACTGAACAATAAAGCTTAGAGTGGGTAGAATTTAAGTAGTGCCTTAAAAGAAGTTATGCATTTTAGTTATGATAGAAGAAGGAGACTGGTATCCCGGGTTTAAGGAGGGAAAAAAAAGTAAACAGGTGCAAAACAATTACCCTGTACATCAACAGTGAGATTTTATTGTAATTCCAATTTATTTTCAGTATTGCTACCATGAAAACAAATGTGCTAACTTCATTCATATTGTCATGTGACAGTTCAGAAGCCATAAAGTTCTAATTAGTTTAAACACACAGACACACACACATGTTCTAATTAATCAAAAATAACTTAAAACATGCCAAGTTCCTCTTCTTGCAGAATGAGAAAAATAAATATGTGTGGAGTTACGGGTGGTGGGCAGGGGAGCTTGCAGAGGAAAGGCTGAAAAATGGTTATCTATTAAGAGGAAACCACTTACGTGAATATATCACACTTAATTTCCTGAACTTCAGATGAACAATAGGTAACTGTGGAATAAACAGAGCAAAGAAACTTCTGGATCCACCATAAACTAAAGAGACGTGACCATCTCTCGCCTTTTCCTTACTGTTAAGCTCCCTAAGGTACCTATAACGCACGTGCAGCCATTATATTTAGGGCCCTATAAGTAAGCACTGGGTATTATTGTTAACAGGAGCTTCAAATTCCATTCAAAGTCTCTAACCTTAAATCTGTTTACTTATTCCAATTATTCTATGACTTGATCACCTATAACAATGACTGTATGTAAATGATAGGTAACATTAGATGAGATGGCTGTTTCAGAGATCGTAGGTCACTGATGCCCCTCTTTCTCTAGAAGGATGCAAAACCAGATTACCCTAAGGTCATAGAGAAATAAATGCTTTACTCCACATAAAAATGCCACACCCATACTCACTTCTTTTCTCAAATTGTTTCGAACGTCCATGCTAAGGCATTGTTCATACATTGTTACATAATACTGTGATTTTTTTTTTTTTTGTCCTGCAACACACATTATGTATCCAATTCTTCATTCCCCCTAAAAATATTACATCCTGTATGTTATAAGAACTTCACTGGTCTATGGTGTATCCATTGGGGATTATTACTGTAATAATTACGTATATGACACAAAATTACTGAAGCATGACTCCAGTCACAGAATAATGCAATTTACAAGTAAATCATGTATGACTGGGTGGTCCAATTTGGAATGAAAATCTTTATCTTAGTAGTTAAATTTTTAGTTTTAAGAAGCCGTATTGAAATATAATTCAACAACTATTTCACCTCCAGAGCTCTTAACGTTTGGCTAAATAACAATTTACCAGATGGGAACATCTTACCACTGGGATACCCAAAATGTAACCCTGCCACACTTCAAATAATCAGTAATATCTGGTCTTGATCAATTATATGAAAATTTCAGAAATTCTTCTAAAGTGCTTAAACTATCTGTAATTTATAAATTGAAATGATAAAAAGTTACTTTAAACAGTATTAAGATGGAAGATCAATTTATGCTTATATGTGTATATATATCTATATGTGTGTGTATAAAGCAAGTACATGAATCATGGTTACAGGAATATATGTTGCTAAGTGGAAATCAGTGGCTTAGCTCTACAGTTCTCTTTGAGTATGTGCATATGATGTACATGAGAGATAATTTGTACACATAAACACAGAAAAAGTCCTAATGGCATATATAACAAGTTTAATGGTGGTTTGGTCTAGATGGTAGAATTGTGGATGAGTTCCAGTTTTGCTTCAATATATTCTGACTTTTCCTTTGATATAATTTTGGAATATGAAAAGTAATAAAGCCACAGAAAAGCTACAAAGTGCTTAACAACCAAAGATATTTAAGAACAACTAAGCCACTAAACCAAAAATTCAATAAAATGTACTGGAAAAAAAATAGGAAAATGAATACACACAATATATGTAAGAGAAGCAAAAAATAAAGTGATCATTTTAGGGAAGCTTGTATTTAAAAATGCCTTTTGGGGCTTCCCTGGTGGCGCAGTGGTTGAGAGTCCGCCTGCCGATGCAGGGGACACGGGTTCGTGCCCCAGTCCGGGAAGATCTTACATGCCGCGGAGCGGCTGGGCCCGTGAGCCATGGCCGCTGAGCCTGCGCGTCCGGAGACTGTGCTCCGCAACGGGAGAGGCCACAACAGTGAGAGGCCCGCGTACCGCAAAATAAATAAATTAATTAAATAAATAAAAATTCCTTTTGTCCAAGGCAGTAGTACGCAAGGTCAATCGTTTTAATATCTATAAATTAGATCAGAAAATGTAGTGGTATCAGCAATAACAGGCCCCAATTACAATATCAACATTAAAACGGACAATTCTGAAAGGATCCTATCATAGGAACAAAGTGTATGAATGTGTTCTCTGGGGAATAAACAAGGACAAATTGCTTTACTACTATTCTACAAGAGATTTCCCACAACATTTATTAGGGATACCTTGAGGTTACATTGTAACTGCACGCTTCAGTAACCAACACTATTAAAAACAGTTTCAATCTATTATCTACTCAGAGTCAACAAACTATAAAATACTCTACCAAGCAGCAAAACAAAGTCAGGTCAAATAAACTAGGTGGCTAACTTTTATATGACTACTTGTTAATTGTGGAATTAAAATTGTCAGAAGAAATGATTTGTTCTACATCCATAGATGTGGGTGGTTAAATGAACATGGCTTTTAAATTTTAATTTGCTCATGATAAGCAAACTACATACATGACCTTGAAAGTATTAATTTTGCAATTTGTGTTTTATTATTTATATTGATTATTAGATTTAACTTAAACTAAAGCTTACAATGCAGACTACTCAGAAATTTTTTAATCAAAAATAAAGTGATTTTATCACACTTTTCCCATGGTAACTCAATTTCACATCTGTGAAATGTGATACTAATACTGATCTGTTATTAATGATTAACTTTAGATGATTGGATCTATATAATGCACTAATTCAATGGCTGTGCTCAGTAAACAGTTGGATGTATGGCAGCTTTCATTTTTGTACATGACTCAAAATGTCTGTTTTGTTCAAATTTTTAAATAAATCTGTGTCACATTATAAAAGACACATTTACCCCCCAATTTTTAATTATTTATGAATAGCTATAAGGTAAGCAGGAAAATGTGCCCTGACACTGTAGAAATAGCCTAGAGCCTAGTAAAGTGCCATAATAAACATTCAATAAAAGTTTAAGAAGTGACAACAGAATTGTTTGCACAAAGATATGGGTAATATCTACCCAGTAATATAACAGGACGCTCGAAAATCAACTTTATAATATATGTATTTTGATTCTATCAGAAACTTTATAAGTCATTAAGAAGTACATGGGCCCTTAAAGTTGAAATACTAGTTAGTCATATTACTTGGTTTAAAAAATATGTCTCTACAAAATCAAGACATCTCCACTGGAAACTGAAATTGCTTTCTGGCATTTAAATTTTATGTCTACAAAACCATTTCATGCCTACATAGTTCACTCCACTATGACCATATAGTTATTTTAACAAATAGTGAGTTTTTCAGTCACTTTTTTCCAGTATAAGCTGGTACGGTTAGGGGTTTTCTTTTATGGTAAAAGGCAGAAAAATTAATAAGACATTATCCTTGCATTAAGTAGCCCATACACCATTGCGAAGGAAGAAAATATACAAACTGCTTAATGTCTACTATAGGTAAAATCAAGACATGTTCCATAAAGGAAATATGATTTTTTTCCTTTCGTGAATCACCCTCTTGAGGATAAACTAGCGTTATGTTGGTTATACTGCATTCTGAGAAAATGAGGCTGTTCCTCTGTATTTCACACTTATAATAACATTACATTGCATTTTGATGTTTTTTGTATCTAATCTATGATTCCTCAGAAATATTGAGTGGGCCAAAAGTTTCATTCGCTTTTTTCGTAAGACAGCTCTAGTAGCACTTAGTTGTCTTTAATTCATTCAAAACAATTTTCTTAGACTGTACGTGACAGCTGTCATATCAGCGTGCCTTTAAAAAAATCAAAATTGGTGAATTTTTGTGTAGCCATTTTAATACTGAAGATGGAAGAAAAAAGCAACATTTTCAGCATATTATCCTTTATATATTTTAAGAAAGGTAAAAACGCAACTCAAATGCACAGAAAGATTTCTGCAGTGTATGGAGGTACTGTGACTGACCGAGTGTGTCAAAAGTGATTTGTGAAGTTTCGTGCTGGAGATTTCTCGCTGGACAATACTCCACGGTCAGGTAGACCAGTTGAAGTTGATAGCGATAAAATCAAGACATTAATTGAGATCAATGTTATACCACATGGGAGATAGCTGACATACTTAAAATATCCATATCAAGTGCTGAAAATCATATGTAGAAGCTTAGTTATTTTAATTCCTTTGATGTTTGGGTTCCACATAAGTGAATAAAACCTTTTTGACCCTATTTCCATAAGCGATTCCCAACTTAAACATAATGAAAACATTCCATTTTTAAAACAAATTATGACAGGCAATGAAAAGTGAATACTGTACAATAATGTGGAATGGAAGAGATGGTGGGGCAAGTGAAATGAACCACCACCAACCACACCAAAGGCCCGTGTTCATCCAAAGAAGGTGATGTGTATATGATGGGATTGGAAGGGAGTCCTCTATTATGAGCTCCTTCTGGAAAACCAAACAATTAATTGCAACAAGTATCGCTCCCAATTAGACCAACTGAAAGCAGCACTTGATGAAAAGCATCAGAATTAGTCAACAGAGAAAGCATAATCTTCCATCACGATAACACAATACCGCATGTTTCTTCAATGACGAGGAAAAAACTGCTACAGCTTGGCTGGGAAATTCTGATTCATCCGCCGTATTCACCAGATACTGCACCTTTGGATTTCCATTTATTTCAGTCTTTACAAAATTCTCTTAATGGAAAAAATTTCAATTCCCTGGAAGACTGTAAAAGGCACAAAGAACAGTTCTTTGCTCAAAAAGATAAAAAGTTTTGGGAAGATGGAATTATGAAGTTGCCTGAAAAATGGCAGAAGGTAGTGGAAGCAAAGGGTGAATATGTTGTTCAATAAAGGTCCTTGTGGAAACGAAAACTGTGGGGGAGCTTAAAGATGGTGGTAGAGTAACACGTGGAGATCACCTTCCTCCCCACAAATACATCAGAAATACATCTAAATGTGGAACAACTGCTACAGAACACCTACTGAACGCTGGCAGAAGACCTCAGAACCCACAAAAGGCAATAAACTCCCCATGTACCTGGGGAGTGCAAAAGAAAATAGAAAAAACAGACAAAAGAATAGGGATGGGACCTGCACCTCTGGGAGGGCTCTGTGAAGGAGGAAAGGTGAAGGAGCTGTGAAGGAGGAAAAAAAAAACAGGAACTATGAATCTGCAGCCTGCGTAAAGGAGATCCCAAACACAGTAAGTTAAGCAAAATGAGAAGACAGAGAAACACACAGCAGATGAAGGAGCAACGTAAAAACCAACGAGACCTAACAAATGAAGGGAAATAGGCAGTCTACCTGAAAAAGAATTCAGAATAATGGTAGTAACGATCTAAAATCTTGGAAATAGAATGGAGAAAATACAAGAAACGTTTAACAAGGATCTAGAAGAACTAAAGAGCAAACAAACAATGATGAACAACACAATAAATGAAATTAAAATTCTCTAGAAGGAATCAATAGCATAATAACAGAGGCAGAAGAACGGATAAGTGACCTGGAAGATAAAATAGTGGAAATAACAATTGAAGAGCAGAATAAAGAAAAAAGAATGAAAAGAATTGAGGACAGTCTCAGACACCTCTGGGACAACAATAAATGCACCAACATTTGAATTATAGGGGTCCCAGAAGAAGAAGAGAAAAAGAAAGGGACTGAGAAAATATTTGAAGAGATTATAGTTGAAAAATCCCCAAATATGGGAAAGGAAATAGTTAATCAAGTCCAGGAAGCACACAGAGTCCCATACAGGATAATTCCAAGGAGAAACTCACCAAGACACATATAATCAAACTATCAAAAATTAAATACAAAGAAAAAATATTAAAAGCAGCAAGGGAAAAACAACAAATAACATAAAAGGGAATCTCCATAAGGTTAACAGCTGATCTTTCAGCAGAAACTGTGCAAGCCAGAAGGGAGTGGCAGGACATATTTCAAGTGATGAAAGGGAAAAACCTAAAACCAAGATTACTCCACCCAACAAGGATCTCATTCAGATTTGATGTAGAAATTAAAACCTTTACAGACAAGCAAAAGCTAAGAGAATTCAGCACCACCAAACCAGCTTTGCAAGAAATGCTAAAGGAATTTCTCTAGGCAGGAAACACAAGATAAGGAAAAGACCTACAGTAACACACCCAAAACCATTAAGAAAATTGTAATAGGAACATACATATCGATAATTACCTTAAATGTAAATGGATTAAATGCTCCAACCAAAAGACATACACTGGCTGAATGGAAACAAAAACAAGATCCATATATATGCTGTCTATAGGAGACCCACTTCAGACCTAGGGACACATACATACTGAAAGTGAGGGGATAGAAAAAGATATTCCATGCAAATGGAAATCAAAAGAAAACTGGAATAGCAATTCTCATATCAGACAAAATAGACTTTAAAACAAAGACTATTAGAAGAGACAAAGAAGGACACTACATAATGATCAAGGGATCAATCCAAGAAGAAGATGTAACAATTGTAAATATTTAGGCATCCAACATAGGAGCACCTCAATATATAAGGCAAATACTAACAGCCATAAAAGGGGAAAACGACAGTGACACAATCATAATACGGGACTCTAACACCCCACTTTCACCAATGAACAGATCATGCAAAATGAAAATAAGAAAGGAAACACAAACTTTAAATGATATATTAAACAAGATGGACTTGATCAATATTTATAGGACATTCCATCCAAAAACAACAGAATACACATTTTTCTCAAGTGCTCATGGAACATTCTCCAGGATAGATCATATTTGGGTCACAAATCAAGCCTTGGTAAATTTAAGAAAACTGAAATCATATCAAGTATCTTTTCTGACCACAACACTATGAGACTAGATATCATTACAGGAAAAAATCCGTAAAAAATACAAACATATGGAGGCTAAACAATACACTACTTAATAACCAAGAGATCACTGAACAAATCAAAGAGGAAATAAAAAATTACTTAGAAGAAAATGACAATGAAAACATGACGATCCAAAACCTATGGGATGCAGCAAAAGCAGTTCTAAGATGGAAGTTTATAGCAATAGAATCCTACATTAAGAAACAAGAAACATCTCAAATAAACAACCTAAACTTACACTTAAAACAATTAGAGAAAGAAGAACAAAAAAAAAACACCAAAGTTAGCAGAAGGAAAAAAATCATAAAGATCAGATCAGAAATAAATGAAAAAGAAATGAAGGAAACCATAGCAAAGATCAATAAAATGAAAAGCTGGTTCTTTGAGAAGATAAACAAAATTGATAAATCATTAGCCAGACTCATCATGAAAAAAAAGGGAGAAGACTCAAATCAATAGAATTAGAAATGAAAAAGGAGAAATAACAACTGACTGCAGAAATACAAAGGATCATGAGAGATTACTGAAAGCAACTATATGCCAATAAAATGGACAACCTGGAAGAAATGGATAAATTCTTAGAAAGGTGTAACCTTTGGAGACTGAACCAGGAAGAAATAGAAAACATGAACAGACCAATCACAAGTAATGAAACTGTGATTTAAAATCTTCCAACAAACAAAAGCCCAGGACCAGGTGGCTTCACAAAAGAATTCTATCAAACATTTAGGGAAGAGCTAACACCTATACTTCTCAAACTCTTCCAAAATATAGTAGAGGGAGGAACACTCCCCAACTCATTCTACAAAGCCACTACCACCCTAACACCAAAACCAGGCAAAGTTGTCACAAAGAAAGAAAACTACAGGCCAATATCACTGAAGAACGTAGAGGCAAAAATCCTCAACAAAATACTAGCAAACAGAATCCAACAGCACATTAAAAGGATCATATACCACGATCAACTGGGGTTTATCCCAGGAATGCAAGGATTCTTCAATATACGCAAATCAATCAATGTGATACACCATACTAACAAACTGAAGGAGAAAAACCATATGATCATCTCAATAGATGCAGAGAAAGCTTTCGACAAAATTCAACACCCATTTATGATAAAGCCATCCAGAAAGTAGGCACAGAGGGAAATTACCTCAATATAATAAAGGCCACATATGACAAACCCACAGCCAACATTGTCCTCAATAGTGAAAAATTGAAACCATTTCCACTAAGATAAGGAACAAGATAAGGTTGCCCATTCTCACCACTATTATTCAACATAGTTTTGGAAGGTTTAGCAACAGCAATCAGAAGAAAAAGAAATAAAAGGAATCCAAATTGGAAAAAGAAGTAGTAAAGGTGTAACTGTTTGCAGATGACATGATACTATACATAGAGAATTCTAAAGACACTACCAGAAAACTAGCAGAGCCAATCAATGAATTTGGTAAAGTAGCAGGATACAAAATTAATGCACAGAAATCTCTTGCATTCCTATATAGTAATGATGAAAAATCTGAAAGTGAAATTAAGGAAACACTCCCATTTACCATTGCAATAAAAAGAATAAAATACCTAGGAATAAACCTATCTAAGGAGACTAAAGCCTTGTATGCAGAAAATTTAAGACACTAATGAAAGAAATTAAAGATGATACAAATAGATGGAGAGATATACCATGTTCTTGCATTGGAAGAATCAACATTGTGAAAATGACTCTACTACCCAAAGCAATCTACAGATTCAATGCAATCCCTATCAAATTATCACGTGCATTTTTCACAAAACTAGAACAAAAAATTTCACAATTTGT
>NW_020174135.1:8079823-8123737 GCF_003031525.2 Neophocaena asiaeorientalis asiaeorientalis
ATACAATAGAGAAAAGACAGCCTCTTCAATAAGTGGTGCTGGGAAAACTGGACAGCTACATGTAAAAGAATGAAATTAGAACACTCCCTAACACCAGAAACAAAAATAAACTCAAAATGGATGAAAGACCTATATGTAAGGTCAGACACTGTCAAACTCTTACAGAAAAACATAGGCAGAACCCTCTTAAGACATAAATCACAGCAAGATCCTTTTTGACCCACCTCCTAGAGAAATGGAAATAAAAACAAAAATAAACAAATGGGACCTAATGAAACATGTAAAGCAATTATACCCCAATAAAGATGTTAAAAAAAGAAGAAAAAAAAAACTACAAATAGAACTACCATATGATGGATGATAAAGAAGATGTGGCACATATATACAATGGAATATTACTCAGCCATAAAAAGAAACGAAATTGAGTTATTTGTAGTGAAGTGGATGGACCTAGAGTCTGTCATACAGAGTGAAGTAATTTAGAAAGAGAAAAGCAAATACCGTATGCCAGCACATATATATGGAATCTAAAAAAAAAAGAAAAAAAATGGTCATGAAAAACCTAGGGGCAAGACAGGAATAAAGACGCAGACCTACTAAAGTATGGACTTGAGGATACAGTGAAGGGGAAAGGTAAGCTGGGACAAAGTGAGAGAGTGGCATGGACATATATACTCTACCAAATGTCAAATATTTTGTGGGAAGCAGCCGCATAGCACAGGGAGACCAGCTCAGTGCTTTGTTACCACCTAGAGGGGTGGGATAGGGAGGGTGGGAGGGAGGGAGACGCAAGAGGGAAGAGATTTGGGAATATATGTATATGTATAGCTGATTCAGTTTGTTATAAAGCAGAAACTAACACACCATTGTAAAGCAATTATACTTCAATAAAGATGTTTAAAAAAAGAAAAGAAAAATGTGTCTTTTACTTTTACTTACAAACCAAAAGCACATTTTGGCCAACCCGATATTTATGCTTTCTACTGAGTAATCAACAAGTAAATATGTCAATAGTGAGCATCTATCTAAATTAAAACTAACTCAAAAGAGTGACTTCTGGGCTTCCCTGGTGGCTCAGTGGTTGAGAGTCCACCTGCCGATGCACAGGTCCTCATTCACTGTCAAGTACTATGGGTACCAAGGAGTTTTGCTACCTTGGGAATCATGCAAGAAACAAGCAGTAGAAGCAGAACTGACTGCATTAGAGGTAACACATACATTTTACACATTATTTGTCATACTTTACTATACAGAAATGTTTGGAAAAAATGAATTTGGATTTAGCTTTTACCACGTACTCTATTTAACCTTTGGTTCACATCTTTAATAAGATAAATTCTAATTTAATTACTTACTAAATATTATGCCATGATTTACCTGCCAAATGAATTTTTAATTATTTGACTTAAAATTAAAAACAATGACTTAAAATTTCTGAGTTGACTCTTTGGCTCACCATGGTTATAAATGAATTTCCTTGTTTTGCTCACCTCTCTACCACTGGCTTTAAATGTCATACGCTTTCCTAAATAGAGGTTAGTTAATAGACCCATGTCTATTTTTTTATATTAAAAATTATATATAAATATGCATAAAGTCAATGCTAAGTGTAGGCCACTGTGACTTATGCTACAATTTGATGCAACAGATATTTCCTCCGAGTTTCAGAATTTTCTTGTTAAATGTAATATGATTATAATGCTCTCTTGTCAGGAGTTCTGACTTTTTTAGTAGGTGATCCAACCTGGGTGAATCATTAATCCCTTAAAAATAAGGTTCATCCTGGGGAAATATACTGACCTCTAGTCTACTCCTGTTGATTCAGTTACGTGTGCTTTCTATTTTCTGTAAAGGTATTAATACTTCATTAGCTACTATATGCCAAAGAAATTTCCCAATTTATAATAAGTGTAATAAAATTAAATTGTGTACTTTGATTCCAGCCTTCTATTTTTTAAGTCCCTTATATATATTTTTGTCATTATAAAGTTCTGTGCATATCCTTTTCAAATACTTAAATGAAGCTTTCCTCCAAGTTTATAAAAGCAAAGATAATTCTTATGTAATGTAATTCTTATCTAATGTAATTCTTATGTAATGAGGAATGATCAACTCCTAATGAGAATTCATTAACTTGTATATCACAAGCTTCTTTTGAGATTTTCCAGAGCAAATTTATATATAAACAAAGAGTTAGTAAGCATTTCCTGTAATGGACCATGAAATACTGTAATGTTAGCTCCTATAAGATGACTTTCCCTGTGTGCAGTGTGATTTATCAATGCAAAGAAACAGCCTGTGCAGAAAGATAGACTCATCTGTGGATACTTTTGGCTGATTAAAAAAAAAATGACAGAAAAGAGAGAAAAGAAACAAGTATGACAAATATTGTTCTCTGCTTTACTTGCAATACATTTGAAAATTCAAGCATTTCACAAACATATTTCAAGGGAAAATATTTATGATAATAAAGGCTTAATATCTAAAACTACATATTTTATATGCCAAGCAGATATTTAATAAATCACGATTAAAGGTATTTAAGAAAACATTATTACTCTTTGCAGAATTCTTTTCACTTTTTTCAATATTTCTAAATCCCCTTACTTAGTATCATCTAATCTTTATTTCTTTATTCTCCAGAAAGATCATAATATCTAAAAGATAGAATATTGAAAAAATGGTGTTTGAACTTTGACCTGGAAAAAACAGAAACCAAATTTATCAGATTATGTCACAGATAATGTTATCAATATAATCACTGAATAGATACATTTTGTGGTAGGCAAAAGTAGACATCAGAATTGGCATGCCCATATGTTCAAATGATTCATTATTACTCATGGGTTTATGTACACTAATGGAGTGAATTATCCAACATTGCCACTTAATCATAGAATATTAAGAGTCTGCATGTTGAGTGCCCTGGGTTAATTTCTTTACAGTTTTAATCTGTTGAAAAGGAAATGTTTAAAAAAAAAAAGGATGAGGACACATTTCAGATTCATGAATGACTGCCCCAACCTTAAGGCCCCGTGGATTTGGCTACATACCCCATTCAAAATTATCTACTTTCCCAAGAAAGTCAAATGTTACCAGTTAAAATATTAAGAGATCTAGAAATTTCTTAAGAAAAATAAAAAGTATACAGTATACATTATTATGTTTAAAATTAAGAATATTTGGTTTCCAAAAACCCTGGGTAAAAATGAATTTATCTCCTTAAAATTCAACTTTAAATTGGGAACAAATTAGCAAAAAGAAACATGAGAGTTTCCTTTAAATGATTATGGAAAGGTTATGGAGGAGCACTTCAGAGTTCTGTGTGGAGTGGCCTTTGCAGTCACCCAGCTCTGGATCCAAACCTCGCTCTCCCCTCACAAGCTTTGGGTCTTCCTGCCACCTCCTCACTTTTCTCCTTTGTAATATTATGATGCTCAGAGAACAACCTCTTCATAAGATTTTGTGAGGAGTAAATAATATTTTTTAAGTTCTTAATATAGAGCTGAGGAAATTGTAGTCACTCAACATATACACTGGCAGAAATACAAAATAAAAAAGAATGTGCCCTACATTTTCGGCTGCAACTACTGAAATGAATACCTAGCTGAACAAATAAGACAAAGTGTGTGCTCTCAAGATGCCTAGCGGGCATTAAATTTATTTGTGTTATCATCCAAGAGAAGAAAGGAGATTCAGAAAGAGAGGGGCCTTTCTGTATCACCTGTCTATAAAGCAGAAGAGATTATACAGTTCACCTGAGGAAGGCCCTCCATTTACTTGAGGAAATTAAGACACAGAGTGATTTAATGATCTGTATGTTTCATGGTGAAGGCAGGTCTAGAACCAAGGTTTCTTGCTTCTCATAACAGTGTTATTTATTTTCCTCCCCAAACCCCATTACCTCAAATCTAATCCTGAGCTAAACATTTTTTTTGAAATGGATAGAATTTGTCTCAATTTTTTTTTTCAGAAGATTGTTACATAAAATGGAATAAAGGAGAAAGAAATATTAATCCAAGGAATATGCTGGAAGTAATCGTATGCTCCAGTTTGCAGTTTAAGGCATATAGGTGTCTTTATCTACAATCCTCTCCAATATAAGCAATCTACAACTACAACGTGGTATAGAAATTTTTATCATCTGGTTATTGTAAAGAAAAGGACTGCTTCTGCATTCAAAATGGTTTACCCTATATCTACACAATGAATTGTTCAAAAAGTATTTTTAAGAAAGAATAAGATGTTTCTAGATTAGCAATAAGAGGCACTTTATATAAGATAAATTCATATTTAAATATCAAAATAATATCATTCAAAAATAAGAGACACAGCAAAAACCTGGACTAAACTCACAGAAATACTAATAGATTATGTAGTGTCAACACTGAGTAAGAAAGAACCCAAAAAAAGGTAAAATGGACTCAATTATCCATAGTTGGTCAAAAACCCATTGACAAGATCTACAGAGCTGGAATCTGAGAGAAGCTGACACAGAGATGTGTACGTCAGCTCAGCAAACAGTTCAGGAAACATTCAGTGAACATCCACCCTGTGATAGGTATGTGTCGATGAGTTGGAATTTAATGACCACTAGCTACTCGCCAAAATCTGTTTTTGTCTTGTCCTGGACACACAGCCAGACTATGTTTCCTAGCTTCCCTTGCAGTTAGCTACAGTCACTCCATTCTAGCCAGTGGTTACAGCTGGGAGTGTTCCAGGCCACTTGCATGCTTGGTCATAAAGCCCTTCTACACATACTCTTCTGCTCTCTACTATCTTCTATCAGGTGGGGAAAAACAAAACAAAACCCAAGCAAACAAGAGCAAAGCCCCAGCAGACTGTTTGTCAAACACCCCTTCCCATTATTACTTTCCCCAAGGAGGCTCTTCAGACATCTTTTTTCCTTAATCCTCCCTCCTCATGAAATTTTAATACTATGGACATATTGTATATCTGTTAACATACTGTGTCTCTTTAGAAGGCCACAAACTATTGTAATATCTAAAATATTTCATCCTCACCCCCCGAAAAACAATTTTCACCATGTTGAGAATGCATACCTTAGGGGATCATGAAACCACAAAATGGAAGGTGTCAGGGTCCAAGTTAGATGGCTATATGAGCATGAAATACATTCCAGTATGTTGAGGCATTATACTTTTTAGGCCCATATGTTATAGCAGTTTAGGCTATCCTAAGTAGGCTAGTACAAGTGTCTTTAAAATGTATTTATATAAAATGCAATAATATTCCTTGCCTGTTTAGCTATACAATCCAACAGTTGGCCAAAAACAACCAACTGTAAAGTGTCTATACACAAAACACAAAATAATTTCTCTAGACAGTAGAGACTTACAGATCATATTTCCCTTTAAAAGATAAAGTCTGACCACAATGTGATCAGGCTGCTAGTTTATCCCTTCAAACACAGAACTCCCTTCAAAACAAACATAAGGAGAAGGTGGGTTGGGGTAGAGGGTGGGGCAATGAAGGGCCTAATTACAACCCAGTAACCTAATCGCACTGCCCTCAGAGCTGTCTCTATAGAAAACTCATCATCATTTCTTAGAATATCCCCAAACCCAATATTTCTCACTTTAAACACATAGTAAACATAGTAGTAAAAACATTCTGCAGTCCAAATAGTTCCCTTTTGTGTTTCCACAAAAATATAGAAGCTTATCAAAATGAAATAAACTTAGAACCCTTTAAGTTCACATTTACATTAGTTCTGGAATATAAAATAAATGCAACATGTAGAGTACATAAATGCAAGATAACTTATTATTTTAAAAATTTAAATTAAATTGTATGATATAAGCACAGTGAATGCTTCCTGAATACAAATTGTCCTCTGATATATTTAATTAGGTAATGAAATATTCTAATTCTTATTACTTTGACAGTTAAATTTCTGTTATTTTCTTCCAATCATTTTAATTTTTTAAATATACAGGCAACTGAAGGTTCAGCTGAAATTCTATCAACTAATGATAATTTATGTCATTTTTTTTAATTGGAAGAGAGGGGTGGCAGATTTCCCAATTCATCTATTATGGCTTCATGAGTGTGAAAAAAAAACATTCAGCTTAATAGCATGTGTCACTTAAGGGACTAAATTTATTGAATAAAAAGTGATCCTTTGATTTCCCAAGTATAAAAAAGTGGTGTCAGATTAGAATAAGTGTAAGAAAAATCTCTACCAAGAATTTGCATTATGACTAAGAAAACTGATAATCTCAAAAACAAATTGTAAAACCTACCTTAAATTGTAAGATGTCTGAACTATCGGAATGTAAAAAACTAAAGTGATTGATCATGCTTCTAAGTGAGATGTGTGATGTGAAGCAAAATCAGAGTAATTGGAGGGTGCTCTAGCAGGTGAAATAAAATAGGCTTTTCAAATACATCACGTTTGAGAAAAAAGTCTGTGTGTATGCGTGCATACAATTGCTACAGTGATTTGTGTTTTCTATAGATATCTTAACATTGTACATAATCAATATTCACTTTTTAACTAGGCTTTACTAATACAGTATACCTAAATGTAACCAAAGAGCCATTTTGGGGATATAGAAAGGTAAGTTAACCATCAAAATGCCGCTTTCTGACAATTTTCAAAGGAAATCACTTAGTCACTACTAAAATATTTTGACCCTTATATTTATACAATTTGACAGTTATGGGTGGGTAGCTGACATGCTGCTTTCCAATAGATTATAAAAGTTATTCCCCAGCAGACACAGAGCAGAAGCCCAGAGCCCATGATTTGAGGAACGTGGCACATTCTTAGTTTCAGCCCCTTCACTCTGTTCCAGGTGACCTTCCACAGGATCCAGTCAGCACAGAGACACAGCAGACCTGACTGCATGTCACTCATCATCACCCTTCTACAACAGTGGCACTCACTGAATTATTTTCCTCAGAATAGTTTAGTATATGATAAATCGGTAACAGTCACTATTAGGGCAGTCAGTCAGTGAGATTTGCCTTTATTAGTGTCCTGAGAACACCTGTAATAAAAACAGCCTGTAAAAATATGAATCTACGTCTTGCATACATAATGTCATGTAAATATGAATCAAAATATCTGGGTCCTTTATGGCTTGCATTGCCCTATGTTTACTTGTAGATCTTTCCAGCAAGGTCAGTGTGGTTATCACAATTCAGTCCTAGGAAACTTCTGATGTTAGAGAAATTAAAGAGGAGCAAAAGGAAAACCATAAACCAAACAAGTAAAACACTAATGCTGGCATAGCAGGCAACACAATTACTCTCTTGATTTTCAGAATTGTGTGCAACTATAGTAATACATTTTGTCACAAAATATTAAAGACCAGGTAGATTTGGTGATTCTAGTTATACTATACACACACAAAATTTCTTCACTTTGTGCCCATACACTCCATCCCTACTTGACCTAAGAAAGGTAGGACCCAAGAAAATTTTATCGAATTATCAGAAACTCATTCTCTGAAATATTTAGAAGCTACTGAGATGGTTCATGGTTAGAAATTTAAAATCAAATTAAGTCGATGTACTTGACCCATTAACTCCCAGAAAATTTCAAACAAGACAGAAAGAAGAATTTAAGTTGAAATACCAACTTAAATTTTGCACTGTTTTTAATGCTTAAAATACTCAGGTCTCCTGGTGTTTCTGCCTTGCTGAGGCAGGAACTGAAGCTTCGTAGAGTCCACCAGCAGGGGCTTCCATAAAAGCCACATGCTTGCCTCAGTGAAGCCAATGCAAAGGCAGTCTGATGGAAAACCAAAGCTTTTATAAAGTGGAAAACTTAGCAGGTTAAATGGTTCCATTTCGGGTAGAAAACTCTTTACACAGCCTTTCTATCCATTTGGTCAAAATTGAAGTTTTTAGTCTTATGAGACACTGAAGGGTGAAATCAAGGCTTTACTAGCTTTGATACCCCTGCTGTGTGGAATTTCTGAGAGAGAAAAGCCCTCTGGTAGGCCATGTTTTCTGCTCAAATTAAGACTTCTGCTCCAATCCAATATAACTGACATTGAGTTTTCAATGTCTTTTTCAATGTCCTTTATAGGTTTGAAAAATACATAACTTTAAACATACCAATCTTTACTTGTGATGATTTACAATACATTTGACTAAAATCCTAAACAACTCATTGAGCACCAATTCCTAATCTTCTAGCTGATCTGCCTTATTGCTCTCATCACCACCACCTGAGCACACACCTATTCTGCCATTTCATCATGACCTCCAGCCCATCACCCTGTAATTTCTCCACCACTTACATTATTAAGCTTAGGTACCAAGAGCCATCATTTCAACTACTTTCTTGACCTACAATAAGTGTTGTTCCCCTCTATTCCACCTGCCCAAAAAGGCATCAGTCATACTCTTGACAGAAAAAGGTCCCTGCATCAGCATACATCTGGTCTTCCTCCCGATTTACCAAAATAAAAGAGGTGACAGCATCCCATTGTAGCCAATGCATCCATCCATGTTCAGAAAATTTAAATTACTGGTTATCTCCTTTCTGCCTCATAATTTCAAACCCTACCTCTCCACTCACCAGCAGTAAAAAGGCTCATGTATCTAATAAAAGAAAAATTACTCCACTACCTAATATAATTATTATTCTATTTCTCTTTTTCAAAAATTTCACAATCAGACAACTTAAAATAGTGGTCTATAGTAGCTTCTTCCATTTCTTCCCCTTTCACTCCAATCTATTCCTATTCCATTCCAATGGCTTCTGCCCCATTACATCTCTGAAAAGCTCTGACCAAGATCACCATGGACTCCCATGTCCTAAATGCAAAGGATGTCATTTAGTCCCTGTGTGCTCTCAGCAGCACTTGACAGAGGTGACCGCTTCCTTTTCCTGGAGTCAGTGTTTTTCAAGCAACACCACCTTCAACTTTTCCTTCTTCTGATGCTCTTTCACAGCCTACTTGGCCAACGCCACCTTCTCTAACTACTTATCATATATGATTTCTATGGGATCAATACCAGTGTCTTAGTTTTGCTTCCTCCACTGACAGTTATTAACCTTTTCATCATCCCAACAGAATCAATCATCACCTGTGAGTCCAAAATTCTGAAATTCATACTTATAATCCAGATAGCACCTCTGATATCTAAGCCCGTATAATACAATCGTAACTTCATAACTGAAATGTTTTGAGCTCTTATTCTGCTCTGACCATGAGGATAAGCTCTCTGAAGTATCTTATTTAATACTCACGCATGCTCTTTAAGGTAAATGTTTATTATCACCACCACTTTATAAATGAGAAAACAGTCTCAGATCAAAGAGGTGCTCAGGTCACACAGTTAGCAGGTGGAGAAATCAGAATTCAACAGCGTCCCAAGTTTGAGTTTGTTAACATTACCTAACTGCCCACTTATTGCCTGCAAATGAGATGTCTGTAGTGCTCCAAACTAAACACACCTGAGAGAGATCTGGTGACTGCCTTGGTTCCCCTCTCCCATTCCCTAAGAAAAATCCATCGCATGTCCTGTTCTTGATGACATACTTCTAATCCTTAAATTATCTGCAATTATATAAGACCCTGCTTGTCTAGCAGCCTTTACAAACCATTAGGGCATTTTCTGTCTTGGTCACTATTGTATCCCCAGAGGAAGAGAAAATATTTATAATTATTTGACTTAAAAAAAAAAAAGAAACTCTAACCGATGGACTAACTGTATTTACTATTGATTTCATATCATGTGTAATTATAGAAATTTAGAACTACAAACCTCTTGTCATTTCGACAGCTATGAGGCCACTTCTCAGTTAGGAAAATTTCGATTCAATATATCATGTACTAGATAAAATAGACCACTTACATGAGGAGAGGGAATAGGGGAGGTAAAAACCATTGAGCATTAACAAATAAACGCTATTAGCAGAAGCTAAGTTTCTTATTAACACAGGGCCTTTCATGCCTGCCAGAGTGGTCTTGCATTATAGGTGCTCACGCTATGGAATAAATGAATACATGCTTACATAACTGAATGAAACAACGTTCATGTGTCAAGCATTAACAGGGTGTAATAGACATAATCTTATTTAATGTTCACAATATTTCTATGAGGATTTTTAATCAGGAATCTAAGACTTGATGAGGTTTAAAAACCTATCCAATGATAGATTTCGGAACAAATGCATGTCTGATTCTGATGTCCACACTTTCTTGTGCACCTCACTGCTTTCCCATTCCATATGCTGACTCCATTTATTTTAGACTCAAGTATTTCCAGGTAGTAGAAACACATGAAGTTTCAAACAAACTCTAATCTTTGGCTTGTTTATTGTCTGAACTTCGTATAAGCCGTTGGCAGGAGAATATTGTTTGACCTGTAAAAATCTTAAAGAATGACTTAAAATTTAGTGTTTTCCTGATGCATTTATTCTTGATCTTCCAAATTTTGCTTCAGATAATAAGTTGAAATTTTTAATTTAGAAACAGGTATCCATACTGCACTTTAATTATAAATATACTCCATAAAGAATGATGAACACAAATCAAACTTGAATAAACCTCGGAAGGAAAAAGCATTTCAAAAGTGAAATGCAGCTTGAAGTAGATATGGAAAGAAGGTAGTGCCACGAAGATATTCATTACATAAGGGGGTTTAATAATAACAAAAGTTACTCATGGAAGCGAGGGCAATCATTGTCATTATGGAACTATTTTCACAGTAGCTCAGGTATTTATGACTTTTAATGTGTGTGAAAATAACAGACATTTACTTTCAATCAATTGAACAACTATGTCTATTGTAGTTGTTCTAAAGGAGAATTATATTCTCATTAGCTCCTGTCTCCTGGAATATTATACTGTTTTTTAATTTATATTGATAGATACCAAGAGCAAGTCAAAGATAAAGAGTTTAAAATCTATTTTTCCCTAATGTGTGTTTTATCGATAAGTATACATATTTGATCTCATAATCTGATTCATTATTGCTGGTGCAAAGAAATAATAGACATTTTAATAGGTAGAAGCACTGATTAATATAAAGTTGTAAATCTGGGGACCACATTAATTAAACAGAAAAAAAATTTTTACATTTTCTCCTAGTTAACTTTCTAGGTTAGAGTGTGAAACTTTTCTAGCCCTTACATATTTAAAAATAATCTGTATTACTACCACTATTGTTATAATGTAAATATTTAAGAAAATCTAATAAAATAGTCCTGCACTACATTTCTCACGAAAAGTTAGCAAAAGCCATAATATGTCCACGTTGGCTTTCTTTCTTTTCACCCTCATTTTTCATCCAGTTTTAACAATATTTGGCTAATTTATTATTCCCATCAGAAGAAACTCTTAATTTATAAACGTAACATCAATCAGAATATTTGAGTTTTAAGTAGTTTGTTCATAAAAAGCAATGTGTTAAGACGTTGGTGTTTTATTAATTCAGTCTTTAAAATATGTCTCATAGCTTTTGTATAGCTAGTGTGCTACCAAAATAACTGAATTATTAGAACAAACGTGTGTCCACTGTAACGGTGCTCCCCAGTTTAACCGTTTGGCAGTGGGCTTTGTGGTAGGGGAATGATCATCGGTAGGTACATTTATAGACCGGTGTGAGATCTTCCGAATAAACACTTGCTCAGAGTGACATCTTCCTGCCAGTTTTTAAAGATCAGCGCTGCTCATCTGAATTGGTGTAACCAAGCAGGACCCTATGAGGCCTTCCCTGAACAGACCCCTCACCCATGTCCTCTGCCTTCCTTTTGTCTGTAGAAAAATTTTAGTCAAAGAATAAACTTAGAGAAGTGAGAAAATGCAGAAAGAAAGGAAAACCATCAAGCAAGACAAAATAATACTTTAGCCATTAAACAAAGTCAAGGACCTTTAGTTCTCCCTCAAGGACTATAGATAATAATCTGAACCACATCCTTTGAGCTGTTTTGCAGATACTGAAACCCTCACCAGGTGGAAGATGTTAACTGCATGCTGCCCACAAGCATATAGACTCCAGACCGGTTGGAACCAGAAGGTTGATGATGCTGACTCCCCATGACCTCACGACCGACCGGTCAGAACAATGTCCACGAGCTGACCATGCCCCGCTCCTTGAACACAAGACTTCTCACGACCCCCTCCAGGGCAGGACACACAGTCTTGAGGGCATGAGCCCACTGTGGCCCCCTTTGCCAGGCAAAGCAATAAAGCCCTTTCTTTCTACTTCACCCAAAACTCTGTCGAGATTTAATCCAGCACTGGTGTACAGAGGCCGAATTTTGGCAACATTAGTAACCAAATATAAATACAAGATGAAATAATTGATGTCACAGCCTGGGAAAGCACTGACACATTGTAGATACTCATGAAACAAGAATAGAGAGACGTTACTCACAATACGTAAGGGAGGAGGCTGTGTAGTCAACAACATCATGTAGAGAAGCTGAAATCAGGAAATGGACTATTTGGAGCTCCATTTCATTGTCTGATTTGATGACACCCCCATGCCCCGGTGGAGGGTGCGACTAGGAGAGAAAAGTAATCCCGAAGAGAAATAGCGTCTGGAGGAGCTCACCTCAGAAGAGGGCTGGAGGGAGGTCGAAAACGGAGAGCCGCGTCCTGGATTCTTTTCAACTCCCTCCCTCCCGTCCCTTCCAAGGTGATTGGGCGTGGTGTGGTGATTGTGAAAACCCAAAACAAATGGAGACCAGCCTCGAAAATTCCCTGAGCAGACAAAACCAATTTAGTCACACAAACAAGTTTAATGCAGATTATTTTGCCAGATTAGCATTACCTGGGGCCTTTCTTGCTTATGTGTCTGGAAACCATAAGCCAAAACTTAAACTGTTTCCCAAAATTGATACGAGGTAACCACTAACCAATCCCTATCATTTAAGAAAACTCTAATATTATAACCAACTTCTGTGAAGGATAAACAGTCACTGCCTCCTCACTATATAAGCTGCTTTATCTCAATACACCCCTGAGCCTCCTTCCATATTTGGTTTGAGGGCTCCTGGTTCGTGAACTGTCTCTTTGGTGCACACACAATAAGCTTTTACTAATGGCTACCTTGGTGGTGCACTGGTTTTCTTCTGCTGTGGCTCAACGTTTGACCTGATATGTGCTCACACCTTCTCAGATGAGCTTTGCACCGAGCAGAGGGGCAGAATCTCCTTTTGAAGTCATTCATCATGTCATCCTTTAGGAAAGGAGCCTCTCTAGGTAGAGAGTAAAGAAATAAGTGAAGAGGACCTCAGCTTAGGGAAACCTTGAATCTTTGGGCCATTGTGATGGGAGGAGACCATGAAAGTGCATCCAGGATAAAGGAATGGGAGGGCTGGTTGCTGGACGCCTGTCTGTAAACTCAGGCCTCCCTTTTTGGGTCTACATCCTGGCTGCACATAAAATCACTTGGTGGAAGTGGGGTGCTTTAAAAAAAATGCTATCACCTCAACAGGCCGGATTGACTTCATGACTATCTGGGGAGTGGTATCTGAGTACTTCTTAATAACTTCCCCCAAGTGAGTCTAATACGAAGCTAGGGCTGAGAACCAACGGGTTGCAAGACTGTTCTCTCGGAGAGGCTGTGGATGCATGGAAGATGGGAGGACTTAACAGGGTGCTTATCCGTAGCAGGATCAGAGAACTGTCATTTGGGGGAACATTTGTTCTTCCTGCTTTTTCCATGCTTCCTTTCTGAGTGCTTCAGCTGTAGCAGTGGTTCTTAATGTGTGGTCTTCAGACCAGCAGCATAAGCATCACCTGGGAGCTTGTTAAAGATGTAAATACTCAAGCCCTACCACGGACCTTCCCAATCAGCAAACCTGGGGATGGAGACTAGTAATCTGTGTTTTAACATGCCGTCTGGGTGTTTCTGGAAACACGCTAAAACTTGAGAATTACTGGCAGAAAGTAAGAGGTTGATACAACTCAGCTAGGCTAAGGCGGGGTCAAGAGAAGAATTCATTTCTTCAGGGCTTGACCAGAGTTCACAGGTCGATGAAGCCCAGCATGAGCTAACAGGTAATGTCAGTGGGACTCTGTGGTGACCTAAATGGGAAGGAGATCCAAAAAAGAGGGGATGTATGTATACGTGTAGCTGATTCACTTCAACATTGTAAAGCAACTATATCCCCCCCGCCAAAAAAAACCATCAGCGACCAAAGTGAGGGCCCTGGCAGATAAGAGTCAGTGAATCTACTTGCTTCCTTGCACATGGAAATATTCTTTCCAATTTGAAATGCTCTGGATCCAGCATGTTTTGATGTTGTAATATTGTTGATATTTCCAACCAAATCTGCTGCATTAAGGAAGAGGTGAGGCATGCGTCAGTAGAAATAGAGAGATCTGCTAAGTGTCGGAGGGAAGGAGGGAGAGAGGGGCAGAGACTATATCAGAAGTTATAAGACTAATTTTAGTAAACTAGGAAGTTCAATCATTTCACTCATAGGAGAGTTCCCTGGTTGGTTATGATGCCCTACGGCAGTAAACGTGGGACAAAACAAGCACTTCATGAGAGCTCTGTACAAACGGCAAGTTTTGCTGATGAGCGCCTGTCATAGTAAATTAAAAGCACTCCCCTGGGATCCATATATTCATTATTATGAATCCACCCACAGCAAATGCAGGCGAATCATGTCCCAGGATGCCATGTACTCTGTGTTGGTGTCTACTCACGTGTGATATTATTTTCCAGGTGGTATAAAGACAGCAAGCTTAATGCGATTTTGTTACCAAGGTTGCTTCTAGCTCTTTAAATTCTAGTTCAGAGGAAGGCTGCATGACTCAAATATTTTTTTTTCATCATTCAGTGGAAACCTGCATTCGAATACAGGTTCCTCTATTTGTTGGCTGTGTTACTTAACCTCACAGGATGTCAGGTTTCTCAGTTATAGAAGGGGCATGATAAAAAAAAAATACCTATCGGCAACTTTTATATGATGCCATGTTTGCAGCATACCTAGCTCAAGGCATGGTACATACTTTGTGCTCAATTTGTGGAAGCTGTTTTCTGTATATTATGTTAGCATCATGTACACTTTGTATAGTTTGCAGAAGTATTTTATACAGAGATGTAAGTATGTATCCCAGCCCCTGTCAGAACATCAGATCCAAGTGCAGTGTAGTAGCACGGTGTAGTTCCCAATTGTTGCTGTAACAAATTATAATACACTTAGAGGTTTAAACAACGCAAATATATTATCTTAGAATTCTAGAGGTCAGAAGTCTGTCATGGAAACAACCTAAGTGCCCATCATCGGATGAATGGATAAAGAAGATGTGGCACATATACACAAAATACTTTTATGAAGCCTCTTCAAGGGCGAATGCATTCTTAGTCTATATTAATTGAATTTGAGCAACTAGTTAGATTGAAGTAAAAATTCTGTTTGTTACACTGCTGAAGGGTTTCATTGATACTAACTTCCTAGTACTTGTTTTAATATTATCAGATCATGGTCTTTTGAAGAGCAGGAGTTTGTCTGAAATTTTATATACATTTCTGTAAATTTTTCTTTGAATAAATTAGTTTGGAGCAGTCAAAAAAAAAAAGAAGTCTGACATGGGTCTTACTTGGCTAAAACTTCCACTTTGAACTTCTAGCCTCCAGAATTATGAGAGAATAAATTTCTGATGTTTAAGCAACCAGGTTTGTGATGATTTGTTATGACAATCCTAGAAAATGAATACAGCCATCTCCTTTGGAACCCTGTTACTTCTGGCTACTCTTCATGAAGTTGGGGCTCTTCCTCATAAAGAATATGCACTGAATTATGTATTGTACACTGTTATCTGTATCACATGCTATAATGCAGCATTCCCGGGGGCAGGGATTTTTATCATTATTATTATTATCTGTTTGTTTGTCTTCCCACAGTACCTACAAGAGGACCTAATGGCTTTTTTTTATGTTTAATAATATGGTCCCTCAGGATACAGCATCATTCAGATTCTTGCCAAAATTCAACTACACTTTTGAAATAGCATAGCATCTTGGTAATTAAGTCCTTGTTATAAAACAAGAATGCAAGAACACATGAAAAGTTCACCACAAAAAGCACTGACGTTATTTTTGCACAAATCTTGGAAGCACACATCTGAATAAACTCTAATACCTCAACACAATTTTGACTGGAGAAACTATAACTACCTCACCCTCACATTTACAAATACTAAGAGGATTTCCATAACGAATTCAGGACTTAAATAGGAAGAGAAATTTTTGTTTGGCACTAAATTTGCAGCAGATTTCAACTTCGCATTGTGTACCTCTAGAAGAATAAAAAGACTTTCAGGGAAACACAGTTCTGTACGTTAAATCTCCTCATATTCCAGTATGATCACTACCTTAACAAGAGGAATAGTTTTTCCAGACACTGAAATGCTGTTTCTGAATGTCCAAATTTAATTGCTGAAATATGCCTGGTAGAGTTTATGAGGAAGCCAATGTTTTTCAGCTCAACATAGGTAAGAAATTTATACTTATCTCTCTCAGGTTTTGCCATAGAGAAGCCTAGATTTCTGCTCATAAGAATATGGTCAATATAAGTTTTTCAATCCCTCTACTACTGTCCAGATATTTACATAGATACTGAATAACCTATTTTCATTGTCACTTTAAATATATTGTGCTGGTAACTAGCAGTTGGGGAAATTATTTAATGTTACGCCATTTATAAGTAATAAAAATATAATCTATATAATGGAATACACCTCTCCAAATAGATATAAAAATATAAACTACATCAGGGAGTAGTTTTCTCCAGCACACATATGAAAAAAATCTATCCATATTTCACATGTATTATTAAGCATGCCTGTGTATGTGATTGTGATCATGCCTTTCCCTTTTCTTTTTATATATAACACATACTTGATAGCTAGAAGCCAAATACCACTTGCATATCCTAATTCCCTGATTTCTCTTGAAATAGAAGAGTTATTTTAACCTACTTAAACTCTATTTTCCTTTAAAAACTGTTTATTATAAAGAATATATTTGCTTTTAATACTGCAATGGTTTTAATTTATTAGAAAATAAATTTTGATTTATTGGAATTTATTGGGAACTCATTTCAAATTTTCTTAAACGAAGAAGAAAATTCCTTGACACAAATAACTGATAATCCCAGGGGCATCTTAATCCAGGCCATGTTGAAGGCAGAGGCTCAGTGTGTCTCCTGGTCAGGTCCCACTCGAGGTTTCTACTCTCACTTTTCCAGGTGGCTCCATGTGATGGGAAGATGGCTTTTACAGCTCTAAAGCTATACTTTTTCAGGTTTAATTTTAACAGACAAGAAAATGTGTCTCTGAAAAGTCTAAGCATCATTACACTAAATTGTCTCTGATATGGTTACTTGCCCATACTAGTGTGTGTGCCCAGAAATCTTAAATATTTTGATTAGCTAAAGATGAATCACTTACCCAACCTAGAGGTAGAGGGGGTGTCAGCCCTACCCACAAGATGGGGCCTGAAATTTGGGGATGGAGTTGAACCTAGAGGGAAACCAATGCATGTTAAGTAGAAGCCAGGTGAATAGAGGTTAGGGGCCTGTAAACAACAACCATCCACGAGGCTTTAGAAGACAAAATGAGTATTGAATCTCCAAAAGTATTTAATTTTCTAAGTTTTGCTTTGATAAAATAGAGATTTATGTGTAGATTTTATATCTTCTGATCTCAGGTGACCATGTCATTATTCTAAAAAAAAAAAAATTAGGAACTTCTTACTTGTCTTTATTATATTGGATTTATCACTATTTGGCCTACCACATCGTCATATGTATATGTGACAATGTCTTGTGTATATGTAGCTCTGCATGTCTGTGTGTATAAAGAGGGGAAAATGTAATATGTGTTTCTATAGTATACATATGGCAAACAAAAGGAGTGGGCATATTCTTATGTCAGGAGTGACAGTGTCACCCTGTCCATTTTCTACTTGAGATTTATTTTCAGGTTGTATACCAATAAAAATAACTCTGTATTTCTATGGTGAGGCAAACACTGATTGTACTTCCGGCTTTTGGAATAAAAAGAGATAAAGATTCAGAGCAAAACATTGCCATTCTTAGGTAAATAAGTAATCAACAAGTATTTTGCAGAGGATGGTAACAGAAAACGTCCAAACTAACCATTTGACACAGGCTTGATAATTAAAGAAACTAAACTGTGTCATTAGCATACACCAAGAATAATCTGAATTCATGAAGTCCCTAAAACAATATACAAAGGTACTTTAATTTCAGTGCTGATACATTTGGACAGAGAACAACAGGATCTAAGGATAAAGCAACTTGAAAAGATCATAACATAACAATTCCTTTAGCTGCACCAACTAAGTATAACTGCCAGATTCTTCCAGGGGGCTAGTTAGGAGGTTAATTTAGGAGATCCCATGACCCTCTCTTTGTGCTTGCCCTACCACTTCCACGGCACACAAACTCTGGCTGAGCAAGTCTCCTCCCTAGACTCACCAGCATTCCTTGAAATTCTATCACCAGCCCAGGGACTTGGGAGACAGTAGACATAGACTGCAGAGTCTCAGAACCTCAGCTTTCTTCCAAGTATCTCTCCCCAAAGCCATGAGACACTTAAAATAATCTCAGAAAAGAAAAGGAAAGAAAAGAAAATTAGTGGTTTTCAAGGAACTTAATTTCCCCTAAAAAACAAACTTCACCAGTAGCAAATGAGCTCTTGCCCTTCTTCACTTGGTGTGGAATGCTCTTATATCACTCTTCCAGGTAACTATTTCCTTCCATCTTTCTGATCGCAATCTGAATCATCATTTCCCAGGAAGAAGCAATGACATGAATCTACTAATATGCAGCATTTAACAGAGTCACCATGGTAGATCTCTACGCTGATGATTTGATTTGACTGTAGTTTTCAGGAGGACAGCTGTAATAGCGTGTGTCTTGCCACCCTTATATCCCCTATCTACACTGTGTCTGTCTGAAACATACAATAGATTGACTATATCAACATTTTTCCAGACTCCTTCTAGTTCCCCCTTTTGTAATGCTAAACATTTGTGTTTTCCTGAGTCTCTTGTAGCTAGAGTTTCAGATTAAGATTTAGATGCTGGAAAAGAGATGCTCTCAAGCGAGGCTTGGATTTAGAGCTGATTTCAGTGGGAAGAGAGTCAACAGGAAGTTACAGAGCTAGCAGGCCCAATGCTATGGGTGACTTCCTTACCCCCAGCTTGTAGCTAAGGTGGAGTGATCATGGAGGTATGGATGAAACAGGGACATCCGAGCCCCATGTCCTCCTGATAAATTCCCGGGGGAACCCATTCTCTAGTTAGGCTCATTCCATGGTGGTCTACCAGGAGTCTTTCTTGTACATCTAAAGCAGAGTCTGCTCCCCCGATCCTTTGAAATCATTTGATTCCTTGCATTGTACACTTTTGTTATTTATCTATTTTCTGATCCCTACACCCGAACTCTGAGTGATACAGAATTCAGTAAATGTTTGTGGATTAAATCAACAGACTAATGAAAGTAGGTGCTACCTGGCTTTAAATGAAATTTCTTATACCTACACTAGATAGGATGAGATAATTTGAACCTTTTATAAAATCATGTCTTAATGTTATCTTTTTATTCTTTGTAAATTATATGTTACAAACATGTGAAATAAGTAGTGAGATGGATTACAACATTTGAAAGCTCGTGTTCCCTACATTACAGGAAAAAACCTTAAAATCCTTTTAACTCATTTTGAAAAATAATTCTTCATTTATACTTCTTATACAGCTATTAAAACTAAAAGCAGACTGAAATTGATGTTTTCTTTCTTAAAATGGATTACCTGCTAATAAGCAAAAAGTAGATAAGACAAATCTAACAAGAAGAAATATTAAGAGGGACATTTCTTATACAGTACAGGTTAGGCTAATAAGCAGTGACTCATTCAAATATAGACCAGAAAACATTAAAACTCAGATAATTATCTGGAGAGAAGGACACATTTGGGTTTTAAAAATTTGTAGATCTGAATTTTTTTTCTTTTTTCCTGTATTGTACATAGAGCCAAAGGACATAGTACTAATTATAAGATGCTCGTTAATACGGGTAAAAAATACTCCAGCTACACCCCAGCCCCCAATCATGCCAAATACACAGTTTCTTTGGGAGAAACTGAATTAATTCTATCTGGCTTAAGGTAGGATAATTAATTTCAACTGGCTAAAGGTAAAATTAGTCTTGTAATACAGACTCAGCCAGCTAATTATTTCTCCATACGTTACTGCTCCCCTAAACCTGCCTCACCCTGGCATGGCAGACCTCTCACATTTCACTGCTTGTCCTCCACACTGTCAAGGACATGCCACTAAAACAGCCACCAACATGCCTCCAGTGCACAGAGAACCAGATTTTCAAGCACTGGTGTAGCAGATTGGAAAATAAATTTCATTTGTGATATTTATTTAAATTCACTCTAAAGTGTATAAAACATCCTTGAAAATAAATAATTAAAAATTACCATTAACAGATATTTACCCCAATCATCATCCTCCCTAAAGTTACACACACATACACACACACACACGCACACACACAAACTTCAGTAATGCCAAATCAGAACCAACCTGAAGTCATGACAGTTATCACAAAGGGTATTATAAAATATTTTAAGAACGTTGATGTTAACTGGTGGTTTTCCAAGTCTTAGAGCACAAAGAAGTCACCTAGCTATTTGTTTTAAAATAGATACATTTCTAGTTCCCAAGTCACATGCCTACTAATTCAGAATTTTTATTTTCAGACAGCACCCTATCTGGGACAGATAGGATCAGGATGCGATATTAAGAAACATCTACTCTAGGAGATCAGAACATCTAACCTCTTTTTAAATTCCTTCTCTTCACCATGTAAATTCTACCAAATGTACATGAAGTAACATGCTTTCAGAGTAATAGAAAATAGAGTGTGAAATATGAGTGTTATATGTAATTATTATTTTTGATTGATTTCCTATACATTTTGCACTAAAATAGAGCCACACTCACAAAAGAAAAAAAAAGAAACTATGTAATAGAAAATTAAATAGAAATTGGTTAAAAAGCAAAGAGATGATTCTTGTTAGTTACTGATGTGTTGACGCATCCTCTCCTCGATTTTCCTAGAATTTAGAGTGAATTAGAAAGGCTGCCAAATGCTGTGGAGATTTAAATACTATTAAATTAAGCATAATAAATTGATAGGGAAACAGAAAGTGATGGCCAGTAGCAGAGAAATATGAAATGAAAAATCTCTCAATTATGTCAACAACCATATTAAATTTAACTGTGTGAATTAAAAAGAAATAGATTCAGCAAGTAGAAAGAGTACACTAAGCTGTACCAGGAGCCAACAGCTATTTTAGTGAAAATAAACTGAAATTCCAAAGAAATATTACGTTGTCCTCATGAACCTGAATGAGTGTCTTTATTTAAATCAGTAGCTAAATTTTGGAAAACATAATAGGATCATGAATTCGGGTAATGGAAGAGTCTCAGGTATTTATTCCAAACTCTTCTTTTAAAAATTAAAAAACTAAAGCACAAAGAGTATTACTTCACCAAAATTACTCAAATTTTGAGCATGGACCCAGGATAAGAGTTTTATTCTTTCATTCTTTAACCTCTGGTCCTATTTTCCTGTTATATATGAGTTGAATCACACATTTAGCGGTTACCACTTTCATTGAATAATAATGTGGCATGCTCTCTGGAGCCTCTTTTATAAAGGCACTAATTCCATTCATGAGGGCTCTGCCCTCAGACCTAATCACTTCCCAAGGGCCCCACCTCCAAATACCATCACATTAGAGATTAGGTTTTAACCTTTGAATTTTGGAGAAACACAAATATTCAGCAGATCTCAATATTCCCAGAAGTCATTTACAGATCCAAAGGAGTCCATATCAAACTCCTTATGGCATTTTTTGCAGAAATGGAAAAGCTCATCCTTATATTGATAAGGAATTTCAATTGGCCCTGAATATCCAAAATGATATTGAAAAAGAAGAACAAATTTGGAGGACTCCCATTTTCTGATTTTGAAACTTACTACAAAGGTAGGTGAATTCTCTGGCATAATAGTAAACATGTAGACCAATGGAATAGAACTGAGAATCCAGAAAATAAACCCATACATCTATTAACAACTGATTTTCAACAAAGATGCCAAGACCATTCAATAGGGAAAAAAGTAGTCTCTTCAACAAGTGGTGCTGGGGCAACTGGAAATCCATATGTAAAATAATGAAGTTGGACCCCTATCTTACAACCAACTACAAAATTTAACTCAAATTGGATCAATGATCTAAATGTTAACAGGTAAAATTATAAAAGTCTTAGGAGTAAATCATCATAACCTTGGATTTAGCAATGGATTCTTAGAAATGACACTTTAAAAGCATGAACAACAAGAGAAAAAAAATAAATTGGAATTCATTAAAATTAAAAGCTGCATGCAAAAAAAACCAAACCAAAACAAAACTGCATGCATCAGAAGACATTATCAAGCAAGTGAAAAGATAACCTAAAGAGTGGTAGAAAATGTTTGCAAATCATATATCTGAGAAGGGTTTAGTATTCAGAATATACAAAGAACTCTCACAACTCAACAAAAAGGCAAACAACCCTATTTAAAAATGGGCTAAGGGCTTGAACAGACATTTCTCTGAAGAAGATACACAAGTAGCCAAGAAGCACATAGAAAGATTTTCAACACTGTTAGTCACAAGGGAAATGCAAATCAAAATCACAACATGATATATCACTTCACACCCACTAGGGTGGGTATAATTTTAAAAAGACAAAACCGAAAAAGAACAAGTGTTGCTGAGGATCTGGAGTAATAGGAATTCTCATACATTGTGTCGTTAAAAAAAAAAAAAAATTTTGTTGGTCTTTCCAAAAGTTGTATATAGAATTACCATATGACCCAGAAATTCTATTCCTAGATATATACTGAAAAAAATTGAAAACTTGTATCCAAATTAACACATGTACATGCATGTTCATAATACCTCTGTTCAAAAGAACCAAAAGATGGAAACAACCCAAGTGTCCATTAGCTCATGAATGGATGAACAAATTGTGGTATATCCATACAATCAAATACTATACAGCCAATAAAGGAATAAAGTACTGATGCTTGCTGCAAAGGGCATGAACCTCGAAAACCTTACGTTATGTTAAAGAAGCCAGACACAAAAGGTTACGTGTATGATTCCATTCATATGCAATAGCCAGAATAGGTAAATCCATGGAGATGGAAAGCAGATTTGTGGTTGCTGGGGACTTGGGAGAGTTACTGTATAATGCTTAGAGGATTTCCTTTGGGGATGATGAAAATGTTTTGGAATCAGTTAGAGGTGATTGTACACTGTCAATATATTAAATGCCACTAAGTTATTCACTTTTAAATGGTTAATTTCATGTAATGTGATTTCACTTTAAGATAAAGAAAAATAAAGAAAAAAATAGTGAATGTTTCAGACCTATTAAAGTTATCTGAGTTTCCATTAATCTTATAGTTTTATTTTTAATTTTAGCTTTAATTTTAAAGAAATATTATAACCATAGTGTTTTGTCATTTTAAATAAGAAGCTAAATATTATTTTTTTATCACTGCTTTAAATCAAGCTAATATAAATCAACTGATAGCAGCTATGGGAACTGCCAGTCATTTTATAATAAAATAGTGGATTATTAGTAGTATGCTAGTCATATCAAATACAAAATGAGATATAATTTCATACCTGAATATCACAACTTATAAAATTTCATGAAGTTCTAATTCTGTAAAATATAAGTGACCTGAAGTATCAAAATTTACATCTTCATTTTAACTGGTTATGGGACAAAATGTTATTTATTTGATACACAAGAAGGAGGTTTTAAAAGATGATAAAAGCTTCCGTTAACCCTACAGACTTTGTTGTCGTCTAACATTTGCCCTGTAATAGAATAAAAGGGAGACTACAAGAATTAAAGATAAATCAAAATACACAATAAAATTTAAATAATGAAAATCAAAGTATAAACACATACATTTATTTATTAATCTGCCACACATTTATGAGAACGTACCAACCTCTGTGGACTGAGATTTAATATTCATAATTTTAATTTAACAAGACATGACAAGATTTGGTGTTTTAGTAAGAGAAAGTGAAACTCCACCCAGCAATAATTTATTCCTAGAAATAATGCTTCACACATACAAAATCTTATGTGTGTACCTTTGCTTCAGTAGAGAATGACAAAACAGGAAGAAAACTAATACTCCTATTTTAGAATTAATCTTGTAGAAATCAATTCATTGCATGTGTGTGTGCGTGTATGTGTATGTGCCTGCACGTGTGTGTGTATTTGAGAAGGGGTGAAAGCAATCATATTCAAGTAAATGCCACCCTATTTTGCAGTATATTGATTTATTTCAGTTCAGTGGGGCACTTTCAGTAGATACCTTCCTTATGACATTAGTAAATGGTACTTAAGCATTTTTCTCTCTGCTAACTTCAGAAATCCTTGGGCAAAAGGACATTGCTCTGCCCAAACCACACAATCCCATTCACCTTTGTTAAAATGTGTACGAAATCACGGGTGTGTTTCTAAATTTCATGAAATAATTTATTTTGAAGAATGTCTTGTGTGTAGCCTAGTGTTTTGATATACACGTCATTCCTCAAAATAAATTATTTTCATTTTTTATAAACAAAATATAACAAACTTCACATACAAAAGGGTTAAAATTTTCCATATATCTAAAAGTCTCTACAGTAATAAAAGTTTATATTAAAAACTATATTAAAAGTTGAAATTTCTAATGTATTTCAGAGAACAAAGCTGGCTAAGAACAGCTAAAGGAAGACAAAGTGATACTATCTAATAATATCAAATTGTAATGTTCTATATTTAAATTATTACTACTTCACAACAGTAAAAGAATAGATAAAATTATTGTTTATTCTTAAATTGTTCAATAATTCTATGAGTAGAAGCAGGCTTTGGAAGAACAATAATGAATGGGGAAAAATTAACAGATCCATAGGTGTGACTGCTACACCACTGAATGGAAACAAAATATTTCTGAAGACAAAGTTGCCAAGCAAAATAAATATAATGCCATTCCTTGTTGTAGGAATGGACACTGTCAGTAAATTCATTAGGAATTGACTTTGAATGCCTTTCCACTTTCAGATTAATTCATCATTTTCCTGAGACACATCAATTACCACTCTGTCACATTAACTTTCTGAGAATGACCCATTATGTGACCTGAATGAAGGGAATCAGTTGCCAGAATGATTTAAGAAAACAAGCTTCCAAAGCTCTTCATGAGAGGCATGTCGACTAGTCCATGGGGCTTTGCTCAGTTGAATACTGACCACTTTTTCCAATAACATTTCACTCGAAAAAGTATTGTTTGCAATGGGAAATACATATACCGCACATCAACAGAATTAAGGCTTCACAAGCACAAGAATCTGTGCCATACATTGAAGAAAGCAAATCAGCCTTTATAGGATAGGTATCATGATTTTTTAAAAAATCATTGGGAATTGCAGTTCTACTTTTCTCCATTACAGCAAAATGATGACATATTTTGATAAACATTAGGTTATATGTGTCTGTTTCCTCTTTGGTTGTTTTGTTAGGTTTTATCACTTTATGGTGGTCACAAACCCCTTTTCATTTCCTTTTCTCTCATTCATCTTTTCTTATCCTCTGTCCTGAAGTTCAAAGAAGTGAACAAAGGGAGAAACGGGACAAGTAAGAGCTCAGAAAGGGATTAGAATTAGCAAAGTACATACAGCTGTTTATTTTTATTTTTTTCTTTTCACCAAGCCCTGGAGAAGATGGTCCTTTCTAACACAGTCCTCCAGGTAGGGTTTTCTCACTCTAAAGGGACCAGCAACTTTCAGTGTCTTTAAGGTATTTTACACACAACTCTGTAATTTCTAGATAACCCACAGCAATGCATATTATTCTCATCCATAGAGCTGCAGATTAATTTTGCCTGGTGGCAGTGCAATTTATGTCCTTACCCCTCACGGAAAAAATCAGTTTTGCATCTATTAACCAAATTCATTTCAGCATTCCTCGTTGTCCCTTGTCTGATACTTAGATACTTCTCTCAACTGGCTATAACATCTTACTCGTTTCTTCAGGAATGAATGGATTAAATAAAACCTTTCACATGTGTTCATTTTATGCCTATATGAGATTTATGAATTTAGCATTTTTAAATGATTATATTTAATGATTATTAATTGAATAATATGTTAATCTGATTGTTATTTGGAGATGCTATTTTACTAATTTAAAATATTTTATTTTATTATTCTTCATAACATGGAAACTCAAAAAGTAGGAGCTAAAAAAAGTATTAGTAATTTCTTTCCACATTACAGTATGACATGAACACCCTACTTTAGATATCACCATAATTTTTAATACACTTCAAATTTTTAGTGACATTGATCTTGTGAAAGAAAATGAAGAACATTTTTTAACAAATATTTCAGGTAACTGAATTCAAATTTGCTGACTGCCTGGAATATGTTTTTAAAAATATGAAATATTAATGATCCCAATGTATGTGTTTCTGTATATTCATAAGTGGATTTTTTTTTTAATGTTGTATGGAGATACACAGACTAATGATCAGGCATCGCCAGTACACTTACCTATTGGCCGTGGAGTCAGAGTTTCAAATGTAGCTCCATGGTTCTCCTCTTAAACCACACACTTTGATTCCTTTATATTTTCCAAAGCTATTCTCAAGCATCTTTGCCATCATTTAAAATGCAGCTTCATTCTGATAAGAGTATCCTTGATACTGCTGCAGAAGGTCCATTATCAGATATCAGTTGCTCTGTCGATTATACTAAAGCCATGGAACAGTGCAACTATTACCCAAAGCAATGACAAACCAAAAGATCCACATGCTGGAGTTGTTCTAGAAAAGTCTGTGGCAATGGTTTATGCTTTAAAAATAATTTGCTACTACTAGAGTAATAATTTTCCAATCTAGCCATTAAAAATTCAGGTATACTGCTTTTTACTAATTGTAAAAAATTGATACACACATAGTCTTAAACATAAGCTATAAAAGCAACTACCAGATGGAGATTTATGTGATGAAATCACTCGTGTGAGGAAGAATCTTTGTCTTTAAATTAATAGTACGATTTAAAATTGAAAGCCATTTTCTTTAAAAATGCATTCCTTATAATACTAAAGCCAAAAACACTATGTAAAAGTCCTCCCCTCCCAAATAAGTAGGATTTATAAAAATTTCATTGAATCATGAGATTGTTAAAACTCAAGAAATTAACAAAATTTATTGATATGGAGATTTCTATGAGCAGCAAGTAGAATTGTATCTGCCACAGATATTTGTTAAATGTGATTAGATGTAAATATAATGTGGTAAGATACCTTACATCTCTTTTAGAGGCCGATGATGAGTGATGTTTACAGTTGTGTCTCTTATATGCCAGCACCTATTTGCCCATCTCACTCATATATAGTACTTTTATGCATTTAGATATCTGGTAATTCAATAGGGTACTTATATACATACATATACGTGTTTCTCCTTTATGGTACTTATGCACATAATTTTATACATATAGATTAGTTTTCATTGAAATGTTAAAACCACAATTTAGCTTTGTGTTATAATGACATCTATACTATTCCCTGGCCTTTGGCATGTTCCATATGCAGCTTTGATTCATTTGACATTTGGGGACATCTGAATCTTGATATTTTGACCTATGGGGATCTCTGTGGCACCAAGGATTTTGACCAACAGCTGCTCCACGACAAGTAATTATTTTGGTTTAAGTGGTGAGTCTGAATTCTTAATGAAGATTGTAAAATATTGCTAACACCTCCTCCCAGCCATCAAAATGATATACACTTAGGGAATAGTCTTCTGATTGATGAGCACACCCACTGAGTTGTTCAGACCTTCCAGAATCTTCCCAGTTTCCAAGGTCTGTTCAGTTCTAGGCCAAAGAACTACATTGGTCCCAAAGAGCCCAGGTCTAAAGTTAGGGTGGCCTGTTAACAGGACAAGCAATTGGCATATATACTAGGTCCAAACAGACCCCAATCAGCCCTCATATTTCCTAAATGACACACTTTATGCTATAACAGTTTGATATAACTAGAAAGGCATCAAAGTGGAATAGAGTGAATTACTTCTTTATCTGAGTTCTCATTCCACTTTACTCTTAGCAATCATCACAATGTAATACTGATAACAATTTATGTGTATATTCTTACACATAGATATATTGTGTATATCTCCCCAGACAGACTCTAAGCCCATGCTAGGCAAGATAAAGATTCATTCATCTTGGGACTTCCCTGGTGGCACAGTGGCTAAGAATCTGCCTGCCAATGCAGGGGACCCAGGTTCGAACCCTAGTCTGGGAAGATCCCACATGCTGCGGAGCAACTAAGCCTGTGAATCACAACTACTGAGCCTGCACTCTAGAGCCCACGAGCCACAACTACTGAGCCTGCGTGCCACAACTACTGAAGCCCACGCGCCTAGAGCCCGTGCTCTGCAACAAGAGAAGCCACCGCAGCGCACCGCAACGAAGAGTAGCCCCCGCTCGCCGCAACTAGAGAAAGTCTGCGCGCAGCAGTGAAGACCCAACGCGGCCAAAAATAAATGAAAAAATAAATGCATTCATCTTCACATCACCGGCATCTAGAGCAGTGACTGACACAGAGTATAATATAAATAAATGCTTGTTCTGTTCAAGTGAACCAAAGGGAAACAGATATTTTGATGACCAAAACTTGTTCCATAATCGAAACAATTGTGCTTTCACAATGGCAATCTGCAAAAATTTCTCTACAGATTTATCAGTTGTGTACATGTCAGAACCATACACCGTTGCGGATGGTTTATGAATCCGTATAATAGAAAATTATGATCACTGACCATAACAGTTAACTTCAGTTATTTGCATTGCCAAGTCATGAAACACTAATCCAATTTAATCTTGCATTTGCAATAAATCCCTAACATCACAAAGAATAAGTAATATAGAATTCAATTTTTCTGCCCATTTAGCTATTAGAGCTCATATGAGTATGAACTACTTACATAACTCAAAAATATGAACTTTTCAAACTCACTTTTAACTCACTGTTAAAGGAATTGAGTGAAAAAAATACAATTGTGCATTAAGGTACTATAGATACTTTCATGGAAGAAATAGAAACAAGCTGTATATGTTTTGTGGCATGTTGACGCTAAAACACATAAATTACAACTGCCACTAAGAGAATATTTTAAAAATCTAAAAACCATTTATCAAAAATTCCCATCCATAGCAGTAAATATGTCTGTTGGCTTTAGGACAAAACAATTCCAAAACAACCTAAATTTCCCAAAGTCAAAATTTGAATTTAATTCTGGTTTTAACATTTATGTCATAGCCTATAAAGGCTATTTGTAACACGATGTGTTTAATTGACTCAAAAATAATTTTTCTGAGACTAACTAAAAAGAAACCAAATAGGAGTGAACCAGCTACATTTAAATGTTTATGCAGATACTTACCATAGCTATTGACAAATGCTTATTACATAGTTGCCCAAACTAATGGAGAAATATACTCATTGAAAATAAGATCAGTTGCGTGGAAAACTGAGACAAAGCTGTAACAGGAAACCAAACACACAAAGGTTCATCCCTTACTTCATGTTTTTCTTCCTTTTGGAAAAGCTTGAAACTCTCAGATTTGTCATATTTTAACATCTTCATACAAAATTTGTCACACTCTCTTTTCCTATCATGAACATTTTATATATTTTTTATATTACAATGGGAAAAAATCAAACTATCAGATATGAGATAGTACAAAAGAAAATATTCAGATTTGAGGTATGTGAAAGTTAAAGCAGCATCTACTAGACATCAGGGCAGGAATATACAGAAAGTGAGAACACCTGCTTCCAAAGAGTACCCATACCTTGTTTTTTTCCTGTAGTTCAATTTGTGATTTCTTGAAATCAGGACCTTGAGAGTTTGCAATTAATCTATTTTTCCTATCCAGGAGCTCTTCCATGTCTTTCACTTGGAACTTTAGCCTTCTATTTTCTCTTTCCAGTCCTAGTTTTTCTGTTTCAAGTATCTCCCTCTTGTCCCACTCGGATGTATTTTCAGCCTGCAATCTCTCTAGCTAAACACAGAAAACACAGAAAAGCAACGTGTAGCATTTGTAATTGCCAAAAGGCCAGGCACCCATCAAACAGGCGTCCACTAAGAAAGGTTCATGGATATGTCCATTTATACAATTTTTAAAAAGAAAACTCTATTTGTCTGAAAAGTTGAGGACAACACAAAAGTCCTAAGACCCATGCCCTAAATAAATATACCTGCCTTCTTGGTTATGGCACTATTTCTATAACCAACCAGACCATATTGTCAAATAAATACGTTAAGTGGAAAACTGATAATATTTTGTCAATAATCTCCACTCAATTGATGAACGTTTATCAGTTTAGAAGGCACAAAATCATTTCTTGGGCAATTCAGGTTGGATGGATATAGTTCATGTATTCATTTACTCATTCATTCAGTTATTTACTATAGCTTTCAACTTGTAGGCACTGCAAATAAAGACAAGTGAATGTAATAAAACATCATAAATGCCATGATTAAAGTACTATACAATTGGGCTTCCCTGGTGGCGCAGTGGTTGAGAGTCTGCCTGCCGATGCAGGGGACACGGGTTCTTGCCCCGGTCCGGGAAGATCCCACGTGCCACGGAGCGGCTGGGCTCGTGAGCCATGGCAGCTGAGCCTGTGCGTCCGGAGCCTGTGCTCCGCAACAAGAGAGGCCACAACGGTATATAATCAAACTCACCTGAGTGAATGACCAATTTGATTTTCAGGGAATAGAGATTGGCAACATGATTAAAATATGAGGTATTTTTAAACTATTTGTTATGGATAAAGATTGAAAATTACTTATTTTTACACTTAGTTTTAAATGGCTTGATGGCAAAGTATTGAACAGTATTATACTATTTTAAAGTAGTTCTCATGACATTTTAAATTCTAAAAGAGAAGTCAACATTAAGAAACTGTTAGACTTCAATAATATCTTTGGAAATTAATTCTGATTAAAAAACTGCTTTTTCATACACATATAATTGTGCCATTATTGTCAAAAATGTTCTGTTCCCAAATCTAAGTGAGGCTTTAGCTTCTTAAAAACAAGAAATTAAAATTACATTCTTGGCACTAGACGTTGTTTATCAATTAAATATAATAGACTAAGGGATCAAATTTTAGATGACGTGATTTGACATTTGGGATGCCTGTTTGGGATATGAGGTGAAAACAGTATTTCAAAATGCAATTTAGAACATGACATGTCTTTAATTATTAAGATTAATGCTTAAACTTTTTGACTAACATCACATCACTTATCAGAATGAAAATAATAAAGTTGTAATAAAAGTCACCAACTTAGTGATGAAAAATTAATTTTAGGAGAATAAATGTACTCTTGGTCAAGGACAAATACAATGCTATGTCAAGTCTTTGTAAAATTTTAGGCATTTAAAAGAAATTGCTGAAGTCAGTTTTATACCTAATAACAGATAACAGGTACAAATAGGATTTTAAATAAGTAATAGATGGTTTGAATGAGTAAACTCTAAATTAAAAAAAAATAATTGAAGAAAGGAATTATATTAACAGTAATGACAACAAAGCTTAAATAATGATGTGTGATTATTTACTATTTGAAGATTTTTAGTGGCATGCCAATTATCTGATAAATTTAGGTATATAACACATATCAAAAAAGTAAAGGTTTTGTGAAAATTGGATCATAAATATTATTAGCAGTTTTATTTTTGATTTCATTTTTCAAAATTCTTTCTTGTAAGATTATTCTTTTCTAAGAATCATATGAAAATCTACCACCTTAAAAGCCATTCAATTAAATGCAAGTTAAAATGATGAAGGAAAGATCAGGTAATATTTTAAACTTTCATTTTTTTGGTAAGCAATTCTAATAACTGATCAAACTGAAATGGAATTCCATTGATTTGCTTCCAATGATCAAGAGAAACATTCTAGAACATTTTAATTCTAACTCTAATATGCTATGAATTTTAACTGATAGTGGGTACTACTCTTAAATGAATTTCAGGTAATACAGGAATTATTGAAAAATATTTTCTAAAAACTTTTAATGTAGAAGTATATTCTAGCCAGAGTAAACACTAAAATATTTGTTGATTTAATGACCTCCAATTTTATGAATATTAAACATTGAGAAAATATATAAATATCCAACTATTCAGCTGTTTAACAAATATTTATTGAGTATCTTTCAGGCACTGGATATACTATTGTCAAAATACAAGTATATATATAAGTATAAATTGGGCAACATCTTGTAAAGGAGAAAAAACCCTGGATGCTATGGGAAAGACCTGCAGTAAATTAAGTAATCAGAGGAGGTTATTTGAAGAAACAATACTTAAGCTGAAACCTGAAGTTTAAGAAGGCAGAGAGGCAGAATCAAGCTAAGAGTATCTCAATAAAGGGAAATAGGAAATAGGTTTGAACATTATAAGATCCAAGAGTCCAATCATGAAGTATTAGGAGTTCAGGAGAATAAGTATGAAAACAAGTAGTCACTGATGCTTACAAGTAAGGGTGAATTTAAGAATCGTTTGAGTTTCTTGTGAAAAAATATAATATTGTGATTATTCCCAAGGATGAAATATTGGGTCATGTATTTTATTTATATAGGTATATAGGTATATGTTTATGTGTTTGCTAGCTTCCTTCCTTCCAGTTTTACTGAGATATGATCGACATACAGCACTGTACACATTTAAGGTGTACAGTGTAACGATTCAGTCAATTCTAAACATATTCATCTATAAGCTCGATCTTCATGAATTGTCATTGCTTGATACTGCTGAAAGGACATCAATAATAGACTGCAGTGAACTTGATAACTAGAACGTAAGTTTTATGAAACCAGAACCGTGTCATTTTGCTCATCAGCCTGGCACCTGACATGTGCTGTGTCAGTGCTTCATAAGGACCTGTTGAGAGGAAAAAGCTCCTCTGTATTTCAATTACAACAATTGTGCATGAAGTGAAATTAAGGTAGCATCCTAGAAGAGCCAGTTATTTACTCAGCATTACTTAATGCCAATAGAATTTCTCAGTACAATTACTCTTAACTCTTATTAATGCTGTCATGGCTGCGTTGCATTTTGTGATAGGTAAATACAGCGAGGTAAAGAGAGGATTTTCAGTAAAATGACCTAGAATTGAGTCTCAATTCTTTTTATCCTGAGAGCCTCTATTTTTCATTTATAAAATATGGAAAATATTTCCTACAGCTTAGTGTTATGAGGCAGTAATTATTTAGGGGAAATAGTTATTAAACTTTCAAACTCAACACAAATATTTCCTGTCATAAATTTGTTTTCTAAAGAACAAAACATACCAACAGCCAATTCAGGTAATGACAGGTGAAATAGTGTATTATTTTTCATCATGTTTTATCAAAATGGCATCTTGTAAATGGACCTTTTCAACGGAGAAAAACCCCAACAGAATGCACAATATGGTGTTCTGCAGGCCAGTGAAGTGCCACCTAAAAACAATGTGCATGTTCCAGTAATTAATTGCAAATATTCAGAATTTTCATTTCAGACAAGTCAGCTATAAAACCTCATTACAAGCACTGTGATTTTGGAAGTAAGAGGTAAAAAGTAGGAATCTTGTTATTTCCTAGCAGTAGGAGATGATTACCCTTTTACTGAAGACCTAATATATTCCTGGTAAAGAGCTATATAGGTTATTTCCTATCCTTACAATAATCCTGTAAATTTGTATGTGCTACACAGGAGGAAACTGGAGTTCTAAGATTAGAAGTAATTCTCAAGGTGGGCAAAGAGTCCAAGCCATGGTTCACCTAAAGTGTTTCTCTGATTCCAGTCGTGAGGTCACTCCACCCGCACCATGCTAACAGATAGCCACTGATGTATGCATATCCCCTTGCCATAGCAACCAACACACTCTGAATCCATTGTACTACACTGCAGCAAAGATTTTGTTGATGTTTTTCTTTTGTTTTGATATATTTTGGGGATTTTGATCCTTGCTTCGTTGCAAATTAACTCAGGAGAAGTGATTCTGTAGACTCACATTCAAAAGTCTGCAAACTGAAACCTAAATGCAGTGTGCATATTGCTGATGCCACCCCTCCCCCTCCCCTGGATCTTTTAACACTCATCCTCTAAGCATGTCATGGAATCACAAATAAGAAGTGGGGACACCTCCTCCTAAATCACTCTACTTCCCTCCTGTCCACAGTTAACTATAGCTCAGTGATAGCTCACTCCCTCTTTTACCAAAAGTCAACAGAGCCATGACTAATTTTAGCAATAGGTAATGTCATGTGTATTTTAGTTGCTTTAATTTCATTTAAAATCCTTGGAGAATTTCTAAAAGTAAGGAGTCCTAGAACTAATTTGAAACTAAATGTATGTCAAACTTAAATACAGGGAGAGGGATCCACATGCAGAAACAATTACTCTAGACACTAAACCTGAACAGAAATTAACCCAAAATGGATCACAAACCTGATTGTAAAGTACAAAACTATAAAACTCATAGAAGATAGATAGCCTAGGAGAAAATCTAGATGACCTTCTGTTTGGTGATGACTCTTTAGATACATCACCAAAGGCATGATCCATGAACGAAATAACTGATAAGCTAGACTTCATTAAAATTAAAAACTGCTCTAGAAAGACAATGTCAAGAGAAAGAGAAAACAAGCCACAGACAAAATATATTTGCAAAATATATCTAATAAAGAACTGTTATCCAAAATATACCAATAACTATGTAAATTCAACAATAAGAAAACAACCCAACTAAAAATGGGCCCAAGACTTATGGATAACAGACATCTCACCAAAGAAGGTATACAGATATCAAATAAGCAAATGAAAAGATGTTCCACATCATATGTCATCAGGAAAGTGCAAATTAAAACAATGAGAGGGGTGGAGTCAAAATGGTGGTGTGGGAAGATGTGGAGTTAACATCTTCCCACAACTAGGGTGCCTGCTGGCTGCTGGTGGGTGACTCTGATGCCCAAGGAGACGGGAGGGACCCCAAAGAGAACTGGTAGGACGTAGGGGGACTGAGGGGGGAGGAGAGATGGAAGCCAGACAGGATTGGTGTCCCTGAGGCCAGAGAGATTAGGAGAGGCATGCCGGAGGGGCCCTCCCAGACTGGAGGAGCAGGAGAGGAGAGGAGGGTGTTTGCCCCACCCATTTGAGCCCAGGAAGCCTGCTGGGCTCCCAGGTTAGGTCCGCTGCCCTCTGAGACCAGGGGTGGGGGGCACGCCTGGGCCCCTTCTGTTACTTGAGCCTAAGCCCCAACCCCCCCACAGCTCCCACGGCCTTTTCCAGCCCTGGGGGTCCTAAGCATTGGCTCTGCCCACCACCCAAACCTCCTCCTTGCTTAGGCCCCACCCTCCACAGCCAAGGCATTTCCCCCCACACTTTTTTTTTCTTTTCCCTCCTCCTCTTTTTTACTATTGTGGTACTTATGTACCTTCCGGTTGTTGATTCATCTATATTTTTATTTTTATATTCTTTTTAACATATCTGTTAGTTTCCTAGTTTAATTTTATTTTTTACTTTATTATTGTTCTTTTTTTTTTGCTGCCCACGTGGCTTGTGGGATCGTGGTTCACGAGCCCAGAGTCGGGCCAAAGCTCCTGTGGTGGGAGCTCTGAGTCCAAACCACTGGACTAGCAGAGAATCTCAGACCCCAGGGGATATTCATCAGAGTGAGGTCTCACGGAGTTCCTCATCTCAGCATCAAGACCCAGCTCTACCCAATAGCTTACAAACTTCAGTGTTGGAAGTCTCAAGCCAAACAACCAGTAAGACAGGAACACAATCCCACTCATAAAACAAAGAAAAAAAATATGAGATGGCAAAAAAAAATGTCACAGATGAAGGAGCAAGGTAAAACCTATACGACCAAATAAATGGAGAGGAAATAGGCAATCTACCTGAAAAAGAATGCAGGATAATGATAGTAAAGATGATCTAGACTCTCAGAAATAGAATGTAGGCACCGACTGAGAAAATACAAGAAATGTTTAACAAAGATCTAAAGGAACTAAAGAACAAACAAAGATGAGCATCACAATAACTGAAATGAAAAATACACAAGAAGGAATCAATAACAGAATAACTGAGGCAGAAGAACGAATAACTGTGCTGGAAGACAAAATGGTGGAAATAACTGATGAGAAACAGAATAAAGTAAAAAGAATGAAAAGAATTGAAGACAGTCTCAGAGACCTCTGGGACAACACTAAACGCACTAACATTTGAATTTTAGGGGTCCCAGAGAAGAGAAAAAGAAAGGGTCTGAGAAAATATTTGAAGAGATTATAGTTGAAACCTTCCCTAACATGGGAAAGGAAATAGTTACCCAAGTCCAGGAAGCACAGAGAGTCCCATACAGGATAAACCCTAGGAAAAACACACCAAGACACATATTAATCCAACTAAGAAAAATTAGTCAAAGAAAGAATATTAAAAGAGGCAAGGGAAAAACAAAATACAAAGTAATCCCCATAAAGTTATCAGCTGATTTTTCAGCAGAAACTCTAGGAGCCAGAAGGGAGTGGCAGGATATACTTAAAGTGATGAAAGAGAAAAACCTACAACCAAGATTACTCTACCCAGCAAGGATCTCATTCAGATTTGATGCAGAAATCAAAAGTTTTCAGACAAGCAAAAGCTAAGAGAATTCAGCACCACCAAACCAGCTTTAAAACAAATGCCAAAGAAACTTATCTAAGTGGGAAACACAAGAGAAGAAAAAGACCCACAAAAACAAACCCAGAACAATTAAGAAAATGGTAACAGGAACATACATATGGATAATAACCTTGAATGTAAATGGATTAAATGCCCCAACCAAAAGACACAGACTGGCTGAATGGATACAAAAACAAGACCTATATACATGCAATCTATAAGAGACCCAATTCAGACCTAGGGACACATACAGACTGAAAGTGAAGGGATGGAAAAAGATATTCCAAGCAAATGGAAATAAAAAGGAAGCTGGAGTAGCAATACTCACATCAGATAAAATAGACTTTAAAATAAAGACTTTTACAATAAAATAAAGACAGTTACAAGAGATAAGGAGGGACACTACATAATGATCAAAGGATCAATCCAAGAAGAAGACATAACAATTATAAATGTTTATGCACCCAACATAGGGACACCTCAATACATAAGGCAAATGCTAACAACCATGAAAGGAGAAACCGACAGTAACACATTAATAGTAGGGGACTTTAACACCCCACTTACACCAATGGACAGATCATACAAACAGAAAATAAATAAGTAAACACAAGCTTTAAATGACACAATAGACCAGATAGATCTAATTGATATTTATAGAACATTCCACCCAAAAGTGACAGAATACATTTTCCTCTCAAGTGCACACAGAACATTCTCCAGTATAGATCACATCTTGGGTCACAAATCAAGCCTCAGAAAACTTACGAAAATTGAAATCATATAAAGCATCTTTTCTGACCACAATGCTATGAGATTGGAAACCAGTTACAGAAAAAAACTAAAAAACACAAATATATGGAGGTTAAACAGTGCACTACTAAATAACCAAGAGATCACTGAAGAAATCAAAGAAAGAATTAAAAATACATAAAAACAAATGACAATGAAAACACAATGACCCAAAACCTATGGGATGCAGCAAAAGCAGTTCTAAGAGGGAACTTTCTAGCAATTCAATCTCACCTCAAGAAACAAGAAAAATCTCAAATAAACAACCTAAATCTACACTTAAAACAACCAGAGAAAGAAGAACAAAGAAAACCCAAAGTCAGTAGAAGGAAAGAAATCATAAAGATCACAGCAGAAATAAATGAAATAGAAATGAAGAAAACGATAGCAGAGATCAATAAAACTAAAAGCTGGTTCTTTGAGAAATTAAACAAAATTGATAAACCCTTAGCCAGACTCATCAAGAAAAAAGGGAGAAAACTCAAATCAATGGAATTAGAAATGAGAAATCACAATTGACACTGCAGAAATACAAAGGATTATAAGGGACTACTAAAAACATCTATATGCCAATGAAATGGACAACCATGAAGAAATGGACAAATTTTGGGAAAGGTACAATTTTCCAAGACTGAACCAGGAAGAATTAGAAAATATAAACAGACCTATCACAAGTAATGAAATTGAAACCGTAATTTAAAATCTGCCAACAAACCAAAGTCCAGGAACAGATGGCTTCACAGGTGAATTCTACCAAACATTTAGAGAAGAGCTAACAAGCATCCTTTTCAAACTCTTCCAAAAAATTGCAGAGGGAGAAACACTCCCAAATTCATTCTATGAAGCCACAATCACCCTGATACCAAAACCAGAAAAAGATATCACAAGAATAGAAAATTACAGGCCTATATCACTGATGAACATAGATGCAAAAATCCTGAACAAAATACTAACAAACAGAATCCATTTAAACAGAATCCAATTAAAAGGACATTTAAACAGAATCCAATTAAAAGGACAATACACCATGATCAAGTGGGATTTATCCTAGGGATGCAAGGATTCTTCAACACTCAAATCAATCAATAGGATACACCACATTAACAAATTAAGGAATAAAAACCATATGATCGGGCTTCCCTGGTGGCGCAGTGGTTAAGAGTCCGCCTGCTGATGCAGGGGACATGGGTTCGTGCCTCGCTCCGGGAAGATCCCACATGCCGCGGAGCGGCTAGGTCCGTGAGCCATGGCCGCTGAGCCTGCGTGTCTGGAGCCTGTGCTCCGCAACGGGAGTGGCCACAACAGTGAGAGGCCCGCATACCACAAAACAAACAAACAAACCAACAAACCATATGATCATCTCAATAGACACAGAAAAAGGTTTTGACAAAATTCAGCACCCATTTATAATAAAAACTCTCCAGAAAGTGGGCATAGAGAAAACTTACTTCAACATAATAAAGGCCATATATGACAAACCCACAGCAAGCATCATAGTCAATGGTGAAAAACTGTAAGCATTTCCACTAAGATCAGGAACAAGACAAGGATGTCCACTCTTGCCACTCTTATTCAACATAGTTTTGGAAGTCCTAGTCACAGCAATCAGAGAAGAAAAAGAAATAAAAGAAATACAAATTGGAAAAGAAGAAGTAAAACTGTCACTGTTTGCAGATGACATGATACTATACATAGAAAATCCTAAAGATGCCACCAGAAAACTACTAGAACTAATCAATGAATTTAGGAATGTTGCAGGATACAAAATTAATGCACAGAAATCTCTGTCATTCCTATACACCAACAATGAAAAATCAGAAAGAGAAATTAAGGAAACACTCCCATTTATCACTGCAACAAAAAGAATAAAATACCTAGGAATAAACTGCCTAAGGAGGTGAAAGACTTGTACTTAGAAAACTATAAAACACTGATGAAAGAAATCAAAGATGACATAAACAGATGGAGAAATATACCATGTTCTTGTATTGGAAGCATCAATATTGTGAAAATTACTATACTACCCAAAGCAATCTACAGATTTAATGCAATCCCTATCAAAATACCAATGGCATTCTTCACTGAATTAGAATAAAAAATTTTATAATTCATATGGAAACACAAAAGACCCCGAATAGCCAAAGCAATCTTGAGAAAGAAAAATGGAGCTGGAAGAATTAGGCTCCCTGATTTCAGACTATACTACAAAGCTACAGTAATCAAGACAGTATGGTACTGGCACAAAAACAGAAATATAGATCAATGGTACAGAATAGAATGCCCAGAGATAAACCCACGCACATATGGGCACCTAATTTATGACAAAGGAGGCAAGGATAGACAGTGGAGAAAAGACAGCCTCTTCAATAAGTGGTGCTGGGAAAACTGGAAAGCTACATGTAGAATAATGAAATTAGAACACTACCTAACACCATACATAAAAATAAACCCCAAATGGATTAAAGACTTAAATGTAAGACAAGACACTATAAAACTCTTTGAGGAAAACATAGGAAAAACACTCTTTGACATAAACCACAGCAAGATCATTTTTGACCCACCTCCTAGAGTAACAGAAATAAAAACAAAAATAAACTTAATGGGACTTAATTAAACTTAAAAGCTTTTGCACAGCAAAGGAAACCAGAAACAAGACAAAAAGACAACACTCAGAATGGGAGAAAATATTTGCAAATGAAACAACAGACAAAGGATTAATCTCCGGAATATACAAACAGCTCATGGAGCTCAATATCGAAAAAGGAAACAATGCAGCTAAAAATTGGGCTGAAGGCCTAAATAGACATTTTACCATGGAAGAAATACAGGTGGCCAAGAGGCACATGAAAAGATGCTCAACATCACTAATTATTAGAGAAATGGAAATCAAAACTACAATGAGGTATCACCTCACGCCAGTCAGAATGGCCATTATCAAAAAATCCAGAAACAATAAATGCTGGAAAGGGTGTGGTGAAAGAGGAACCCTCCTGTACTGTTGGTGGTAATGTAAATTGATACAACTATTATGGAAAACAGTATGGAGGTTCCTTAAAAAAATAAAAATAGAACTACCATATGACCCAGCATTCCCACTGCAGGACGTATACCCTGAGAAAAGCATAATTTAAAAAGAGACACATACCACAATGTTCATTGCAGTACTATTTACAATAGCCAGGACATGGAACCAACCTAAATGTCCATTGACAAATGAATGGATAAAGAAGATGTGGTACTTATATACAATGGAATATTACTCAGCCATAAAAAGAAACAAAATTGAGTTATTTGTAGTGAGGTGGATGGACATAGAGTCTGTCATACAGAGTGAAGTAAGGCAGAAAGAGAAAAACAAATACCGTATGCTAATGCGTATATATGGAATCTAAAAAAAAAAAAAAGGTACTGATGAACCTAGTTTCAGGGCAGGAATAAAAAGGTAGACATAGAGAATGGACTTGAGGACATGGGTAGGAGGGCAGAGCTGGGGCGAAGTGAGAGTAGCATCGACATATATCCACTACCAAATGGAAAATAGTTGGCTGGTGGGAAGCAGCAGCATAGCACAGGAAGATCGGCTCGGTCACGGCTTTGCAGTGACATAGAGGGCTGGGATAGGGAGGATCGAGGGACGCTCAAGCGGGAGGGGATACGGAGACCTGTGTATGCATATGCCTGATTCGCTTTGTTGTGCAACAGAAACTAACATAGTATTGTGAAGCAATTATACTCCAATAAAAATGTATTAAAAATTAAAAAAAAAAACTAAATATTTCCTGCAAAAACTTAAAAATAAACAAATAAAACAATGAGATACAACTACACAGCTGTTAGAATGGCCGAAATACAGAACACTGACAACACCAAATGCTGGTGAAGACGTGGAGCGGCAGGAACTCTCAGTCATTGCTGGTGGGAAGGCAAAGTAGCACGGCTATGTTGAAACAGTTTGGTGGCTTTTTACAAAACTAAGCATATTCTTACTATGCTGTCTAGTAATCGAGCTCCTGGCTATTTACCCAAAGAAGTCGAAAACGTATGTCCACATAAACACCTGCACACGGATGTTTATGGCAGCTTTGTTTATAATTGCCCAAACTTGAAGCAACCAAGATGTCCTCCAGTAGATGAATGGATACAATGTGGTATGTCCACACAATGGAATATTGTTCAGCACTAAAAGGAAATTAACTATCAAGCCATGAAAAGATATGGAAGAAGCTTAAATGCATATTACTAAGTGAAATAAGCCATCTGAAAAGGCTATACTCTGTATGATTCTAACTATATAACGTCCTGGAAAAGGCAAAGTTAGAGAGACATTAAAAATATTAGAGGTTGCCAGAAGTTGCAGGGAGGAAAGTGGAAAGGTGAGAGCAGGGAAGGATATATAGGTGGAGCACAGAGGATTTTTAGGGCAGTGAAAATACTCTGTATGATACTATAGTGATAGATACATATCATTATCCGTTTGTCCAAATCCATATAATGTACAACACCAATAGTGAACCTTAATGTAAACTATGGACTTTGGGTATTAATGTTGTGTCAATGTAGGTTCATCATTTGTAACAAATGTACCACTCTGTAGGGGATGTTGAAAATGGGAGCTTCTATGGTGGAGGGCATATGGGAAATCTCTGTATCTTCTCCTCAATTTTGTGGTAAACCTAAAACTTCTTTAAAAAATAAAGTTTTAAAAAAATTTAAAGAGAGGGCTTCCCTGGTGGTGCAGTGGTTAAGAATCCGCCTGCCAATGCAGGGGACACAGGTTTGAACCCTGGTCTGGGAAGATCCCACATACCGCGGAGCAACTAAGCTCATGGGCCACAACTACTGAGCCTGAGCTCTAGAGCCTATGAGCCACAACTGCTAAGCCTGTGTGCCACAGCTACTGAAGCCCATGCTCCTAGAGCCTGTGCTCCGCAACAAGAGAAGCCACTGCAATGAGAAGCCCGCGCACCGCAACAAAGAATAGCCCCTGCTCGCCACAACTAGAGAAAGCCCGCGCACAGCAACGAAGACCCAGTGCAGCCAAAAATAGAATAAAATAAATAAATTTATTTTAAAAAATTTAAAGATAAACTATTTATATTTTGGATACTCATCTTTTCTCAGATATATGTTTTGCAAATATTTCCTAGTTTTTGGCTTATGTTTTAGTTATCTTAGCAGTAGATTTCACATAGTAAAAGTTGTAAATTTTAATAAAGTCCAAATTAACTTTTTTTAATAAAAAAGGAGGCCAAAACTTGTATCTCAGATTGAACATGAATCAAAAGCAATGCGAATTTAAAAAGGACAATGCATCTATGTCTAAATGAGTCAGTATATGTTATAGCAAGAGAATGACAAGAGAAATGTATTCATAAAGGCTTTACTGACGCCCTGGTAAAGAACACTTACAAATTTCACAAGTAAACCTCTAAATGGTTATTTTGGACCCCTGATTTTGCAACAGCCAGGCAGTCTCAAAAATTCGTAGTGGTGTTACAAAGTTTCATAAGCAAATATTTTCCTCATTTCATGTAGAAGTTAATAATCATCTATATATTGCCTGGTAACTATTAAGATAAAAAATATGAATGAACACATTGTTATTATCCCAAATGATTTTAACTGTTTTATGAGTGTGTCCAAAACAGTCAGAGAAAAGCTTTAACATAAAACGAGAACAGTGAAATATGCTTTCCTGCAACTCTCCTGCCAAACTTCTATATGCTACAGTGGATTTCTTATAAACTTAGTAAGGTGTGAACCTTTACAAAAGTAGTACTTAGAGAATTTTAGAAGTGAAGCACAACAGAGGTTTTAAAATGTGGATCTTGTTGCAGAGATAATAGGAACCAGAGGTTTATATATTATATATATAATAGGAATTAATTTTGCCACTCACTAACTACAACCTCAAGTGTGTTCTACTACTAGGAAAAACTATGTAAATGTAAAATGCTTAATAAGATCTGCATCAGGAAATTAAGCAAACCATAAAGGGTAGACCCTCTTTATTTCCAGAATCTCTCTTAAAAGTAATCTTAAAAGTAGACAAACTGGGCGCTTCCCTGGTGGCGCAGTGGTTGGGAGTCTGCTTGCCGGTGCAGGGGACGCGGGTTCGTGCCCCAGTCCGGGAGGATCCCAAGTGCCGCGGAGCAGCTAGGCCCGTGAGCCATGGCTGCTGAGCCTGCGCGTCCGGAGCCTGTGCTCCACAGTGGGAGGGGCCGCAGCGGTGAGAGGCTCGCGTATGAAAAAAAAAAAAAAGAAGACAAACTAACTT
>NW_020174135.1:8124245-8307210 GCF_003031525.2 Neophocaena asiaeorientalis asiaeorientalis
CTTTCCTGGCCCCAGGGATGGTCTTCTCAGAGATTCTTATAGCTCTCAGCGCCTAAATAACATGAAACTGCTGATACAACCTAAAGCAAGGTTTTCCACTCAACTGAGATTATGATTCATGTTAATCCATGTATTTATTTTTTCTAAAGGATTAACAACCATTTTAATTAGAAGTTATTTTGACTAATTGTACTCTGATGGTTCAGATACAATAGAAAGTTAACTTTCATTACTAACACTGAGCTGTAAAGAAGAAAAAAGCACACAGTACATGATTTACAGGGGGGAAATAGTAGAAAAGGAGATGGTAGAGTGAATTAAATCTAGAGGATGATGATAAAAATGAAATAGTGCCAAAAGTATTAATGAGAACCCCCTAAATCACCACTTTACATCAAAAATGCCTTAGTGTAACAATTTTATGTTTTAATGTTGCTTTTTTAGTATGTTTGGGGGGAAATCTGACAAAAGAGATATATTGATGAATTCTTTCAAAAACATAGTGAAGAATAAAAAATTAGTTTTGTCTTGTTGATTAAGCCAGAATCACAGTCTTTTAAAGCATTAAACTGAGATTGTTCATTAAAAAGATGAATATTATAATGCAAGTTAATTCCTTCCATTCATCTTTAATCTAAAGTCAATGTTTTTTACTGGCTACACTATTTACCACTGGCTTCCAAAGACAACTCTGTTGATAGATCAACTGTCCATATGTGGGTGGCTCTGTGTTTGGGCTCTTATTCTGTTGTTTCTTTGGTTTACCAATCATTACACAAATGCTACTCTATTTATAATAAATATATATTTATAGATATAATTTTTGCTGGTATATACATATTAATTGCTCTTATATCCAGTGGTATCTCTAAACTTTTATGAATTATAATTTTTAGATTATTTGGTGTTTTCTAAATAGGTAATTGCACCATCTGTGATCATTACAGTTTTGTATCTTTCCAATTCTTGTAACTTTTTCTTCTTTTGTTGAACTGCCTAGCATCTGAAATGGAATGTTCAATAAAAAGTGATACCATGCTTCTAATAGTTCATCATTTAATAAAATATTGTTCTCTAAAATTTTGTTACTCTATCAGGTTTAAAAATTCACTTTGATTCTTTGTGTGCTAAAATGTTTTTCCCTATAATCATGAATTGAAGCAACTGAAAGCAAACTTGTAGATAACCACATAATTGATTTTTTCTTGTACTCTGTTTAATGTGCTGACTTATATAATAAGTGATCTAATGTTATAGTATACCTTGCATTCCTGTGACAAATCAAATTTTTTATTAACCATAAGATTAAGACTACTCGTATTTGGTTAGTATTTTTGCCATTATACTTATGTGTGAAATTGATTATAACTTTCCTTGCTTATATGACCCTTGCCTAGATGCAGTATAAGGATTAAACTAACACAGTGGGGAGAATTGGGAAGTTTTTCCTCTTTTCTAGAAGATGTTCTAGAAAACTGGAATTATCTACTTTGAATGGTAGAACTTAACCATAAAGCATTCTGATGCTGGAGTTTTATTACAAAAAGAGTTTTAATTCATTAATTTTAAATTTACTTTATTTAATGTTATAAATCAATTCAGACGTTCTATTTTTACAAGAGTCATACTGGGTAAGTTATATTTTCTGGCCAATAATTCATCTCATGTAAGATTTTATTTTTATTAGCATCCTTGCTCTATCTAAAGCTGTGTCCCTTGTTTATCACTAGTGCTTTCTAATTATAGCTCTTAATTAATTCTGCCTGAATTTCATTTTTTCTTCAAAGAACCAACTTCTATCTTTGCTAACTCTATTATATATATATATATATTTTATTATTAACTCCTAATATTGACTTTCCCTCTTTCTACATCCATTGTTTCTTTTTTTTCTGCTAGAATTTAGCTTGCTAACCTTTTGTCTTTGTTATTGGGTTATTCTGGGTACTTGAAGAAGCAACTCTTACAATTGGCATTTTAAATGTAATGAATTTATTATGGGGAATGCATATGAGAGATAATGCAGGTCAGGGGAGTCAGGAAAGGCAGAAAACAGTCAGATTCTGGTCAGGATTGACTCTGAGTAACGGAGAGACAGGGAAATAAGGAAGGTTGGGTCCAATCATCTCAGACATCAGTGCCTTCCAGGGAAAGGTAGGTGAGACCACAGAGGAGCTTTTGAGTCAAAGTCGCTAGTTGGAAGGGTTGCATCTCCCAAAACAAGGAAGCCTGTCTGGCTGGGAGTAGTCTATGGCAAGTGCAGTGTCATTGCCTGGGTTTCAGAGTACAGCAGCTGGGGTTCTGGGTTAATTACACTCCCTGTAATTGAGATCTGAGAAGCATTATCCCACGGCAGACATAACTGTTTCCTAATATAGTCATTGACGTTATAAGTATCCCTGCATTTCGCAGCACCCCTCAAGATTTCAGCGTTTTTGTCCTTCAGTCTGAAATTTCATTAAATTTCTTTCTTTAACCTATATTACTTAGATGTCTGTTTTCCAATATCCAAATAAATGAGTTTCTTAAAGTTATCTTCTGTAATCAATGCTATAATAAATGCCCACCTGTGATCAAAAAATAGTATCCTTTGGGGATCACAGTTTAGAACACGACCACAGACTAAATCTCTCTTTCTCAACACAGCCTCCAAAACTCAAAAATGGAAAGAAATAAAATCATCTATTCCATAAATATAATTGAGACAGTGTAATAGAAACTTTGATTCACATGCAAGAGGGTTAATAAATATCCAAGAGCAGCAGAGCATTCTCCGGAGACCATGTGGGCATAGAGTCAGATGGGAATTGTGCAGAAGAGAGATCACCAATCAGGGTGGACTCCCTGTAAGGGGAGTCACATAACCTACAAAGGGAAGTATTAACAACAGATTTGAGACCTGGAGGAACAGAACTAGTCACTAGTTTCTGGATATTTTTGGCCCTTAAAAACGTTATACTCGGGACTTCCCTGGTGGTCCAGTGGTAAAGAATCCACCTTGCAATGCAGAGGATGCAGATTTGATCCCTGGTCAGGGAACTAAGATCCCACATGCTGTGGGGCAATTAAAGCCCGGGTGCCACAACTAGAGCCCGTGTGCCGCAAACTACAGAGCCCACGTGCCCTGGAGCCTGCGCCCCACAACTAGAGAGGAGAAAACCCACACGTCACAACTAGAGAGAAGCCCATGCGCCACAACTAGAGAGAAGCCCATGCGCCACAATGAAGAGCCTGAGTGCCACAACGAAAGATCCCGCGTGCTGCAACTGAGACTGGACACAGCCAAAAATAATTAAATAATAACTAAATCTTAAAAACAAATGTTATATCCACCAAGCTGTATTAATAGGCACATAGGAAACCAGTGTATTTTGAACACATCAAATGTAGTCAAATATAAAACACATCAAACCATTTTCCAAATGAGTATGTTATGCTCAGTTATACCTTCTTCCCACTTTGATTTTTTTTTTTTTTTCCGGTACGCGGGCCTTTCACTCTTGCGGACTCTCCCGTTGTGGAGCACAGGCTCCGGACATGCAGGCTCAGCGGCCATGGTTCAGGGGCCCAGCCACTCCGCGGCATGTGGAATTTTCCCAGACCGGGGCACGAACCCACGTCCCCTGCATCGGCAGGCGGACTCTCAACCACTGTGCCACTAGGGAAGCCCTGGTTTTTTTTTTTTTTCAACCTCACAGACGGTTGAAACAGAAGGCTCTCATTTTTTTGATATGTACCTTACCTTCTCCTCATCCATTCAACCAACAGCCATGTTGAGGGCAACTACCATGAACCAAGCCCTACTGCAGGAGGAGGTTAAGATCTCCACCATCTAAACTGACAGGCCTCTGCTTCACCTCTTATGCCATGTTCATATGAACCTGGGGTTTTGGTGGAAGAAGAGAGTGTGACTGCTCATTTAGTTTAAAGCACATGTTCCCAGAAGGTCTCTGTTCATATGGAAACATGTTTTCTAAGGGAAGCATTTTTAAGGATGGCAATAGGAAAGTTCTAAATCAAATGCCTCTAGCATAAAACAATATTTCTCTTTACTGGAGATTTGAATCCTGATTCAGTGCAACTATACTGTAACACTTTTAGCAAAGCAGTTTTGAATTTGAAGCATTGAGAGGAATAATTGATATGATGCCATGAAAATGTAAATAGCGTATTAATATGAATTTGCTAAGTTCACTTGTTGCCACCATGGAAAGCAGTAAACAGGATCTTGAAAGAATTGTTCAGAGCTTATGGGCCAAAGGACCAGGAAAAGTCCCAAAAGCGTGTGAGTGACCCAAAGAGGACGAGACATAGAGAGCATCACAGTGGAGACCTTAGGTTACCTGCGGACACTGAGGAAACACTAGGTGCCTTGAGGTTGGTTAGTTTTAGGTTGGCACCAAAACATGCAGCGATTTCTGAAGACATGGGCTGATTCTGAGACAAACCAACATTTAAGAGTTTTGATTAACAGTTTCTTCTATTAGAAGAACCGCCCACATTCCAATCTTTGGTAGACTGTTTTCTATCCAACAGAAGTTAGTAAGAAATGTACAGTTAAAGAAACAAAATCTCAGATTGTAATTAAATCATCAATCTAACTCAGCTAGAAAACTTTTCCAAAGACCTAGTTACCAGGGAAAAGCTACTGCTGTTGAGATACCCGAGCAAAGATGTTTAAATACTTTATTCTACTCCACATAATTTAAAACCCTTTTTGAAAAAATAAAAGCCTGTTTACTCAAGGCACTTAATACTTCCTGGGAAAGTGATCACAAGCTTTCATCCATTATTTGATTTTGTATTTATCAGTTTTCTGTAACTCCAGGACAAGTGACAGTTTTCGTCTTGGATAATTAGACCATTTAGACTTATATTTGTCTAAATGACCAGAATGCATATCCATGTGTAACAGTTTGATTTTCACTTTTACCAGAATATTATTTTTCTCTAATGGTTTACTCATATCAAATATCTTTTTATAGATTCTGTTTCCTGAGTTTCGTCAATATGAACTCACAGTGTGCCAGAATGCTTAAATCCATACCATTAACAGACTTCTAAGTTAACCTACTTGCAAACATCAATATCCTCTTTCAAAATTATATAACCATTTCAGATACATTCATAGTATTATCAGTAACCTAACTCTCTTTGCTGGAACATGTAAAGTCAATAAGAGGTATGAGATACAAGAGATTTAAATCAATTCAAATCAACACCTATTGTGGCAATCTCAGAAAATTAAATTATTACGGCACTGGATTTCTAGTTATACAACAGCCTTCTCATAAAGAAGATTCTATTTAACTATGTTAGTAAATAAATCTCAGGTATTTAAAATTTTAAATCTAAAGTTCCTAACTAGGTCAGCTCCCCCGCCATCATGCACATCTGTTATGTAGCTCCCGTAGAGCTGAAAACATGCAATTAACTGTACGGTTTTTGATGAATCCTGTGTCTCTCATTGAGGCAGTTCTCTGAGGACAGGCCCATTTCTACTTTGGACACCACTGAATTACTAGATCCTAGCACAGTAGATACTATAAAATATTTGCAGGACTAAAAATTGAATTTGTAATTTAAGAAAACATGTTGAAAATATTTTCTCTTTTTAAACAGAGAACAAAACATTTTTCTGCCCTCTGTATTTTCCCCCACCTTACCTGAAATAAAAAACCCGGTAATGAATTGCTCTCCGCTAGACTGTTACTCTTCTAGTGATCAAAATATTCCCCCCAAATGAGCATAATTCTATAGTTGCATAAGAGCGAAAGAAGGAATTTTTGCTTTACTGTCAATATCCCAGTATTTAAAAAATACTTCTCAATATAGTCTCCTACTCAACAGAAATGCTCTAAATCTTTTACCGGTCAGAACATTCTTTTTATTACATTTATTTCCTGGCAATACTGTGGTCTCTAGCTTTCTCACCTGCTACTCCCTTTATCATTTACAGTCCTTACCTCTACCTTTCCCCTTTACGTGGGTTAGATGCTGTTCATCATTCACATCTCATCCTCGACATCTTTTCTATGAGCTCACATAGATCACTATACATTACCCATCAAAGTACATAACACACTGTTTAACTGCTGGGTTTCTTTGTTTGTTTTCCACTGTGGCTATCACTCCATCAACTCCTCAGTGCTTAATTCCAGTACCAAGGACACTGTAGATGGTTGATAAGTGTTTGTTGAATAGATGATTGACAATGAATGAATGAGCATACAAATTACTTATTTTATTGCCTTGCTTTGTTTTTCACTTCACTATCATTTTGCCTATGCAGAGAGAATCCAGTTGGTACACATGTGGAGGAAAGTTCCCTTAAACCTCAACAATGATACGATTTCTGGGTGTGAAAAAATTTTGTTACAAAATGTTTATGTTTTATCTTGCATAAGCAAAATAAAGAGGACTACTTATATAATCACAAGTTAAATTCAACATGTTACCCATCTGGGTCTTTTTTCCTTACTTGGGAAGCAACATTTTAAAAGTAAATAAATAGAGACATTCTGAAAGAGAGAAAAAAATGAATATACTTTGTTCCTTCAACTTATATCATATTGCAGTTTAGGAAGAAAAAGAAATCATTTAAAGAGTATTCTCTCATATTATGTGGAAAGATTTTAATCCTAATGAAGTATCAAAGACAATGTGTGTCAACGGCATGGGGATGGGGACACATCTAGAGCCGGAAGAGCCCATTGTGGGTAATTCGCTAATGTGAGAAAGGGAATCTGTGAAATGAAGGACTAGACTGTACCTTTTAGGTTCTTTCCTGCTCAAGACTTTCATGGTCTTTGTCCATATAATCATTAAAGACTTGCCTTAACTGTCAAAGCGTGAAGAGATATGTGCAAGACACTTGGTGATTCAGGAATGGGAAAATGTATGCTACTCCTTTGGAAGATTTACAGACTAATTTTGGAGCTAGATTATTCACGTTAAAAGATGCATTTCCCCCGTCAAACATTTATTGGAAACCTATTTGGCAACAGAAACTGTGCTCAGTGCCGTTGCTGTAAGACAGTACCCTTAAACTCCAAAAAGCTTACAGTTGAGGAGAGGAAGAACACACACATATAGAAGTATTCTGAAGTTTTCTATGGGATATCACAGAATTATCTACAATGTTACTAATATCTAAAAATCTGGATTGTCATTCCAATATAGGATGTACTAAATGAAATTTGAATGACAAAGGAGAAAACATGTATTTCTTGCATACCTACTACATACACATAATGTAAAATCTTTAGCACTTTACATATATGGATGAATTAATCCTTTAGACGAGTTGTTACTTAAATACTATTTTTCAGATAATCAAACAGACTTAGAAAATCCATGTAGTTAGTAGGAAGTCAGACAGCAAGTCAGTGCCAGGTTAAGAACTTGCTTGGACCCAGGTCTCTCGGATCCCAAAAATGGAAATAAAATGAGGGATACATATTTTCAGAGGAGAATGTAGAAAGGGTGGAACTTGTCATACATATTGAGAGAAGATTGGGATTTTTTAACTGAATTTTTATTTTGAGATAATTGTACATTCTTAAGCAGTTGTAAGAAATGATCAAAATAAATCCCATGTGTACTTTATCTGGTTTTTCCTAATGATAACATCTTGTAACTCTATAGTACAGTATAATAACTAGATGTCAACAATAACATAGTCAAAATACAGACCATTTCCATCACAAGGATGCATTATGTTGCCATTTAATAGCCACACACACTCCCCCCCCATCATGCCTTCTTTCCCGGCAACCACTAATCTTCTCTCCATTTCTAAAGTTTTGTCATTTCAATACTGTAATATAAATGGAATCATGGGCTATACCGTCTTTTGAGATTGATATTTTTCGTTCAACATGCTTCTCCGCAGATGCAGCCAGATTGCTGCATAGATCAAGAATTCATTCCGTTTTATTGCTGAGGAGTTTATCCCAAGGTATAGCTGTAATGGCTTTTAATTATTTACCCATTGAAGGTATCATTGTTGTATCCAAGTTTTGGCATTTATAAACAAAACCACTTTAAAGATTCATGTATAAGTTTTGTGTGGATATAAGTTTTCATTTCTTTGAGAGAAATGCACAGGTGTACAATTTCCTGGTCACATGATAGTTGTTATTTGGGAACTCACCAAACTGTTTCCCAATGTGATTGTTATCATTTACATCTCCTGTAGCAAGTTGGGTGATCCAGTAGCTCTGCATTCTCACCAGCATTCCTGTTGTCACTAATTTTTATTTTAACCATTCTGATAAATGTGTAGTTTTATCTCACTGTGGTTTTAATTTGCACTTCCTTGATGACTAATGTGTTGATACCTTTTCATGTGCTTATTTACTGGAGACAAATTATCTTGGTTTTCTTTCATCTGAGAATGTCCTAAAAGGTATTTTCACTGGATATAGCATTTTGAGTTGACAATTCTTTTAGAACTTGGAGAAAAGTGTGCCACTTCTTTCTGGCCTCCATGGTTTCTGATGAAATTTTCACTGTCATTTGGATTATTTTTTCCCTGTAGGTCAGGTGTAATTTCCTTCTTGGTGTTGTCAAGATCATTATTTCTTAGTTCTCCATAAGTTTGACTAAGTATCTGGATGTGGATATACTTGAGGTTATGCTGATTGAGGTTTACTAAGCATCTTGACTATAGATTTGACCCTTTTCCTAAATTTGGAAATTTTTCACTCTATTTCTTTGAGTAGTATTCGGCCCCTCATAATTTCTCCTCTCAAACTGGCCTCCAGTGACATAAGTGATCTTTGTTAGCATCCCACAGGCCCCTACCTCAATCCCTGTTAGCAAAGTCTTTGTTTTCTTTCAGACTATTTTCTTTTTGTCATTCGGACTGGGTAATTTCTATTGCTCTGTCTTCAAGTTCACTGATTCTTTCTTCTCTTCCTTCCATTCATAATTTTAAAAAATTTTGGTTATTGTGTTTTTCCCTTCTAACTTTTCCATTTGTTTCTTCTTTGTATTTTCTATTTCTCTGCTGAGACTTTCTGTTTCTTTACTGAGGATTTCTATTTTTTTCATTTGTTTCAAGCATGGTCATGATTGCTGATTAAAGCATTTTTATGATGGCCACCTTAAAATTCTCACCAAGAAATGGAAACATCTCTGTCTTTGCAGTGTTGGCATTTGTTGATTGTCTTCTTTCATTCATTCTGAGATATTTTGGTTCTTGATATGATGAGTAATATTCAACTGTGTCCTGGACATTTTGGGTATTATCTTATGAGACTCTGGTTCTCATCTAAACATTCTGTGTTAGACAGGATCCTCTGATGTACCATTCTGGAAGGTAAAGCAGCAGCATGGACTCATTACTCCCAGGTGAAGGTAGAAGTCCAGGTCCCACCAAACCTCCATTGGTACCCGACTGGGGACGCTCCTAGTTACTGCTGGATGGGGATGGGTGCTCCAGCTATCCACTAGACCTCTGCAGCTGGGAGAGGGTGGAGGTGAAAGTACAGGCCCCCTACGTGGTTTTCACTGACACCACAAGCTCTGGGGGTCTCACTGTTGCCCAGCAGGGATGAAACCCTGGTTCCAGCTCAGCCTTCTATGCCAACACTCCAAAAGGAAGGACTGGGCAACTTTCTACTGTCTTGTGAGGGTGGAAATGTAGGCTCCCCATTCAGATTTACTAACAGGAGCTGAGTGGGGCACCACTGTTTTCTGTAATATTTGGTGGATTAGAACAATTATTGTCTAGTGGTTTCCTGTCTTGCTAAGCTGACCATTCCCTAGTCCTTTAACTAGAGCAAGAAGACTTCAGTTGCATTTTGTTTTTGGTTTTGTTTTTATCTGTGCCTGTTGTTATTTCCAGGCTGCTAGCTTCTTCAGCTCCAATTCTGGCATATATGCAGAGAAAAGAAAACCCAGGAAACTCCTCCATGTAATTTCTTAGGTCCCAAGATACCTAGCTGAATGCCTTTTCTCTTCAACTTTGAGTCTTTTATGTTTACTTTACGTATAATGTTCAGAGTTTTTATTTGATTTATTGAATTAAGTAGGGAAAAGTATGTCTACTTAATCTTTCCAAAGTGGAATAGGAATAGGATATAAATGTGTGAATAGGTGAGAAAAGAACAAACCACAGAAAAGAAATATGAAATCAAAATTCCCCAAAATTTGAAACTGAAATGTAAGTGATATATTTTTGGAATAATACAAGATAAACTAATTATTTTCCCTTGGAAAATGTTTATCCCAAAAAGTTTGGCCTAAAAAATGTAATGTGAGTGTTTCCTGATTATGAGTCTGCTGTCAAGAAGCAGCCAGGTTGTAGAAAAAGGTAACAATTTCTTCACTCAGAATGCCAGTTCATTTCCATTCTAAATAAACTCTCATTTCTAGTTCAAGGGGTCTTGATCTTAAATGTGGAGAAAAGATCAAATGCATCCATTATGCATATGCATATATGCATATGTTAAGATATATTCATTTACCAAGTGACTTCCTGCTCAGAGAATTCACCTCATTACACATTGTCCAGAAGAGTCAATTATTTAAATACTCTGGGGCCTTTTTATCAAGACTGCATTTTGAATTTCTTTGACCAATCAGATTTCCAAAATGGGAAGATCATCATCAAACTATTTCTGAAAGAGACTGGGCAGATTAAGAGATAAGTAAAACACACTCCTCAAGTGCAAACAATACTATTATCAAATTGGTGGGTGTTAGTAACAGTTTTGTTTTGTCTTGTTTTTATTTTTTGCGGTACGCGGGCCTCTCACTGTTGTGGCCTCTCCCGTTGAGGAGCACAGGCTCCAGACGTGCAGGCTCAGCGGCCATGGCTCACGGGCCCAGCTGCTCCACGGCATGTGAGCTCCTCCTGGACTGGGGCACGAACCCATGTCCCCTGCATCAGCAGGCAGACTCTCAACCACTGCGTCACCAGGGAAGCCCTAGTAACAGTTTTTAAAAGGTGCCCATGACATATGGGGATCATCAATGGTTAGAAAATCGTGATGTTTGATATGAAGATACTATTTTTAAATTCCAACAATCAAAATCTATTGTATTTCCAGAGTTGTTGCTTCAGTAAACCCACAGAATGAGGACAGACCGGGGTAGCAATGTCAGATACTGACTGCTGGTAACATGTGGCTTCAGGATTTAACTCATGGGCTGGTGGCCTTTGGTAAGATCCTAACCTGCTGAACAATCTGACCTGAGTGTGTGCCTCTGAGAAACTGGAACTAAATAAGAACATAGGTAAAAGATTATCTATATAACATTTGATGTATCCTTGAGCATAACGTTTGTTGTATCCTTGATCAAGGTAAGTCCTCTAAGATTCTTTCCATTGAAAGTAGCTAAGAATACACAGATCATAAGAGTATTAAAATATTAAATAAGATTTTATATTTCAATGGCTCAGCAATATATGTGTGATGTACACAATAAGTTCTCAGTAAATGGTAGCTATTATAATAAACCTTATACTAATAAAAATGAGCAAACAACCAGAAGTGTATGTTTAGATCAATAAAATACAAATTAAAATGATCTTTTTGGCCTATCAGCTAGGAAAATTTTAAAAACAATAATATATACTGTTGGCTATAGAATGAGCATGTTTATACATTGCAGGTGAGTGAGAATGTAAATGGATATAATTTTTCTAATGGACAATCTGGCAGTGTGTATAAAATACTGAAAAAATAAACATTCTCTTGAAAAAGCCATACCATTTCTAGGAATTTACCCTAAGCCATTTTTTAATGTTTAAAGATGCATGTGGACATGCATGTTTACTGCAATATTGATTATATATGTAACACTAAAACTAAACAGATTTTTAAAAATAGATTATATTTTAATTAAATTATGGCATAATCACCCAATGACTTTTAGGCAAACATAAAAAGATTTAAAGACCTAAACATAACCAGTATAAAAAACAAAACAATGACAACAGAGTGGTTATATCTTCTTTTCCAAAGAAAGGAGGTAGCTTCTATCCTAATTTAAAGTTTAAATGAACACATAGACTCATATATACAACACACACACACAAGATTACTGTTTCTATAAGAATTTGTCCCAATATTTGTTTTCTTTTGAACAAAGCCTTCTTTCTGAAATTTAATTCATTCGAATATAACATTCAAGTGCACAGAGTAAAAGACATAGGCAATTCATGTCTACATTTGCTTTCAGCATTAAGTGCTTCATTAAGAATTTCAAAATAGCAAAAATTATATATCATAGTGCTTGAATATCTTATGGAAAAGTGCCTTTAGGTGGGCAAAATGTTTGTATCCTAATTTAAGATACATAATTGAGCTCTATAGATGTGAAATAGCTTACTCAAATGAGTCTCAGAACTTTCTATTACACCAAACTAAAACAGTTGTATATCAGAGCTCCTATATTGCTATGGCTCCCAATGTATCCCGAAAATGATGATCTAAGACAATGCCATCAGCTTTTGAGGAGAGTATTAACAACCATATGTGCCTTCCTCTGCATTTGTCTCTAACTCCTAAATAAGCTTGTACATGACATAGTGTGCGATCCTTAATCAAAGATACCTCTCAGATCTCAGGGCCAAGGAAAACTGGTATGTATCCTGCTGGTTTGGTTCCTCTTAGAAAACAAAAGATATACGAGCCATCATTTTTTCCCCTTTGACTTCACTGTTAGGAAGCGATGTTTTCAACAGTTCAGTCTTTCTCATCACGGATGTCTCTATATATCCTCCCTCACCCCAACATCCCTTACATGACTCATAGAAGAGGTGACAAGGGAAGAGCTAATCTCAGGAAGGGCAAATTCTCCTGAATATCTTAGCTAATTCCCAACAGTAAAGCACTCTGCCTCTGACAATTTTTCCCCTGCAATACGTAATCTTTTCAAAAATCCTGTGTGATAACTAGTATTACTCTTACTTCCCTTATGACAATTTGTAAACTGATATTTAGAGAGGCTTAAGGAGTTGACCAGAATAAAGTAATCGGTAAGTGATGGAGCCACTTTTGTTCTGAAATCTATGCATTTTCCATTGCACTATGTTCATCTGATATAAAACATACTGAGGTGTGAATTCAGCCTTTACAGAATTTTATAAGGAAGAAACCTTCTAGTACAAATTACTTTCCTCCCAACCTATATTTTTCACTAACTTAATTCCATTTCCTGAATTGTTCTTACACATTTGTATCTAAGACATCTTCCAGAATTACCCATTACATAATACATAATTTATGATTTCCCACTTTTAATGCACTAACACAATGTTCTATAAAGTACAAATAATTCAATCTCCCCTCCTATCTCTAAGGATGATAATTCCTCCTTTACCAACAAGACAAAGAAAACAGAATGTACAATCTGTGAAAATTAATTTGTCGTTGGTGGTGGTGGTGGGAGCGGAAACTAGCTGTTTCCACCATTTTACTCGGCACACCTAAGAAATGAATTAACTATAACCAAAGTGAGGTAATTCTGCCTACTGCTAATTGCCAACAGCCATGTGAATTCAACCAGGAACTACATGTAACAAATTTTGAATGTCATTGTTCCTGATAATGTCTTAACACATGAGATCCAGCAGCTGATCAAACTTTTAATAAGTATTTATTTACAGTAAGATGTATCAGCTATAAGGTAGGTTTTTTTTTTTTTTTTTTCAGGCAAGTCTTCACTGGGGCCCCTGCTGCAGCAGGGGAGAACAAGAACAAACAGGTTCTCTTTCTTGCTCGCTTCCTCAGTGGGGGGCGAACTTGTTCCTTATACAGGGTGAGGGTAGGGGTGTGTCCAGGTGGTTTTTAGTCAATTTGTCTTTATAACATTCAGACAATTCAGATATAGTGTTGGGCCAATATCATTTCACAGCATTTTAGATCACATGTACACTGATACTTTATTTTTGATGTTCAGCAGCATTCTTTTTCATAAAATAACCAAAGACTCCTCAGTTATACTTCTTAGGACATTATATCATTTAATAACCTTCAGATATGTTTTAGTATATTACTCTTTACCCAGTATCTTACCTCTGCTCTTAACTCATAGATCACTCTGTCACTGCTATTTTTAGATTTCGATCCTTCCTTTATATCTCCTGATATTTCTTCCATTTTATTTTTATGTTGACCATGAAGAATGTCAAACTGAAAAAAGAAAATTAAAGTCATAACCACATGATATTACAAAGGCTGGTTCCAGGATAATTCACATTAGTCTTTCATTTTGCTTTCAGTTTGTTTTTTCTATGTATAACCTGGTAGGTTTTGTTGTTGCTATTATAAATATTGTAGTTGAACCATGTATTTCTTTACACTTGTAGTTGAAAAGTCCTATATTGTTGGAAAACAAATCAGCAACTCTCCATTAATCTAAATTCACAAGTTGAAAATTGGACAAAGCTTATTTACCTCCACAGATTCTTAATAATTGACTAAGTGGATTCTAAACTAATCCAGTTAATTCTGATCTTTCAGTCTTGAATATTAGTCCCATAGTACTCTTTGAAATCCTACTTACGTATATTTTCGATGAAGTATAAAAAGTGTATAGATTGTAACAGAGACAAATTTGGGCAACGGAAAAAATACAACTGTATAATGCTCAAGCTGGTAAAATGTATGTAGAACATCTATAAAAGATGCCAATAAATTTCTATAGAAAACTACAGCAGGAAAACAGTATAAATAAACTCTGGCACATCCAGACAATGGAACATGGTTCAGCACTAAAAAAACAAACAAACAAACAAACAAAAGCGCTATTAAACCATGAAAAGACATGGAGGAAACATCAAGGCATATTTTTAAGTGAAAGAAGCCAATCTGAAAAGGCTCCATACTGTATGATTCCAGCTATATGACATTCTAGAAAAGGCAAAACTATGTCGTCAATGAAAAGATCAGTGGTTTCCAGGGCTTGGAGGAGGAAGGGGTGACTTGGTGGAGCACAGAGGTTTTTAAGGCAGTGAAATTACTCTGTATGAAACTCTAACGATGGATGCATGTCCTTATACATTTGTCTAAACCAGTAATGTACAACACCAAGAGTGAACCTTAGGTAAACTATGGACTTTGGGTGATTATAATGTATCCTGTAGGTTTATCAATTGTAGTAAATGTACCACTGTGGTGAAGGACCTTGGTAATGGGGGAAGCTACCTATGAGTGGGGGGGTGGGGCTGTATATGGGAGATCTATGTACCTTCCATTCAATTTTGCAGTGAACCTAAAACCTAAGTCTATAAAAAGAAACATAGGAATGAGAAAAATCCTAGAAATGCAAACAATGATTTTTCCCCATAGCTGTCCTTATAATTAGAAGTTTTCAGCAGAATCATGAAATTTGATACATATATAATATGTAGATAGATACACATAGGCTATTTTGTTTTATTAACATGTTTTTCCTACACTATGTAGGTTTCCATAATTAAAATTACATAATTTGTATGTAATCTGACAATAAATTAGAATATAAAAGCTATCATTATACCACTTATTTAAAATTTTAAAATAATCTTACTCATGTTATTATTGTTAATAGTAATATTAAGCATGTACTAGTCTCTAGGAACTGGACTTGATATATATTTCCTTACTTAATGCTAACAGTAATCCTCTGTGTTAGGTATTATTATTATTACCCCCTACCCTAAAGAAAAATAAAACATATTTTTACTAGGCTTAAGTAACATTCCCAAATTCACAAAGCTAATAATAACTGGGGGAAGCAAATTTGAGAACATTCTTACCAAACTCATTACCTGAGTTCTTAAACCAATGCATAAACCAATACTGCATTTATAGTTGTAAAGCTAAATGTCATAATTTTCTGAAAGGCAATAAGCTTACAGAAATAAATAATAGAGGGAGCATAACAGAAGATACTATCATGCCAACATACTACAAATGGACCATGGTGGAGGGAGGGGCTGATTTGCCAACTGCACAGAGGCTTCACGTTCAGAATTGGTAATATGGAAAACGCACCACGAAAGTCAAGAGTGAAACAGGACATTATGCCACAAAGTCCATCGGAAGGTTGTCTATGCATGTTTCACTCCACTTTCATGTCAGTTAAATAGAGAGTGTGGCATTAATCTCTGGCCAAAAGAAAAGAAAAGTCACTTTGCTAAAAAAAAGAATAACAAATTGCAAGCCACAGGTTTTGGGTTGTGTCCACCAAAAAAAAAAAAAAAATTAACTCATTGTGGTAATTGAGTGCCCCTAGCTTAACTTCTGAAATCTTGGTCATTACTTCTCAGGGAACTAAATCAATCATAAACCCCCCTCCCCATTGTCAACAGAACTTTCAATGAACCACTCAAAGGAGAGAAGAAGCAGGAAAATACACTTTCATATGCAACAGTAGAGGGAATCCACATCAATTACCTAAAATAATTCCATTTTCATTCATCACTGTGAGCAGAAAATCAAGGATCTCTGGACATAGGAAGAACCCCAAGGCTATGAAAAAATATGACCAAGATTAAGAAACAGAATGTCTGATAGAAAATAAACAAAACAGAAAAATGGTACAATTTAAGATATAAAAGAGAATGATTTTTTTAAAAAATCTAATCACTATCTTCAGGAAAAAAATGAATATATATTGCATTCATAAATTAAGGACAAAGCAATTTCAAAAATTTAAAGAACAATAATAGGATATTTTTAAAATGTGTCTAGCCATCCTTCCTTCAGAAAAAAATGTACTAGAAAAGTTAGAAGACAGAGTTGAATGTTGGAATGTACCCGTTCTCTTGACGCATTTGCTCCTTTGGACAGCTCATGTGCACCCATGGCACTGCATACCAGTCAAAATGCTGACAACCTTCAAATGCCTCATTCCATCCTGAGGGTCTCCCCTCAACTTCTGACCCACACACCCAACTTGCTACTTATCACTTCTATAGGCTTCCAAAGCTTAACACTTTGAAAAGACTAAGTACTTCTCCTTCAAATGTTTCTCTTCTAGTCTTTGCCGTCTCAACAAATATCACCTCCATCCACCCCTTTGATCAGGCCAAAAATATTGGACTTATGATTAACTTTTTTCTTTCTTTGATATGCCACATTCAGACTAAAAACAAATCAATTGAACTTAGCCTTCAATTATTTAATAAATCCATCCACTTTCTACCTTCACCACTACTGCCTTGATCAACCACCAAAATCTCAGTTATTTTAATAACTGCCACACTCTCTGCTTCTCCTCATGGATCTATATTCCCTTTCTCAAAACAGCCATCAAAAAAAGCTTTTTAGGGACTTTCCTGGTGGCACAGTGGTTAAGCATCCACCTGCCAATGCAAGGGACACGGGTTCAAGCCCTGGTCTGGGAAGATCCCACATCCCTTCATGCAATATCTAAAATCCGTGGAGCAAACTAAGCTTGCGCGCCACAACTACTGAGCCTCTGCTCTAGAGCCCACGAGCCACAACTACTGAAGCCCATGTGCCTAGAGCCCGTGTTCCACAATAATAGAAGCCACCGCAATGAGAAGCCCGTGCACCTCAACAAAGAGTAACCTCCGCTCGCTGCAACTAGAGAAAGCCCGTGTGCAGCAACGAAGACCCAAAGCAGCCAAATGTAAATAGATAAATTTATAAAATTAAAAAAAAATCTTTTTAAAAAGTAAATCAAATCATGCAACTCCACTGCTCAGATCTTTCCAGAGGCTTCCCAATCCATTCAGAGGATAAGTCAAAGTCCTTACCAGCTGCTTGGTCCTATAACCCTCAGTCCTGATCTCTTATTCTTATCCCTTATTCTAAGCCAGTCCCTCTAACCTCACAGTTCCTATACACTTCAGACAGGCAAGAGCAAAAAAGAAAATAAAAACAGTAAATGAAATATTGAACGGCCAAAGCAATTAAAACAATATAACAGAAAAAAGTTGATTAACAAATTAATGAAACAACTATACTCCCTCCTATTAAAAATCTGAGTTATTTTGATCATTTAAAAATTATTTTTGAACTCAAAATGACCTTAATTTTGCCACTTGCCTCTTCAACTTTAGGTTTAGATTAATGGAGTTGTAACTAAAAATCTATTTAGCAAATGAAAAATTGAAAGCCACGGATGGGGAGATGGTAAGGATTATTAATTTAGCAGAATTATGAATGTCATCCACAAATGATATATTACATTAGTTAAATTGAAAATGACAGAAATAGAAGGTATCTGATGAAGGGAATGAGTCAGAATTAGAAAGCATTTTCCAAGTTCATGTCCCTTTATTTAAAATTCAGTCAAGTATAGTCTCTTGCAATAGTTTTTTTTTTTTTTTGAAATTGCATTACAGTATAATTCCAAAATTCCTCATTAAAATTCCTCTTTTCATACTGCAGTATTTGTGAAAGGTTAAACCAGGCAACTTATCATATCTCTGACTTGAGAAATATCTGCCATAATTTGCTTCTGGAAAATTAGCAACATTATGCATAAATATTTACTCTAATACATTTAGATTTAGCATAGAGTGGAAAAATCTTTCAGGAGAAAATGCCTAGAAAATAAAAATATTGTGTAATATAAATAAAAATATTTTCTTATTTAATCATATAATATAGGAGAAGGAAAATACATTCAACATTCAATTAATCACCAAGCATCATGATTTCTTTCAATTGTATATTTCTCAACTCTCCACATCTCTCCACAACCCCCATCAAGCTTAGGGCATCTGATTATTTCTTTCCGGATTACCATGTTAGACTCACAACAGTTTCATGATCACCCATGCCCCCAAATCTCTTCTTCACACTGAAGTTTGAGTTATTTGTTTTATTGTAATCAGATTGACCCTGGTCAACACACTTTAACAGCTCTTCCCATTGCCTTCATGTTGATACATACATTTATAATTTGGCTTTTGGGATAAGTATTGACTATCAACTAGTTCAGAATATAAGACCAAATGTTTAACAGTTAGGCAGGTTCTGGTAGGGATACCATATTCTCATAAAAGGTGAGGAATGTAAGAAGGAAATGTGCCCCAATAGAAGGCTACCCAAAATGCAGTGGACCTAGGGACAGCTAACAATGAGGTTCAGTTCATTCAAGTAACTTGAATCAACTGTAAGTGTACAGAGAAGCCTCCAAAATGTCATCACTTATATCATAGCTCCAAAACTTAGCCAAAAATTCTTTTAAGTAAACTTTACCTAAATCCCTCCCTCAACCTTAAAGAATGGTAGTAAAGACACTAAGGAATGTTTAAGTATGATTAATGCAAATTTTATTGTATCCTTCAAGTCAAAATAAAAACACTAAATAACTGATTTTAGTGGTCTTTAAACTCTTTTTCTCTCATGCTAATGTATCCTCTACCTTTTTAAAGTTTGTCTTAAAATATTATATTTATTTAGATTCAAAAAGTAAAATTTCTGGTGAATTTTAAATATTGACACTTTAAATAAAATGGTTGCATCACACTTCATGCAATATCTAAAATCCATAGAAATGTGATATTCACTGTCACCTGTTCAAAAAAAATTATATTGTTAATTTTATTTCTTAAACTTTTATTTCTATTCCACCTCCTCCACATCATCTTACTGTAACATACGTTTTTACTTGAAAATGTTTTTACTCTACAACATGCAATACAATTATGTATATAAAATATGTGTGTATTATATATATTACAACTGTAAGGTTCCAAATGTTAAAAAGTTTCTTTTGGATTGAATTACCTTAAGGATTATTACAGGTACGTGGTGGCTTAAAAATAAGATGGGATGGCACATATTGTGATAAATAATTACTAAATATAAACTAATCATTTACTGGAAATGTACCTCTTTATGAGACAGATAGACACATTTTTTCAATTAGTTTGTTAATCAATGGATGAAATTACTTATTGAATAGAATAAAATAAGAATTATCATCAGTTTTATTTATTCTTTTCAAAATAGGAGCACTGAGAAAGTTGATAACACATGTTGACAGAAATGGAAGATATTTTGTTATACCAGCCATTGTTTGTGTTATTTTTTAATATCCTACTAAATATACGGCAAAGCTACATTTTGATTTTATATCAAAATTTATTTTTTATTATCTATAAACTGACCAATCCATTAGGTCCTATTCCAGTATTTTTATGAAAAGGAAAAGTAGGAACCACCTGACACGCCAAAGGTTTTGTGACTCATTCGTTAGTTGGCTTATTAATACCAATACTTTAAAATGTCTCTGTGTCTGGCACTCTTTAGTTTTTCTCAGTCTGGCAAAATGTTCTAAAATAATACTGGGGATCAAGGGATCAGAAAGATAAATATGCCTTTCATTTGCGAAGTGGGTGGAGGGTAATGTGGGCTAAGATAACTCGCTTGCAAAGTATTTCCTTAGGCAGATCAATTTTTGAAGGCCCCATGTGGAAGTTGGAAATCTGGGGTTGAAAACCAAATTACTATCCCCGTGGGGAACTGTGAAAAGAAGGCAGTGGTCTGGTGGTGGTAATTATTTTAATGACTTCAGATCTTTCCATGAAAACAGAGCAATGAGAACAACAAACTAAAAAACCTATGGATACCTACAGCAAAATTAGGTGACAAGTTGTCCCTATGGACCCCAAGATACAAGTGGGTTAAGACAACCCACTCACAGCTTCAAGAGTTGCAGGAGATCAACAGCTGCTTGAGAAAACTAAATGGAATCATCGTGATCTGAGAACAGGAGAACCCCAAACTGACAATATACAATACCTGGGAGTGTGTCAAGTCAACATGAAAACAGTAGATGAAACTAGGGGAGTTTCACAATTTCTAACTGGGGAGCTTATGCGAGAGGGCCATTGTAAAGTCTGAAGAACTGGAGCAGTCTCTACCCTATATACTCTTTAAAAAAGCAGACAGGGCTTCCCTGGTGGTGCAGTGGTTGAGAGTCTGCCTGCCGATGCAGGGGACACGGGTTTGTGACCTGGTCCAGGAAGATCCCACATGCTGCGGAGCGGCTGGGCCCGTGAGCCATGGTCGCTGAGCCTGCACGTCCACTTTTAAAAATACCCCCTCCCCTCAGAGGATAACGCTGAGAACAAGATCCACATTGAGAGGAACAGTGGCAATAAAGGCAGAGAAGGGATCCATGTAGAAGTCTGCTGGAGAACAGGGCCAGGAGGTTTTGGAGAGGACAAGGCCATAATCTGGGGCACACTGCACAAATATTAAGAGTAATGAGCTCTAAAGCAGCGAAGCTAGCAAACATTTCTTTATTCACCCACTTTCCCTCCTATGTACCAAAAACACCTAAATCCATTTAAGAATGAGCAACAAAAGAGGGTCATAGTTGAATCATATGTAGTGTTATATAAGAACAAAAGAATGAGAAAAAGAATAATCTTAAATACAATGAGAATATGGTATAAATAGTGAGAACATTCTAGACATACATGCCCACTAGAGAAAAAGAAGAATCAAATTTTTCAATGTGACCAAAACAACATCAATAAAATTATAAATAACATGAAAGAGCAATGCAACCAAGAATTTAAATATTCAGAAATATAATAATATTCAGGAAAGAATTAGAAATAAAAATCACTTCTGAATAATCTAAAAGGAACACAAGAGCAAAAAAATGCAACAGATGCTGCCTTAAGAGACAAGGTAAAAAGAAATAAGATGCTAAATAACCAAAAGTAATGAACAAACTGTGATGAACAGAGGAGAATGATAAAGAAGATTCAACATATTTATAAATTTACCAGTTCTTTCCACTGAAATGGCCTGGAAATAATGACCATCTCAGCACATTTCTACACACAGATTGTGGTCTTGAGCTATTCCTCACTGAGAATCCAGGACTCTGAAGAAATGGCTTATTCCAGATCTAAAACAAAGATATTTTGGTATATCTAGTATATTTTGTCATACCACAGAGTAAGGAAACTGTAAGAGTTTTCTAGGATTGCATCAAATGTTCTCAGTAGCCAATATTAAGAAGTTTCTGCTCTCTAAATATGGGAATTTTTGAACATCAGTAGGGATAATAATTGCAGTATGTTAAAGCACACTCAATAAGTTTAAATTCATGAATTCATAATGATACTAAAAATACTAGTTTGATTAACACTGGGGAATGCTAGTGAACTAATTTATTATTTTGTAAATTGGTAAAGAAAGGGAAAATAATCTCTCATGTTTCCTGACTATATCTAAATGCATAAAGTATTATGTGAGAAGTTCTCTTCATTTAAATATTCCAACTAATAGCTTAAGGAGAAATAAGAGAATATCACAATTTTGCAGCTCCGAATTAATCGATGGTTCTAGGCAATGAGCATCGGTCTGCTAGCACCTCAGGGACACCCAAATACCATGTGCTTCTTAAGGGAAGAATACCCCACCTAGGAGAACATCCTGAAAGAGAATTACATCAAACCTATTGATCCAGCTACCATTTTATAAGAAACATAGAGAACAGAGAAATGTAGCAAATCGTACCTTAAGGTGCAATCTCTAAAATCCAAAATAAAACTTCAGGACAAATGACTTGGCTTTTTAAATAAATTATAAGAAGGAAAAAAGGAAAAAGAAATATAAAAAAAACCTACATATTAAAACACACTTAATAAGATATATCCAATTAAAATGCCTGAGCTTCATGTGAATTATTTATCTCTTGATAAATTAGTAAAAAAAAGGGTGATTAACAGCTTAGAAACCATGTAAAAAATAAAATGTTACACAAAAAAGGGTAATGACCTTTGTTCTTTTAATTCAGTAAAAAATAAAATATCTTGAATAAAAATATGAGTTATTTTAAAACAGGTTATCATGACTTATCAAAACATATATAAACCCATATTCTGTATAAAAATTGACTGCTTTTTCAAAAAATAATATTTAAAGGGAAACAAGATTAAAAAAACACATACTTCTAATACATAATCAAAATGATACTGACTGCTAAACAAGATGGAGTCACAGAAGCTAAATTTGCCAAACTGAAACCACTAAAAAGCAAGAAAAATGGAAGAAACAATTGTTGTAAAGACATTGATTATCAGGCAATCCCTGAGAAAACAAAAAGAGCCCTAAAAATAGCCAGTTTATTACCTGGAAGGAGTTTCAGTTCACAGGGTAGGGAGGGGAAGCAAGGAAGAAGCTGGTGGTACCCCCGAGTTTGGGTGAAGCTGGGAGCGATGGGATGAGGGGTAGCTGAGGCAAAGGTACCAGAGTGGAGAGAACGGAGTAGAGGGGAACCCTGGAGGTCTGCAGAGTACTCACCAGGGTGGTGATCTGAGGATACTTGTAAGAAAACTAACCCCCAAGAGAATTAAAAGAAACACCGCTTAGGCCTCACATAAGGCCAGTAATAATTCCTATTGCCAGCTGCCAAAATAGAAGACCTCATAATTCACATTTCCATTACAAAAAGGACTCAGAATGGTTTTGCCTCCATAGTCAGTAGGAAATATAGCCTTAGACTAAATGCTGCTCTGGTCTTATCTAACAAGGTTTAAAGACTTTAAGACAAAAAAGATTAAATTATTTCCAAGTAATAAAACTACATCTCTGAACAAAGCTCAAAAATAATTTTAAAAAATGAAAATATTCAGTGCCACCCAACAAGAAAAAATTGCTAATGACAGAAGTCCAGTCAAAAATTGCGTGTTATGCAAACAAATAGGAATGCATGACCCATAATGAGGAGAAAAATTCATCAATTGAAACTGGCCCAGAAAGAACAAAGATGATAGAATTAGAAGTGACCAAGAGCGCTTAATGTTTCCCTCAGCCTGACTAAAATTAGAGGGGTTTATTTGTGACTACAGGTCCTTGGCTTTCATTGTCTTAGAGTGTTTATTTTGAAAACAACAACAACAACTTGTAATTGTAAATTCTTTCCCTGCCCCTTTGAGGCATAAATCTGCCAGCCTTTTGCCAGCTTTATAACCCAGGGAGTTCCTTCTCTAGGACCTGGGAACTATCTCTTTGAAATGTAAACATTGAAGGAGATAGCACCTCTATTGCCCAGTCTCTATGGGAAGGCAGTTAGCAAACAGTGATAACCTAATCATAGCGAAGAACATTTGAAAACTCAGGAACAACCAAGGTGCTTGGTATATTGCCACTGACCAAACTTCCCCTTCCAAGCCACCCAGTACTCACCATTCACTCACCCCAGTAGGATTACACTGGGTGCCAATTAGCAAACAGTGGGACAACTTCAAGAGTCTTAATGTACTTATAATTGGCGTCCCTGACAAAGGGATGAAGACAAATATTTAAAAAACATAATGATGAGAAATTTTCCAAGTTTAATAAAAAGTATGAACACACAGATCCAAGAAATTCAACACATCCCCAAGAACAAAGATATATGCAGAGATCACAGCAACACACATTAAAATCAAATTGCTCAAAGCCAGCAATGAAGAAAGTGTTCTTTTTTTCCATCATTTATAACTACCAAATGTGCCTTAAAATATTTTTTGTATATTTTTCCAGTTTACTGAGACATAATTGACATGTAACATTGTGTAAGTTGAAGGTGTACAATGTGATGATTTGATACACCTACATATTGTGAAATGTTTACAATAATAAGGTTAGTTAACACATCCTTCACTTCACATAATTACCATTTTGTTGTTGTTGTTATGGCGAAAATATTAAAGCTCTACTCTCACAGTAACTTTTGAGTTACTATGTAGTAACTCAATACAATATTATTAACTACAGTCATCACACTGTCTTCCAAAGTGGCTGTATCATTTTGCATTCTCACCAGCAATGAATGAGAATTCCTGTTGCTCCACATCCTAGCCAGCATTTGGTGTCAAGTGTTCTGGATTTTGGACACTCTCATAGGTATGTAGTGGTATTTCACTGTTGTTTTAATTTGCATTTTCCTGATGACATAGGATGTGTGAGCATCTTTTGATATGTTTATTCTCCATCTGCACATCTTTGGTGAAGTGTCTGTTCAAGTCTTTGGCCCACTTTTTAATCCAATTGCTTATCTTCTTATTGTTGAGCTTTAAGAGTTCTCTGTATACTTTGGATAACGGTCCTTTATCAGATGTGTCAAATGTTTTCTCCCAGTCCTTGGCTTGTCCTTTCATTCTCTTGACATTGTCTTTAGCTGAGCAAAAGTTTTTGATTTTAGTGAAGTCTGGTTTATCAATTATTTCACTCATGGATCACACTTTTGCTCTATCCAAAATGTCATCACTATACCCAAGGTCTTCCAGTTTTCTCCTATGTTATCTTCTAGAAATTTGATAATTTTGTGTTTCACATTTAGATCTATGATCTGTTTTAAGCTAATTTTGGGGAAAAGTGTAAGGCCTGTGTTTCGATTCTGTTTTTTTTTTTTTTTTTGGCATGTGGATGTCCAGTTGTTTCAGCACAATTTGTTGAAAAGACTATCTTTGCTCCATTGTATTGCTTTTGCTCCTTTGTCAAAGATTTGTTAACTATATTTATGTGGGTCTATTTCTGGATTCTCTATTCTGTTCCATTGGTCTATTTGTCTATTCTTTTGTCAGTGCCACACTGTGTTGATTACTGTAGCTTTATAGTAAGTCTTAAAGTCAGGCAGCATCAATCCTTCAACTTGTTCTTGTTCTTCAATATTGTACCAGCTCTTCTGGGTCTTTTACCTCTCCCTATTATCCTTAGAACCAGTTTTTCAATATCCGTAAAACAACTTGCTAGGATTTTGATTGGGACTGCATTGAATCCATAGATTGAGTTGGGAAGAACCAGCATCTTGACAGAATTGAGTCTTCCTATCCATGAATAGAAGCATCTTCAAGATATATTTTTGAATGTGATACCATTTTAATTGTTGCTGTTAAGGCTTTTAAACTCCACAGAGTATTGTTCTCCAAGTACACACACACACACACACACACACACACACACACACACACACAGAGCTCCAAGTCCTTTAGCTCACAAAGAACATGAAATTATAGAATATCATAGTTCTTGGGGAGGAAAAACATGTTTCAGATTTTTACTTTTAGAAAAATAGGGTTTTTAAAGGATTAGCATGGTTTAATTCTTAATTAAACATTGCCTGAAGCTGCACAAAATTACCATAGTATAAAACTAGGAAAATCAAATATTCATGTTTGAATATATTTTTTTTAGAGCTAAAGTATATGATTTAACTTCACCAAGTGAAAAAAGAGTGCCAACTTTGGTAATAATGAAAAAATATCTTACATTTCTACAAAGCTTTAGAAATTGAAATGTTTTTCTTTGTTTTCTTTGTTTTCCTACTTAGTCTTGGTCTCTTGATGACCTGTACTTCTGTCAAAATCAAAATTTTCATTTAAGAAAAGTAATATAATTTTAAAATGTTTACATCTTGCTTCAGACATGAATAAAACAGCTAAATGTTAATATATTTTCTTATGGGAAACAGAAACTTATGACTCCTAATAGTTTTTTCTAAATGAGGTTGCCATAAAAAAATTCAACATGTTTATGTTCTTGAGTTGTAACAGGAAGAATGGGTAGAAAGGCAGATTACAGAAACTCTATTCAAAAACCTATGTAAGTTGAAAGAAGCCAGTCATAAATTTCCATTTATATGAAATGCCCAGCATAGGTAAATCTACAGTATTACATTAGATTAGTAATTAACTAAAGCTGTGGGGATTGGAGGGAAATAAGGAGTCACCGCTAATGGATCTAGGGTTTCTTTCTGGACTGATGAAATGTTCTAAAGTTGATTATGGTGACAGTTGTACAACTTTGTGAATATATTTTAAAAACATCAAATTATATGCTTTACAATGAGTTGTACGGTATGTGAATTATATCTCAATAAATCTATTAACATATGTAAAAAGCAAAGATTATTTTAGTCAAAAGATTTATAGCAATTACACCTTCTAATTTAATTTTAAAATCACAAAGAGCTTCTGTTAGAAGCATACTTAATCAAATTAAGTATGAAACACGAGTTTTCATCTCTTAATTTGTCTCATTGGCACCCCTATTTTATGAAGAATCAAAAAGCCTCATCACCCACTTCTCTGTGTATTTCATAATTAAACATTGAGAATGTAATTCAAAATGAATTCGAACATTTCACACTTAAACTCTCTCTGTCAATATTAAAATGGCACTTGAACTTATGCATATGATGCTGTTGGTAATGTAATTAAGTTACTCTTGGAAACATTCCCTTTTACATGATTTTTCACTAATTTGGTGACTTGAAATTTGTTAATACATTCTTACTCTCCCCTAACATATGGCGTTTTGAAATCATTGGAGACTGGAGCCTGACCTGTACAAATCTTTCCCACAACCAAATAGTTGATAAAATCACTTTTCTTCTTCGGGATTTTATGCTTTTTTGTGTAAACAATGCAATGTCTAGAATCAGCTAAAGAGCTAAAGCCATCTAAGTAGTGAAAAAAAAGTCAGAACAATGGAAAATAGGCCAAAGAAATCATAAAATATATAAAGTATATATTTCACTTTATAATTGATGTTACTAACTAGGAGTACATGCAGTGCTTCCAATGCCAATTGCACAACTGGCAAAAGAGAGAAAAATCATTGAGTGGAAATAAACCAGGACTTGAAGCAAGCAGATATGGTCAAGTTATGACTTTTTCAGTAAAGTTGGTGTATTAAGGTTCTTTAGAGAAACAGACTAAGACACACACACACATATATACATACACACACACATATTCCCAAGATCTACAGTCGGCAAGCTGAAGACCAAGGAGAGCCAGTGGTGAAAGCTCCAGTCCAAGTTAAAAGACCTGAGAACCAGAAGGGCTCATGGTAGAGCTCCCACCTGAGTCAACATGTTCCAGATCCAGGGAAAGCTGATGTTTCAGTTCAAGTCCAAAACCAGGGCAAAACCGATGCCCCAGGTCAGAGACAGTTGGGCAGAACGAATTCCCTCTTACCTGCACAAGAGTTGGACTTTTTGTTTATTCAGGCCTTCAGTTGATTAGATGAGACCCACCCACATTAGGAAGGGCAATGTGCTTTACTCAGTCTACTCACTCAAATGCTAATCTCATGCCAAAACACCCTCACAGACACACCCAGAATAACGTTTGACCAGATATCTGGGCACTTGGTGGTGGCCGAGTCAAGTTGATCTTTAACATAAAATGTTCACAACTGGTTTTGGGGGTTTCCACAGTCCCCACTCCCCTCCCCAGGTGATGTTTTAGAGCAGCAGATATCAATTTAAGGTGCACACCAGGATAACGAGCTTCTAAAAACACAGGCATGTAATCGGTACTCCTAACCAATTAAATCAAAATCTTTCAAGAGACAGCTGGACAGATATATTTTTAAAATTATTTTCAGTTGAATCTAATGGATTCTGCTAATTCAGTACAACTGCATTAAAAGATTATTTACCATTTTTTATAATATCCAGATTATCCATGTGAGAACTCTCATGAGATTTCATCAGCAACTCATTTTTTATATATCAGAAGATGTTTAATGTGAATATAGAATTATATCTTCGACCAACTTTGATCATAACCTCAGAACTATATTACAAAGGAAAATTTCCTCAAGTGATAATTATACATTCTAAAGTGCATTTCAAAGAATACTCTTTGTTCTTGTGTGTCACCTGTGCCTTTTCAGTTCTCCCATGTGATACCTCTAAAAATACCAGCTAAAGGAGCCTTCTGTCTTTATGATTTCTTAACTCTCTTTAAAACTTCTGGTACTAATTAGGATGCACCACGGCCCTAAAAAGGAGACAGTGATGCCCTGAGTCTCCACCACATCCATAACCCTTTCTCAACAGAGCAGCTACACTCAGTTCCTCCCACATAACTTGCCATACTTTGAGATGTGATCCTGGGCACAATCCCGAGGATGCCTCACTCAAATGCTGCTGTCTAGAAGGTGGTCAGTGACCCATAAAATAATCTAAGACAGGAACTCATTTCACCAGGGGATAATAATTAAATGAAAAGAGACTGAAAACCACATAAAGCCCTGCACACAGAAGTTCACAGCAGCCTTATCCATAACTGCTAAAACTTGAAAGCAACCAAGATGTCCCTCAGCAGGTAGCTGGATAAACTGTGATACATCCACTCAGTGGAATATTACTTAGCCCTAAAAAGAAAGGAGCTATCAAGTTGTGAAAAGACATGGAGGAAAGCATATCACTAAGTGAAAGAAGCCAGTCTTAAGAAGTTACATACTGTATGATTCCAACTATATGACATTCTGAAAAGGCAAATCTATGGAGACAAGAAAATATCAGTGGTTGCCAGGTGTTGAAGGAGGTGGGGCAAGGAAGAATGAATATGTGGAACACAGAGGATTGGGGGGACAGTAAAAACACTACGTATGATACCATAATGGTGGAAATATATCATCATACATTTGTCTAAACCCACAGAATGTACCCTAAGGTACATTCACACCGAGTGAACCCTAAGGTAAATGGTGGACTTTGGGTGTTTATGATGTGTCAGCATAGGTTCATCCTTGGTAAAAAATGTACCATTCTGTTGAGTGATGTTGACAACTGGAGAGGCTTGTATGTGTAGGGACAGGAGGTATACGGGAAATCTCCACTTCGGAGAGCAGTATAGAGTTTCCTCCAAAAATTAAAAATATAAGTACCATGTGATCCAGCAATCCCACTTCTGGGTATATAACCAAAATAATTGAAATCAGGATCTCTAAGAGATACGTGCAACCTCACATTTACTGCGTCATTATTCACAACAGCCAAGATATGGAAACAACCCAAACTGACAGATGAATGAATACAGAAAATGAGGTATATACGTACAATGGAATATCATTCAGCCTTAAAAGTAAGGAAATCCTGCCGTTTGCAACAACATGGATGAACCTAGAGGAAATTATGCTAAGTAAAATAAATCAGTAACAAAAAGACAAACGTAGCATGATGCCACTTATATGAGGTATTTCTAAAATAGTTAAATTTACACAAGCAGAGAATAGAATGGAGGTTACCAGGGGTTGGGGTTGGGGGAGGGCAAAATGGGGAGTTGTTTTTAAATGAATACAAAGTTTCTGTTGTGTGAGATGAATAAGTTTTAGAGATCTGTTGTACAACATAGTACTTTAGTTAACAATATAGTATTGTGTCCTTTAAAATATTGGGTTGGCCAAAAAGTTCCTTTGGTTTTTAAGTAAACATAAAAGACATATTTTTCATTTTCACCAAGAACTTTATTGAACAACCCTTTTCACCCTTTTCTTCCACTACCTTCTGCCATTTTTCAGGCAACTTCATAATTCCATCTTCCCAAAACTTTTTATCTTTTTGAGCAAAAAACTGTCCCAGGTGCCTTTTACAGTCTTCCAGGGAACTGAAATGTTTTCTATTAAGAGAATTTTGTAAAGACCGAAATAAATGGAAATCCAAAGGTGCACTGTGTGGTGAATATGGTGGATGAATCAGAACTTCCCAGCCAAACTGTAACAGTTTTTGCCTGGGCATCAAAGAAACACGCAGTCTTGCATTATTCTGATGGAAGATTATGCATTTTCTGTTGACTAATTCTGGACACTTTTCATCGAGTGCTGCTTTCAGTTGGTCTAACTGCCAGCAGTACTTGTTGGAATTAATCCTTTGATTTTCCGGGAGGAGCTCATAATAGAGGACTCCCTTCCAATTCCACCACATACACAACATCACCTTCTTTGGATGAAGACCGGCCTTTGGTGTGGTTGGTGGTGGTTCCTTTCACTTGCCCCACAATCTCTTCCATTCCACATTATTGTACAGTATCCACTTTTCATTGCCCATCACAATTTGTTTTAAAAACAGAACTTTTTCATTACATTTTGGTAGAGGATTGCATGCGGAAATACGGTCAAGAGGGTTTTTTTCACTTAACTTATGTAGAACCCAAACATCAAAGCAATTAAAATAACCATTTGCACCAATAGCTGGTGCAAATGGTTTTCAAAACTTGACTTGGATATTTTGAGTATGTTGGCTATCTCCACGTGGTATAACGTTGACTGTTCTCAATTAATGTCTCGATTTGATCACCATCAACTTCAACTCGTCTACCGGACCGCGGAGCATCATCCAGTGAGAAATCTCCAGTATGAAACGTCAAAAACCACTTCTGACACATTCGATCACAGCACCTTCTCCATACACCGCACAAATCCTTTTTTGCGTTTCAGTTGTGTTTTTACCTTTCTTGAAATAATAAAGCATAATATGCCGAAAATATTGCTGTGTTCTTCCATCTTCAATATTAAAATGGCTACACAAAAATTCACCATCTTTGATTAGTTTTTGTTTGTTTGTTTGGGTTTTTTTGATTAGCTTTTTTTTAATGCACGCTGATATGACAGCTGTCTCAATACAATCTAACAAAATTGTTTCGAATGAAGTTAAAGACAAAAAGCACTACTAGAGCCATCTTATGAAAAAAAAAAGAAACGAATGAGTTTTTTAGCCAACCCAAAATATTAAAAGGATAGATCTCATGTGAAGTGTTCTTACCACAAACAAGCACACACACACACATACACATAAGAACACAAGAAAAACGCTGGAGGTGATGTATATATTTAGTGCCTCGGTGTGATGGTGGTACCATGGATGTATGCATATATATGTCCAAACTCATCAAAATGCATACACTGTGCTCAATTTTTTGTATATCATTTATACCTCAGTAAAGCTAAACAAAATCATTAGAAACAGTTGGAACGCCCCACCACCAAAAAAAGAAAGTCACCCTCTAAATCCCCCACAGTCATGTACTCCTAATTCCAGTGTCCTTGTCTTTAAACTATATATTTAAAAAAACAAAAAGGGACGTTTATAGAGTTACAAAATGATACATAATGTATATGAAAAGAATGAACAACTTTTAATTTATTGTTCCAGATCTTTTATACCATAGAGAATTTTTAAATGGCATGCTATGTTTTATAGCTGATTCTTTCACTCAGGTGTATACAATCAACACCTTTGGTGTCAGTACACGGCAGGGCTAAGATGAGCAGAGTGCCTTGATTCAATCTCCTTTTGAACATGAAAACTGCTCCTACAGGTAAAAATCCTCATGCTATTTACTAAAAGGAAGATCCTTATCTTCAGAATGGTCTTAACTGAATATCCCTGCATAGGGATTTCTTATAGGAAAAGATAAAACCAGAATCTTTGGATGTATGAGGTATGCATCGCTGGAAAGTGTCCTGTCAGCTGGAATAGAAAATAAAGATGTTTTGCAGACTGAATGTTCCTCTCGATGTGAGGCCATTGTCACTGTGTCACTCCTTTAGGGACCTTATATTTTACTTCTTTTCAACCTACTTTTAACATCATTCTCAAACTATTAATTTGTATAGATTAATTAAATATCAGCTGACTCCTTTGTACTGTATTTTAAATTTTAAAATAGTGTTGGTTAACTTAAACAGATGCTAAAACATCTGATTTCAACCTATCTTTTCATCATTTTATGTTTCTACAAGTAAAGTAGATTCTGAAGAGCCTAATTTTCTTTCATAATACTTACAATAGCCTTAGAGTTAAGGAAGTCATCTCGGTGTTCTGAGGGTTACCTTGGTGATGTCTATGAATTATCCACTAGTAGTTCAATTAATTCTGACTTATGTAATTTAGTGCTTACATTATTCTTAATTACGTTTGTTTAAAAAGGTCTTGAGGGCACTTGTATGAGCAAAGTGGTGTCCCATAGGCTTCATTGTTCTTATACATTTATAGAATTCTAATATGGTATTTTATCAGCCTCACTCTTTGTCCTGATAAGCTAATTTATATCTGGCAAAGAACAAGCTAAACAGATTTTCATGATGGATAGGATGTTAGGGGCGAAGGTTCACTCCAGTGCCCTGGAAAATCTAAAATCTTCAGGGATGTAGAACAGTAGCCTCATCAGGTAATAAAAGGCTTGACATGCACACACTGCTTTATTTAAAATAAAATGCCTTTCCATGAAAAAAAACTTAAAAGAAATAACTAGCAAAACAAAACAAAAAAAGAAAAACTAGGATCTCAACTACTCTCCTTACACTATAGCCATAGCCACCATTCAGGAATACAAGCATATAGAGCTAGATAAAAAAGCTTTGGTCTTCACAAATCATAACCACGTTTGATCAGCACTGCATAGAGGCAAATGAATAAAGCAGACGTGACGTATATTATCACGAAATTCAGAGTTCAGTGGGAAAGGCAAATAGAAAGTAAACCAAAAAATAATTGCAGTTGATAAGGTCTTTTAAAAATCTTGTACATTTCTCCGAGGGAAAATAGTAAAGGAAGTTTTTTCGGGAATAAAACCATTCCCTTTTATAAAGTGACATGTAAACTGAAGTTAATGGCAAGATGTGACTGGTGGATGGGAGGTGAAAGGGTTGTTGTGTGACTGTTTCGATGGAAAAAAAACAGCCTGAAACAGAAAATATAAACATAAACACACACACACACATATAAGGCAATGGGTACTCGCTTGTGAATAAGTGAAAAAATGTACAGCACTCCTGGGCGGGTCCATACAAACTGTCCTCATGTGACCCCCACCCCCATTCTCTCCTGTGTCTAATCTCTGGTCTGATGCAGACTGTCCAGCTAAATGACCTCTGAGAGCTCAGGGCACAGCGGAGTCAGTGACAGAAGGAGAAGGCTGGACTCCAAACACAGGTAGGGAATGTATATGCATCAAAAATAGTTCACTGCTGGGTACTGTCTGCTGGAATTTGGGGCATTGCCTTTTAGAGCAGTTGGGGTGGAAAGAGGGGTATTATTACCGGGCATCCACTGAACTGTCGACATCAGGTGGCTTAGCCAGCTGGACCTGGATAGCGGGAAGTCACTGAAGTGTTTTTATGATCCAGTTTACATTTTGAGAGCTGTCACCCTGCTTGCTGGGTGGACAAGTGAATAGGTCAACAGTGCTGGGCAAGGGACCTAGAAGAGAGGGCAAGAGGAGGAGACAGGATGGCTCCGCCTGGGTGAGGGGAGGGGAGGAGTTAGAATTGACAACCTACATTAATGTTCTGGGTCATTTCTAGGGAGTAGTTCCTTTAAGTCACAAAAATAGCAATATGAGACAGCTTTGAAATTAGCTTCGAGCTAACAACTGTACCCATACTCTACCATATACCTATTTCAATTAAGTATCTTCAAGGATCCTCTCTTTATGTGGGCAGAGTAGCTCCCACTTGACACAACCTTTTTTAAAGTGAAGGTATCAGTATAGAATTTTAGCTACAGATAACTCATAATTCTAACCTTCTATTTCCCTCAAATTAGAAAGGTGTTTTGAGGTGTTTCAGATAAGGCTTCAATGTCAGCTATTAGTACCATAAAGAGGTCCCATGAAGCCTGTGTCTCCCTAAGTACTTCATACAAATATTTATAAAATATTTATAAAATATTCGTGGGCTTCCCTGGTGGCGCAGTGGTTGAGAGTCCGCCTGCCGATGCAGGGGACACAGGTTCGTGCCCCGGTCCGGGAAGATCCCACATGCCGCAGAGCAGCTGGGCCCGTGAGCCATGGCCGCTGAGCCTGCACGTCCAGAGCCTGTGCTCTGGACAGTGAGAGGCCCGCGTACCGCAAAAAAAAAAAAAAAAAAAAAAAAAATTCGTAAAGGAACACTGTAAATTATAAACTACTAGAAATGTCACTATTATCACAAAAAGGTAAAAGATTTCTAAATAAAATCCTTAAAAAGATACTAGGTAAAAATACAAAATTTTCAAAGGAAGATTAAAAAGTTACAATTTCATTTTTTTAGCTTGAGACCAATTTTAAAATGCTAGCAGTTTTCTTCACATATGGTAAAAATAATCTTCCATTATGAAAAGAATCAGTCATTTATTGTTAAAGCAAGGTACCATACTTATTTGTAATCAATGTTACTTATCTGAATATTTGATTCTCTAGATGATGAGATTTCATAAAACTTGTCATAACAGCACTCTTGGAATTCATAATCTAATTCCAAATCAATATTTACAGATGTGCAGAGGAAAAGCTGACTAAGTATTAGATTCAGCATGGGAACAGCATTTTGAATATAACCATCTCTGCCACTCATCATCTTGGTTGCATTTTAAATACCTATTGAATTTTACAATTAAATTCTCATATTTACTCTTCTCTAAATGTCAGTAATTTAAGAAAGATCTCCCTCTAAAGCACACCAGACTTCCAAATACATTTTTAAAAATTCTGGTCTATTAAACACATCTGTTTCCAGCTCTAAAAATTGCTAAATTTTCCAGCAGCCAGTTTTTAGCCAGGCATGTATTTGTTTGTAAGTTTCATGCATCTAAAAAAGAATTACACGGTATTCAAAAATTTTCATAGATGAAGAGCTGCAGTGAAAGAAAAGGTCATTTATCAGAATTGTTGAGAAGTGGAATAAGAAAGGAGAATTCATGTGAAGGTCCAGAGGATGTATCATAATAACTTTTTCTGATTGTCAATCAACTTATGGGAATTTAAAATATTTTACACTTTAATTACTGTACAATGACCTTTCTAAATGTACTGTAAGATTATTGTTCTCTTATAATCTATTATAAAACAATTAAACAAAGAATATATAAAAATTACATGGGACTAAGTATTTTTATTTATTGTCTAAAATATTTTTTAAACATTCCATAATGTTTTATAAAAATAACTTAAATATATGTTTATGCCACATGACTTCCAAAGACTCTATGAATATCATAAACCCCCTTTAGGAAGTGGAAAGAAATTTTTTTTTAAAATAATCCCATATAAATAATTCAAACAATATTTTTAAAATCTCTGTTAAATTAACTTTCCATCATCTACAATAAAAACTCTTTCTTTCATTCATTGTCACTTTTCTTCAAAGTTCAAAGTTGTAGTTCATCTAACTGAAACATACATTCAAAAGTTTAAATATTTAAACAAATTTTCCGTAACAGTCTTGAAGTTTCCTTTGTTCCAAAAGCCCTATTTATTATTATTATTATTTTTGTGTGTGTGTGTGTGTGTGGTACGCGGGCCTCTCACTGTTGTGGCCTCTCCCGTTGCGGAGCACAGGCTCTGGACACGCAGGCTCAGGACGCGCAGGCTCAGCGGCCATGGCTCACGGGCCCAGCCGCTCTGCAGCATGTGGGATCTTCCCCGACAGGGGCACGAACCCGTGTCACCTGAATCGGCAGGCGGACTCTCAACCACTGCGCCACCAGGGAAGCCCCTAAAAGCCCTATCATTTTATCTAGTAGAAGGGTCACATATGTATTAATATATACTTTTGCATGGGTGTCAAAATATAGACCCAATTTACACTGTAAAATGCTATGTTGATTTTATTTTTTCTCGTCTATAAAGCTTTCTTAAGCAAGTTAAAGTAGACATTTTCCAATTTGATACTCCAAAATATCATCTTTGAATAGAATTAAACATTTTAAAATATACATATCGTTTTGTAAACCAACTGAAAACCATGACTTTTTTCAAAAACAGCTGCTTTGGAAATGTTAAATTGATGTTATCAAGTCTGCACTGCCTGTTAGTGGCAAGAGATTGTAAATGCATGATTTTAATTAAATTGAAGACCAGTTCTATCTTAAATATTAGTTTTCTCAATCAAATTTAAAACTCGTTATAAGACAAACACACCTACACTGTAAGCATAACACGGTTTTTGTGTTGTGAGATATCGTTCCTGTAGAACATTAATTTACTGTCAGTGTTCACACCCAGAGACCACGTTCAGTTAGGTACCTGTGAATATAAATATGATGAATCCATCACAAATGCATGTGTGTGTTCACGCATACACTACATACATGCCCACAGTGTAAGCTGGAAACAAAAACACTCTGACAATATAACATGAACTTATAAAGCAGAAATAAACTTTATCTAGCTTATTAGCTTTGTTTAAATTACCCCTCATTGAAAAATATTTCCAAACTAACCTTCTGTGGTTCTCACTGAAATTACCTTCTGTTAATAAATGATTTTTAGGCAGGAGATATTTGTTTAAGGGTATTAGGAAACTCTCTCCCTCTTTTCATTTACTGACTTTGTTTCTTGTATGTTTTCAATGTAGATGTCATTTTTCAATTCTAGCTATGGAATGGAGAGAATATAAGGTGAAAGGAGAGGGGAAGCAGCTCCCTTTGAGCAATACTCAACAGTTTCCTAAAGCTGAGGAACAGCTTCTTATTTTTTGGCCTGTGCTGTGGGCCATGCAGGATCTTAGTTCCCCGACCAGGGATCAAACCTGTGTCCCTGCAGTGTAAGCACGGAGTCTTAACCACTGGACTGCCAGGGAAGTTCCCCCCACCCCTTTTCTTGGAAAACATTCTTTTATTTTTATTTTATTTATTTTTTTTTTTGGCTGTGCCACACGGCATGCAGGATCTTAGTTCCCCGACCAGGGATCAAACCTGGGTCCCTGCAGTGTAAGCACGGAGTCTTAACTACTGGACTGTCAGGGAAGTTCCCCCCTCCCCTTTTCTTGGAAAACATTCTTTTATTTTTTTTTTTGGCTGTGCCACACGGCATGCAGGATCTTAGTTCTTCAACCAGGGATCCAACCCGTGTCTCCTGCAATGGAAGCATAGAGTCTTAACCACTGGACCACCAGGGAAGTCCCTCCCTCTTTTCAAATCTCAGTGGTCCGCAGGGTTGACATCGTCGACTAGTTCTGAACATCTGCATGATGATTACTAAGCTCTATGAACATCAGGATGTCTGCATGTGACCCATAAATAAGGCAAGTGCTGGCAACTAAGGTTCTTGAATATTCCCTCATGGGATTTCTGCAAACTTGAGTCAATGACTACACTTTATCACTTGCTGGAAACAAAGCTGAAACAACATTCGTATGGAATTTCATAGACAAAGAGGAATACTGCTTCCCACTTTTTAAACAACTGATGGAGGAGTGCTTTAGACTAAGGCATGATTACATAACTGATTTCGATATGCAGCTTCTTTCGACAGCTGTCAACACAGGTACAGTTTGTATGTGTGTATATATATATGTATGTATATAGCACACAGACGAACTAAATGCTAACTCATTGGAGAGCATTTAGCTTGTCATTATTTTTGCTCAGTATTTTTCTTTGATTTGCTTTGCTCATTATTCTATCCCACATACTTACCTAGCATAGTGCTTTAGTACACAAAATACACACAATTAATATTATTTAAATAATGAATATTAATAAATCATGGAAAGTGTTCATGACAGCATTTTATTGATGAAAGTGCAAAGGAAATGTATAAAGGCTAATGGCTGATTCTGAGTAACTATAATGCCAATGTGAAAAGAACCTAAATACACTTAAGATAAGTTAATATTTTCAGAATGCTTTATAAAAGAGTAAGATAAAGTTGTTTATTATAGATGTTATGATATGATGGCATCTTAGGCTGTCCATCCCCTCACATGTGCCTGGAATGGATAGTTAATTGTGTCATGTGGTTGATCATTAAAAATATGTGTTATTTAGAAAAAGATTTCCTATGGCTTGAGTTTGACTGAGTCCACTATTAATATGTGAGTTCAAATATTCCTTTTATAGAGGGAATTCAATCTTTTAACCTCCTTTCCTCTTGTCTACTCAGTCTTCTGCCCACCAGGTTACACATCGGAACAGAGAAAACAGTCAGTTGCTTCCTTTCCATCACGCGTCTCCCTACCTCTTTCAGACTTTTTGCCTTTGATTCTTTCAGTTCTTCATACTTCCATTTCCACACAGACAAAGCTGACTCCAGCCGTTCTATTTCTTTTTCCAAAGATAAGCGCATTCTAAATAGAGAATTAAAAGCAAAATAGACTTACAATTTTAAAATAATTTTAGGAATGCATTCAATTTTAGATTTTCTATTTTCCTAATTTTTTATATTTGTATATGATCATTGTCATGACAGAAAACTTTTTTCAGCTTATTAAAAATATTGAATAAAAGTTGGTTTACAGTAGTTTAAACACATGTAATTCGGCTTTGCCAGTATTAAAATAATTGACTTTCTGCCTGCTGTCTCCTGAATTATTCATTCATTTCTTTCAATGCTTCTTATTCATATTGTTTCCTTACATGGGAGGATATATATATGTTTCTAATTTTAACATGGTTTTTATCCAACTTCATATCGTGCCTGTATATGAATGAAGAATTCTTTGATATGACAGAGAATACCAAGGAGCCCACATAACCATTTAAGAAATCAGTCATTTATTGGAGATATAAAAATACTTTTTAAATATCTGCAATTCTGTTTTAATAAAGCAGTTTCACTGGGATCTCTATTTAAATTATTTAAAATAATTGAAATTAATTTCTCTATTTGTAGAATAAGTGACAGAACTTGGATGAAAATCTTTAATCCTTTAATATCTCATCACTGATTTATTTTTTCCATGCCCACACATCTATTAGAGTGAGTCGCTGAAAATAATTGTTTATTTCTGGTGGTAACTAGCATATATCCACCTTTGCAAATGGTCAGTCCTCATCTCTGTGGTAGATTATTGTTAAAAATACTCATTCTCTTTCCTCTCCTTCCATGGACAGAGTTGCTTTCCCCATCCCTGGATTCTAGGCTTTGACAATGGGATATTATCTGATGTGACAGATCACAGAAATCTGAAAAGAATTTGTGTGATTAGTCTTCTTTTATCCCTCAGCCGTCACTGTGAAAAGAGTCTCCCCCTACCCCTCCGCCGGAACTGCTGTCCCCAAATAAACATATGAAGCAGATCTGAGCTCAACCTTACCAAGGAGACAAGCCCAGCAGGTCCAGTGGAGGTCAGCTGACCTTGCATCCAGCCAGGCAAAATACTTTGTTGTCTTAAGCTACTGAATTATTATTATTATTTTATGCAGCAAAAGATAGCTGATACAGGAAATGATACTTAAAAGGGGATGCTGCAATAACAAAAATGAAAAATATGTAGACCTAATTTAGGGGTCATATGGTGGACAGGGGCTGGAAAGAAAACATAACAAGCCAGAAAAATAGTGATACATGTTATTTAGTGGTGAAACACAAGATGAAATTGTCACTTGCTGTGCCTTGGACATAGAAAATGTGCCTGACATTACCAATGGGATGCTATTAGGCACGATGTGCCCAAAGACTTAAAAAGTGTTTATGTAACTGGGCTTACTCACTTACATTTTGGCCATGACTATGAGAAATACATACCTGTGCAGGCCCACTGCTCCCAGGGGAAGATAAAAGCCATGAATCACAGCTGAGTTTTCCCTGCAGAGCCCTGTCCAGATTAACCAACCTCCAGTGGCTCACAGACTCCAACTAAATAACTTCTGATTGTTACATGCCTCTAAGATTCTGTAGTTGTTAGTTACAGTCTTACTGTATTTATAATTAGCTAATACACACACAGATCTATTTCAGTGATAACGCTGCTAGAAAGATCTTGGGACATATTCACAGAGCTAGAAGATGCGTCCAGAATCAAAATTGAATGCCATTTCCTTATTTATAAGAAATATGAATCTTCTAGGTAGCAATAGTATGCAAAGAATTCGAAATAGAATTAGGCCATAAATATATTAGTTTAATCCAATCGTTGCATAAGCAGCCCATTAAGGGGCTACATAATAATATTTGCATGAATCAAGCCATAAAGTTGAAAGAGGATAATAAAAGAATTTGTTACAGCTTAACTTCACCTCAAAAGACTTAAGTTGCAAAAGACACCAGCACTATTTATAGGACTCTAATTTGGAATCCCTTATTAACACAGTAAGTATATTACAATGAACAAAGAAAAAGGCTGAATAGGTTCTTCAGAACACTCCTACGGATGTCCACAGGTCCAGATTAACAACCGCAGCCAAAAATTCTGATAGATAAGTAAATTTAGCCAGCTGATGACACCCCAATTGCTTACCATGATACAACTTTTGCTCTTAGTGACTGTGTTTGAGATTTTAAGAATAGGATTAAATATAGAAATTGGGAACAAATTGCCAAATAGTAACATTTTGTGTTAAATATAGAAAAAATACATAAAAGCCATTGTATACTAAAATATGTCATGTATTTGGCATTCAGGTTTTAAAGTTTTAGATGATAAGGTATTTTTGAATATTTAAAAGAAATTGAGTATTGACTTTAACCTGTAAATTTAAGTTGAAAAATATAATAAAATTGTATTGTTTGTGACTTCATTGAAATACTTAAGAATCACCATATTTATAATTTTAATTTATTAGAATTACATGAGTAGAACATGACAATGTTTTCATCAGTGAAAGGACTATCTTAAATTAATAAAATAATTTTATTAAAGGATATTGATCAAATACATTTGTGTAATGAAGCATACATTGAGAACATTTTCTCAAAATTAATTTTGAGAATTATTTATAAATAGATTAATTTAAAAATTATACTTGAAAATTTGAGAAAAGTCTACATTTTTAAATTTACAAATTCAAAATTATACATGTTGAGACATCAGTGCCAGCTTTTAACATTACACTCTAATAAATCAAATGATAATGTTAGCAAAAAAGCTCATATTAACATAAAAATGATTTATAATTACTGTAGAATAAATGTTGATCCTCGAAATTGTCATCAGAATTACTGTGGCAACTATGCCCTCAGGGGTTTTATAAGAAGTTCAAAAAGAACATTGCAAATTATATTAAACTTTTAGTTACATATAAGTATAGATATAGTCTAAAGATATAATTATATGTAGATTACATCTAGACTAAGTATTCAAGGCCAGTTCATGAAATGAAAATAATTTTGAAAAGCATATTAACATGAATAGTTAACCATTTGTATTCTTTATTTAAGGCAGATTAGTCACATTTAAAATATAGCATTATTTCTCTCTTTAAGTATGCATCTTAAATAAAATAACTGATATTTATTAGTTTAGTGAAAGAAAATTATGTATTTCATTCTGTAAAATGGTACAATTTAGAGAAGTGAGAGAACAGGCAATTCATAAAAATTTATTTAATAGCAATGTGATGCTTGGGTGTTTTTCAGCATAGCTTTATAAAAAAAAATTGTGACTATTTGTTTCAAGCATTAGGACGTAAGGACTATGCACACTTAAATTTATGCAGCAGAGGGCACTCTTTAAATCCTTAATTTTCTGGCCTATTCAATTTATTCTCCATTTTAGAGAGATTTTCAAAATTGATTAATTATACTTACATTTATAATCGAAATTTAAACTATCATATTGTTTGAACTACAAGAAGGCAAAAAAAAAACCACCTAATTTACTCTAAAGGATATTGCATATTTTATGCACAGATTCTTTAAAAAAAATTACTAAGACAAAGCTCAGAAAAAATATAGTATTTTAATATGATGATATAAACTTTTAAAAATCAGATTGCTAAAATGTATAATATTTGCAGGATCTAAAAAGTAGTGTATGAACCAAAATGATTTTTATGAAAAGATATGATTATATTTCTATGCAATCTTTTGATACTTTGTTAATCATCCCATAATGATCCCATAATAAATGGGCATAAATTTTAAACATCTAGACAGGAAGATTAATCAAAATTTTTTTCAGAGATAAAAATTCCTAAACATTACTTTCTGGTAATAAATATTAATCATTTTTGAACTGTGTGAAATTTCATTGTAAAATATCTAGTCAGTATTTTCTTAGAGGTCTATTAATGTCAAATTTTTTTGCCAGACAAAAATAATTAATTTGTAATAACATCTAGATATCCATTTTTTCATTAGTCTAAAATTTAGAGTTAGTATTAAATGATGAATAACAAAAGTTTTACAAGTATACTTTTAATAAGCAACCTATTTATCATTTCATGATTTCACTATTTATAACTACATATTTCAACTGTAACATGTTTCAATATTTTTCATTTTCATCACCTTTCAGCATTTTCAGCAAATAGCCAAAGCCATATATAGTTAATTTAATTAGAAAAGAGATGACTTTAAAGAATACTGTTAATCTCAGAGACACCCAGGAGAACCAGAGGCCAAGGCTTGGACAAGGCTATGCAGCCAGGAACAAGACCCGTCTCATGTCACAGAACCGGCCCAATGAAGACCCCACTGCCTGTTGCCTGTACACTCTCCTGATATCAATTATGTGTCCAACAAATAAATATACTCAAAATAGCTAATTTAAATAGAAGACATTAATAGCACAAAGACTCTCTGGGAGAGCCAGTGAAGCAAATTGGGAACCGGCAGTCAGAAATACCAAAGATAAAGCCATAGAAATCCTCCCATCAGCACTTTCTTGGGGCCACCATTTAGGTACAGACATCACAGCATGACCTCAACATCCTCTCAACTCGAGTCTTGGGATGATGTCACCAGAGACTTGAGGCTGCCGCTGCCTCTGAAAACAAGATGTAGCTACCGCCACTGCCTTCTCCCCTCACCAGGATGGATGCTGGTGCCCTCATCTCCTCGGAGGGTTAATTTATGCTAAAACAACTAGGTGGCTACATTTGAATAGCTGTTCCTATGTCAACCGTCTGCACCCTAACTGCAACGGAGACTGAGGTAGAGAATTACTAGTGCTTACTAGTCTACACAGAGAGATAGACTCTCTCATTAGGTACAGGACTGCCCAAACACAAACATACTTTAGAGTAAAAAAGAAATTGTAAAAATACACAAAAATTAACTTGAAATGGATTAAAGACCTTAATTTAAGACCTGAAATGTAAAACACCTGGAAGAAAACATAAGGGGAAAGCTCCTGAATATTAGTAATGGCAGAGATTATTTTGATTCTACCTCAAAAGCACAGGTACCAGAAACGCAAAAATAAATAAGTGGGACTATAGCAAACTAGAAAGCTTCTGCACAGCAAAAGAAACAATTAACAAGATGAAAAGATAACCTATGGAATGGAGGAATTATTTGCACACCATACTGGGGTTAATATCCAAAATATATAAAAGGAACTCATACAACTCAGTAGCAAAAAAAAAAAAAAAAAAAAGATGAATGTACGGCATGATGACTATAGTGAACAACATGGTACCGTATACTTGACATTTGCTAAGAGAGTGGATCATAAGCGTTCTTACCACACACAAAAATAATAACTATGTGAAGTGATGGGTGTGTTAATTAGCTTGATTACGGTAATCATTTCCAAGTATGTATATGCATCAAAACATCATGTTGTATACCTTAAATATATACAAATTTTATTTGTCAGTTATAAGCTTACTGCATAGCCCATTAGTAACAGTGAATAAATAAGTAAAGTAGATCTGACTTTCTATTCTTTAACAATATTACATTAAATAATATTAACCAGACTTGCATGCAATTTTTTCATTGTCTTGAGGAATATTCACAACCAGATATATAGATTTCTTTCTCATGCTAATCATCGGAGCATTTTCAGTTGGCTGTACTATCTCACCAAGATTTAAAATCTCATTTTATTGAGAAAAAAAACATAACATTTAATGAAGCAAAGAAAAATAATTGAAGCATACTGCTCTTCTTATATAGAAAACAAATTAAGAAAATAAAATTGAAAGGGCGATTAAAGCTCACATTGACAGAAAGCTAACATTTTGTAAGGGATGCAGGTGCCATCTGCAGTTTAACTTTAGAACTAATTCTAAAGGCTAAAACAGCACATCAAAATATTTTACCTCATCATCTCTCTTACTTAAGACGTAATATTGCCAAAGTTCCTCTTCCTAAATGCTTAGGTACACCTAGCTCTGTAGGAGGATCAGTCTTCCTGCCCTCATCTCAAATTTCCTACCTGGGAAGGTCGGTTTAAGAGATCAGAAATATACAAATTCTCAGTACATGAGCAGCTTCCAGATACTGGGTAATCATTCATCAAACTGAACAGTATGAATAATACAAATAATAGATAAACTTTAGTGTTTTAGATGAGGGGGTTCTAGTCAGTCAATGGCGGAAATGATTCCCTGAGTTCTCTAGGTTGATTCCTGTGCTCTAGTCAAGAGAAGTTTCCCACTAGCTGGGAACATAGAAAAAATTACATTCACATCTTCTCAACTCCAGCCACCCACTCACTGAGATTCCAGGAGGAAGGATTTAAAAGATCAGACAGATTTATAGTAAAAGCATATACTGTATCCTTGGGAAACATTCTCTTGTGATAGAAAAAAAAGCTTTGCCATGGCCTCACGTGGATTGCAGGCTAATGTTAATTCATGGACGTATCATACCCGTGGGACTGCTTCTTAAAGAGGAGAGTGAGAAAGCAAAATGGAATCAAAGGTCCCGTTTCCCCCTTATTCTTCAGCCTGTCTTTTGTTTATATGCTGAATTTGCTGAGAACTGGGGGACTGACTTAATACTACGGGGATTGTTCATTTATTCCAAGGAAGTCAGATATATATGTACATGTACATGTGTACAAGTGAGAGTGTAAAGACACACATGTGTATCATTAAACCTGGTACTTTGGGGAGTTTCCATGCAGGAAACAGCATTTTCACTTTGCTCCTATTATGTTATGTAGGTGAAGTAGCATTGGAGAGAAGTCTATAACCACTAAAAAGTTAAATCCTTCAAGGAATGAAGCCCAGAGCTTAGAACTTGACTGAGACCTGGAGTTCCAGAGAAAATTAATTGTTAATATGGGTGCAGGCGTTCAATTTTATTCTCTTTTCTACTAAGGTTGATTGCCTCTGTTAGGAATTTACAATTGATGGTAGAATAATAAATATTTATTCTCTACACAGATATGTGTATTATCACAATCTGTGCATGTGGTGAGGTAAGGCAAAGAATCTGAAAAAGGGAATTAGTGGTAGGAATAAATTTCAGAGGACTTGTGGCTGACAGAAAAGGATCGGCAGATAAAGAGCTTATAGTACTGGTGAAAGGTTTGTGTGCATATTTATCACTGTTTCAATCCATGTAAACCAGGGAAATTAAAACCATTATATAATATATAATATATAATTATATTCATACTTAGTGATAATATACATCACTCCCAGTTTTTTTCTTTATTCTACCCATTCAGAGTCTTATAACTAAAGAGATGGAAAAATAATTATTTTCAGATTTGGGGAACACATTTTAAAGTACATCAAATATTCCACTTATTAGTGTCTAGGGTGATCATGAGGGAACAACAAAAAAAAAACCCATGTTGAGTAATTCATATTAGTGGCCACTTTCCCAGACATTGTGTTTGATCCTCATAAGAATCCAGTGAAGAGGGAAGAAGTGATGCTATGTGACTTTTAAAGCCAGGTCATTAAAATACCATTTATTTCTCTCTGTGCTTGACAGATGTTCACTTTCAACCAAGCCATTATGCCGTGTGCTAGCCAAGTGGCCACACAGATAGGCTATATACAGATGTTCCAACTGAGATCCCAGATGAGAAAAAAGATCAGCTGCCAGATATGGGAGTAAGTGAGATTTCAGATAATTCTACACTGCCCCCCACACCTAAAGTCACCCTCGGCCTTGGAGCCATCCCAGCTGAGGTCACATGTAGCAACAGATGAGCTGTCCATATAAATCCATGCTCAAGATTCATGAACAGAATACGTGGTGATTGTTGTCTCAATAATAATCATCATTTGCGAACTTGTTATAAAACAATAGATCATTGGAACACAGGTATCACTGTCCATATTTTTACAAAGTTGACAATAGCACACCCTTTACTAACCCAATATCGTATAGCTAGTGTATGTCAGAAGCAAGGTGAATGTCCAGGTGATTTAATCAAGTCTAGTTCTCCTTCCTCTCTACTATAAATGGTCAATGAATAAAGCATCTTTTTCTGTAATCAGTACCTCACAAAACTGTGAGTTTTCCCTTATGAATATTAACATATCTATTCATTTTTATTGACTCACTGAAATCTATGAATGCTGTAAAAGTTAGATAATACACAGGTTATTTTAATCATAAACATGAATAATTCAAATATAATGAGGGTGATCTACCAGAGAAGATGAGAACAAGGTTATGATTAAAAAAATGATAAAAATGAACCTGTTATAACTTATTTTTCAAAATTCAAAAAATGAATATAAAATTCAAACTCATTTTTCAAATATTAGTACTTAATGACTAGTCATAGGTAAAATACATTAGCAGATGGCTAGTTTAAGAGACTTAACAATTTTAAGAAGTTTGAAAAACAGACTTGGTTAAGGAAGACAATAATTAGTACTTACTCTCTTTCTTTCCATAAGATTTTTTGGAACTCATCCAAATTCACCTGCAAAGCTGAAATTTCAGGAACTCCATTCTCCAGAGGCAGATTTATTGCCTGCAGTCTTAATCCAGGTCTCACTGTACGGTTTTCAGAACCACCATTCTTGAATAAATCAGGACAATCGAGATTGAGTTTCACCTCTTCATTTAATTTTAATGGGTCAATAATCAAACCTTCTTCCTGAAAGAAAAAAAAATACAAAACAATTATTATTGTTGAATTTTAAAATCCAATGTAGAAAAATCATGAAGAAAACATTTTTGAAAGGAAATAAAATGTTACGATTCAGCATCAAATTCATATTTTCATTTATTTATCATTCTCTAATAGTGTTATATGGACAAACTTTAACTTATATATTTTTAGGTTTTTTTTTCCTTTCAATGTTCTACCATATTCTAATAAAATAAATTTCCCTGCGGTCTCTTAAAATTTTCCATTTACAGTGGAATATGTTATATCTAACATACACTCCATACATCATGAAAAGCTTAACATTTTAGATGGAATTATAGAAAAGCAAGATATTAATTGATTTTATGTTTTTAGAGATGGAACTAAATAGAAAGGGGTAATAATATAAAGGGTAAATAATACAAACTATTTAAAGAGATAACATGAATTCCTAAAGTTTCCCAAAGTATGTTCCATGAGTTGTTAATAATATTTGTCAGATTTAAAAATATATATGGGGGGTGGTTCATCAACAGATAAGTGTATGCACGGCTAGATTAAAGTTTACAAACTTTTGTTACGTGCAGAATGCTCAGAAATTTCAAGATTCCAAATATACCAAGAAATTCCAAAAGTGGGTAGTGTGAAGTATTCCCTAAAGGTATTTCCCTATGGTACCCATTTTACAGGAATTAATTGTGAGGCCAGAGTCCAAAACCTTGGGAAATGTTTTAAACTACTGCATGGATAATTTAAGAGTCACTTATTAGGGTAAATGGAGAGAAATCTCTCTAAATATCTTCTTTTAACATAAAAAAATGCTGGGGTTTTTCTTTTGCTAAAAATACTAGTAATATCAGTAATATGGACTGAATCGTGTCTTCCCTAAAACCCATATGTTGAAGTCTGCACCCCCCAACCCCCAGTACCTCAGAATGTGACTATATTTGGAGACAGGGTCTTTAAAAAGGCAATTAAGTTAAAATGAGGGTCATCAGGGTGGGCCTAGTGATGGTATCCTTATAAGAAGAGGAGATGCAAACTCATACTTATATAGGATGGATAAACAACAAGGTCCTACTGTACAGCACAGGGAACTATATTCAATATCCTGTAATAGAAAATAATATGAAAAACAATATATTTATATGTATAACTGAATCACTTTGCAATACAGTAGAAATTAACACAACATTGTAAATCAACTATATCTCAATAAAATAAATTTTAAAAAAAAAGAAGAAGAGGAAATTTGGACACAGACACACACAGAGAAAAGGTGATGTGAAGACACAGGGAGAAGACCGCCATCTATAAGCCAAGGAGGAAGGCCTCAGCAGAAACCAGCCCTGCTGACACCTAGATCTCAGACTTGTAGCCTCCAGAATGGTGAGAAAATAAATTTCTGTCACTAAAGCCGCTCAGTCTGGGGTACTTAGTTCTGGCAGCCTAAACAAACAAATACAGTCACCACTGGTTTTGCTATTTTCTCTTCCCTCCCCATTACTATATACAGCATTCAAATATGCACATAACCTCTAGATTCCTCTGGATTTTTTTCTGACCTTCCTATTTATGTTCTCCTTGGTAGGATATTCTCTCTTTCCCAAGCACTCTCTGATGGACTCACACGTTTTGGAACCAATTTGAAAGGGGTCTCTCTGTGCATAGGACACTTCTATGAAACTAGGAAGCTTCCGGTCCTGGGTGACTCTAGCTTCCAAGGCCTCTTTTTGATGTGATAAACTTTGCTTTTTTTTCAAGGCACTCAATTCCTTCATGGTCATCTCTAATTTTATTCTGAGTTGTCTTCCTTCCTCCCTGGCGCTGTTCCTTTCAGCTCGAACTTTACTCCACTTTTCTCTCCAGTTGGCCGTGCAGTCTGACCACCATCGCATGGTCTTCTCCATCTGAGCAGCTCTGGCCTTGACCTCCTCCAGTTCCCGCAGGCGAAGTTCTTCACAAATGCCCCAGTCGTTGATGTTGCAGGAATGAGCATGGGAGTTGTGAGCGGCATGAGATTGCAGCGCATGAAGGGGCAAACAGGAGCTACAGGTGTCCATGCGGGATGAGGCAGGTGCCCCCAGGTCACACGGTGGTTTAACTGATGACTGCTGCATCTGGAAGATTTGTGTTTCTTCAATTAACCGATGAATGGAATCTAAATTCATATTTATCTTTTCAGGCCTAAAAAAAGACAGAGAACATAATTGCATTTGAATTTCCTCTGCAATTATAAGAGCAAGACTGACATTTAAAACAGAAAGTGATAAAAACAATGCATCTTCTCAACATTGTATATTTTTCGTCCCACTGTAAAAATAGAGAGGATTTTATGTGTTTGTAATTATCCTCAAAGAAACAGAAATCATTCACATTTAATTTTGCCAAACGAATACAAATAAATATATAAAGATGCAACTGGGGATAGCACAGGACATGATTTTAACAAATCCAATTCTTTTCACGTAATATTTATTGTAACACATATTGTCCATTAACTGCTCAATTGTCCCCTTTTCCCCTGCTAACTAAAGCACAATTTGTTCAGGTGGAAGGCAGAGCTGTTGATCTCTGGAAGGATAAGCCCCTATTCCAATCCCAGGGGCTAAATCCTGAGCAGTCTAAATCTTCCATGATAACCCCCATTTAATTCACCATTCACTGGTTTTAAAGCAGCATATGACCTGGTTCTGGCTGATGAGATGTGAGGGGAAGTCTGCTAGAAAAGTTTCCCATCTAGAAAAATGTGAAAACATCAAAATGAGAAACCCTTTTTCCTCTGCTTTCTTCCTGCTTGAACAAAGACATGATTCTGGAAGAAGGTAAGTGTTAACAGCCACCCTGTAACATTAAAAATGGTGCAACAGATGGATGAAAAGAGCTTGATGTAACAATGGAGCTGCAGCATGAAACAAAGAATCCATACCTCTGGTTTCCTTGCTATGTGAGAATGATTAGTTATATTTATTTAAGCTATGATTGTTGAGTTTTCTGTTACTTGGAGTCAAAATGACATCTAACTGATACATGAATTAATTTCCTACTATGGTTAATATTATGATAAATTCAAAAAATAAAATATGAATAAGACATGGTCTTTATCCTTAAAGATTTTATAGTCCAGTAGATGAGACAAGCACATAAAATTTAAAATACATAATATGCCTATAAAAATACATTTATTTAATCAAATTTTTTTAGCATTGTATTATGTGTCAAATCAATGTTAGCTTCCTAGGATATGTACATGGTACTCTGGGGAGAACTGCTAAAGAAGTGATGAGCTGTTTCCTAGAAATTAAGAGGCTTCACAGACAACACTGAACAAAGTCTCAGTAATTTCAAAGCTTTAAAAAGGAATTAAAAACAGCTTTCCATATAAGTAGCAAAGACAAATTAATTGGTAAATGCAAACCTTTGTTATCAGTGTGTACACCCATTACTTTATTCAATATGGCAACATAACCACATTGAGGATTTAGCAAGTGGAACATTTTCTTTAAAATAAATGCTCAAATCATGCAGGTTAATCTGAAATTAATAAAGTTCTGGGCTTCCCTGGTGGCGCAGTGGTTGAGAGTCCACCTTCCGATGCAGGGGACACGGGTTCGTGCCCTGGTCCGGGAGGATCCCACATGCCGCGGAGCGGCTGGGCCCGTGAGCCATGGCCGCTGAGCCTATGCGTTCGGAGCCTGTGCTCCGCAATGGGAGAGGCCACAACAGTGAGAGGCCCACGTACCGCAAAAAAATAATAATAATAAAATAAAATAAAATTAATAAAGTTCTGTGGTTGTATAAGATTTTCTGGTGTAAATAAGCTTAGATAACATTTTGTATTCATGACATTAACTACTCCCTTTTTTTCATTTCCTCTTATATAGTTACAGATCATAAACTGTCTTTTTATGAACGATCTATTTAATCAACTGAAGGGGTTTCATGATACCAATTAAGTTACAAAATAAACTTCTATTCACTGAAAACAAGGCTATATAATATTAAATGCATATCACTTGCAGTTGTAGAAAAAAACACATTTTAAAAAGTGTTCTGTAGAGATGGCAAACCAATTCACTCCTTATTATAACACTTATTATAATAATATAGATTTGTGGTTGTAATTATTTTTGTTAGCATTAGTATATGCCCGATCATATTTGAATTAGTGCTGACTTGGAGCAACTGTTCTTTTCATTTACCGTAACTCAGAGAGCAATGATATAACTGACCAAACTTCTTGGACCATTAGTAAACCAAGACCAATATGAAAAAAAAAAAAGAACAAAAGGAACTCTTAATTAGAAGCATACTAAGTATTATATGTATATATATATTTATATGTATATTTTTTTTATTTATATATATTTCACTATTTAATGAAATATTTTTTGGTAGAAATTCCAAAATGAAGACAGAAAATTTATTTCAGCATATTAAACTTAAATTTAACCTTGCCATTTTTCAAAATAAATCAGTATCATAAAATTGTAATGTCTTTTAAAATGTCTAACTTTTATTTCACTAGTGTTTTGAAGACTCTATAATTAGACTCTGGTACATTGAGATCTTGCCTACCAATTAACTATGTATTTTTTCACATCTGACTAAACAAAATTGAGTTGGGTTTAATTATTCAGTCCTTGAATTTCAATAGTATTTCCTGTTCTAAAGTGTTTCTCAAGCAAGTGTAATGGGGATATTTAATCCTCATGTGTATTTATTAAAGCATTCATTTTCTCTATACATATGTACCTAATCTTCACGTTTTGTTTCAGATGACTATGAAAGTATTTTTCAGTGGTTGTAGCACAAAGCCTTTGATATATAGGAAAATATTTTAATGTTATTGACTCTGGTTTCTTATATTAATTTTTGGATTGTTTTTACCACAAAAAAAAAGGAGTGGGGAGCACAAGGAAACTCTTGGAGGTGATGGACATGTTTATTATCTTGAGCATGGTGATGGTTTCATGGGTGCACACATATGTCCAAGCTCATCAAATTGTATATATTAAATACATGCAGTATTTTATACCAATTACACCTCAATAAAGCTGTTTTTAAAAAGTTCATACAACCAGGCTACCACGATTACTGCAAGTATTTTTGAATGTAGTATATAGCCATATTAATAAAATTTGATGGGTCTACAATATGTAGACTATATTACTAAATGTATTATTTCTTGCCAAAGAGGAGCTTAGTGTGTGAGACATTGGGCTCCAGAGTCTATTGGTCCAAGTTCTGACTCTGCCACTTTCTAGGTAGCTGAAAGTAAACAAACCACATAAATTGCTTTTGACTCATATCCTTATTTGTGAAGGAAAACAGAATCATCATGTACCTCACTGAGTTCTTGTGACGATTAAGTGGGAAAATGCCTACAGATTGGCTAGCCAATTCTTCTCAGTGCTATACAAGTCACTAGTATGTCACCTTGGACTATTGTACTATTTAATTTTTTTCAGTATCATTCCTCTCTTTTGAAAGAGAAATGCTGTGCTTAAAAAATAGGGATAGCAACAGATAAATGTGATTTCTAAAAAAGAAAGCTCTGAATTTCATGTAATAAGGGTAAAATCTCAATTTTTATATCATATTAATATTATTCAGTACTATTATTATCTCCATCCCAGATATGAAGAAACTAGGGCTTAGGGTTATAATGTAGCCAGCCCAAGTCAGACACTAAGAAGGAGTCAACCCACAGAAAACAAATTTATGGTTACCAAAGGGGAAAGAGAGGTGGGGGAGGGATATTAGGAGTATGGGATTAACAGATACAAACCGCTATACATAACACAGATAAGCAACAAAGATTTACTGTATAAAATACCTTATGATAACTTATAATGGAAAATAATCTGAAAAAATTATATATATAAATGAATACTTTTCTGTATACCTAAAACTAACTCAATATTGTAAATCAACCATACTTTATTAAGAAAAAATTTTAAAAATAAAAGAAAGGATAAAGAAAAAAGAAGGGGTCAATCCAGTTTGGGAATTGAGGAAATTTGAACCCAGGGCCAATGCCTCTCCATATCAAAAATCTCCAGCTTCAAAATACCTATTTCCACTATAGTGAGATCACCTTTTAGATTATTTCATAAATACATTTGACAGAGTCTAATGCTGGATATTTTTACGTTCAGATATCTCCCATTAAATCAAACTACAAGTAGTCAACTGATCCTGACATTGCATTTTGAGTCAATTCAATCTCCTCCTCATTGCTTACAGGACCTGCAAGGTCTAGGCTTGTCCATTCCTCCATGCTTCCGCCACCCTGGTGTGTCTGTACCTCGTACAAACCTCACCTCAGTGATCTCCTTTGTGCAATCTGATTGCTATGCAGGTGCACTCTCCCCTCTCTCCACACACCCAGCTCCTCCTGGCTTCCCATCCTTCAGGTAGCAGCTGCTGGGACCTATGCTTGACTCTCCTCCATCCCCTGGAGGCCCTACATCTGAGGCCCTCCCTCTGGCCTCCTCTGGATAGTGAACAAAAGAGACATGGCTTCTGCCATCCTGGGACCTTGTTAACTACCAATAGCAATAAATCAAGCTAACACAAATTTTAACTGTCTTTGAAAGAAATAACCAGTGTGTTGTGATTTAACACATACCTATATACTGAGAGAAGTCTCTCTGAAGTGTTATCAGAAGCATGAGGTGGACCAGAAATAAAAGCATTTTCGGCATAAGTTACAATATCAGGGCAGAACAAAATAGGGTCCAAAGGGATTTTTGTTTTATTGTTTTTATGTATTGCTTTCCATTAACCTATAGGAAATGAATTTTATATGAAACCCTTCTTAGTGTTTTTTTCTAAGACACACAGGGCCTCTAATACATATGCAATAATGTTAATAAAAGCCATAGCAAGGAGAAAATAGATTAATACAGTTAAAAAACATAATGCTAAGGAATAGTTACTATAGATATGACACCATACACTGTGATAGAAAGAGAAAAAGAAGGATCAGTTTTTAATATTCAGGAAAGTAAAACATCATATTGTATTTTAAAATGTGGCCTGTCAAACATGCACAAGTGATTAGTATAAAAACATATGCATTTTGTATGGGTCAATGCAGAAAAATACAATATATTTTAGGAATGTTTTGCAAGAGAACACTAAATATTAAACGTGAAGACTGCAGCAGTGATAGTAAGTGAAATAATTACAATGAATGGCCATATGACATCACATCGATATAGGTCAAGCTTTGCCCACAGTATTTTAAAAATATTATATTTTAAAAATCCACACATGGTGGCAAATTATACAGACAGTTATAGTCTACATTTGCTGATGTGAATGTGAGATTCTGGAATCATGCAGAGGCAGGAAATACTTGCACAAAAAAGGCAACTAAACAATATAAAACTTGTGCAAGTTGCCATTTATTTAAAGTTTAGATACTTTATTTTCTAAAAGTATAAAATAAGCACAAATGCAAACGTTTTGTCAATAAAACGTGTATATTTATGTTTTCCAAGAGTCATTATTGAATTTAAATTGCATTATCTGATCAGATAGAAATTATCTTCATTTTAAAGAACTGGAATTCATGTGATAAGCCCTGGCTTTTTTTAGCCGACTCTTCATTGCTTCCTATCTTTTTAACTTCTTACCATTACCTAGAATTATTGAAGCCATGTATCACTGTTTTAAATTAATGCGATGTCTTTTCTTTAGTCTAGGTTTCCAGGAAAATTATTTGGGAAAAATAATGTTCCTTAGATAATGCTTAATAATAAAAAATTAACCTCATTTCTTATAAAATAAACTATTTCAGAATAATCTCTCCACATAGCATCTTGATGTTATCGCTACATTTCCAGACAATAGCAATGTTTTCTATGCTTTTAGAGGCTAAGAAACGAATTGCTACATTAAAATAATAACCTTTTGGGCTTCCCTGGTGGCGCAGTAGTTGGGAGTCCGCCTGCCAGTGCAGGGGACGCGGGTTCGTGCCCCGGTCCGGGAGGATCCCGCGTTTCGCGGAGCGGCTGGGCCTGTGGGCAATGGCCGCTGGGCCTGCGCGTCCAGAGCCTGTGCTCCGCGGCGGGTGAGGCCACGGCAGTGAGAGGCCCGCGTACCGCAAAAAAATAATAATAATAATAACCTTCTAGGTCATAGGTAAAAGTGATCAGTCTTACTTCTTCAAGAATATGAACGAAGGAGTAAAGAAAGATCCAAAATCCACAATCCATGTTATAAAGTACCAATGTATCATTTGTAATGAGCCTTGGAAAAATAAAATTTCTGTTTTTTGGCAGGCCGATCACCTTGAAGCTTTTATAGTGCTTTGCCTGCCAAGCACAAACTTAGGTTCAGATAATTTAGAATTTCTTGGAGGATATAACATAATTTAACTAGTCTTGTGTGGTACTTGGGGTGTCAATCAGGTTCAAGAAAGTTCTGTTTTAAAATATTCCTGACATGTTTCACCAGTGAACAGATCTTAAGACAGAAAGATATTTCATCTAAGATTTGCATTTACAGCTTAAGTATATTTCTTCTAACAGTTCATATAAAATCTGTGCTACTTACTACCTATTTGTATGGGAGCCTGACACCTGTTGAATTCCTTAGCATTTTTTAATATTTATGTTAATTTCAAGGTTTCAGTGAAGAAAACCACAAACTATCCCAGTTTTCTCATGCAATCTAATCCAACTTAATCTTGCCAAAATATCCATTGAGACCTTAAGCCAAAAGTTGACATTAGTATTAGATGTGGTAGAACTATAAAGCCCAGTCGAATCTTATTTTCATGTAAGAATAATCTTGCTACAATTTCCGGGTGGCTAACAGTCAGGGTGCACATTTTATTAGAAAGAACAGCAAAAACATTGTCATGTCAAAGACCCTACCACTTTCCAAAGCTGGGCAGGTGGCCCTGAAGCTGGAATTTACGTTGCTGTGTTTACACCATTTTGTGTAATTTCACAGAGATTAAATAATGTAGAAGACAAAACTGTGTCCATAAATATTAGAAAATAAAAATCCAGAAGAGCACACAGCCAACAACTCAAAATTATAATTATTAAGTCATAATGTGAGACGAATGACCCTATGAAATAACTCCTATCACAGTTTCACGACAAACCACATGGTGCTGAGAGGACCTATGCTTTCCATTCTTTTTTCTGTTTGTTCTTTGTTGAAAAGGTATTCGTTAACATTATAAATTTTCTTTAATATTGAATTCATCAACACTTTCCAATATTTATGTCCATTTTAGGGTTGCAGTGAACAAAACCACAAACCATCCCAATTTTTCTATGCATTTCCTAAGCAAAATTCCTAAGCCATCCACCCCATTCACACGTGCTCTTAAAGAATGTGTGCAGCTAAGTCAGAAATTCTTCGTAGATCTGGTTACACTTTGTCCTGAACAAGAGAAAGTTCTTTTCATGTCAGTATGTTTCAGTAATGTTTTCTCACACCCATTTGATGGAATACGTATGTAGCTGCCAAGCTATTCTACGTCAGCTGACTGGCAAGTTTTCACAGGCTTGATAATGAAGTTTGGAGAATATAACCCAAATGACTGTCATATTTACTTTTGAAATGCAGTTATAAAAGATTTTAATTAAAATATTTATTCTTAAAGTCTGTTCAATTTTCCTGACAGTACATTCTTTACATTAATAATACAAAGTTGACTGAAATGTATTCCACATCAAAAAGCTAAGAGAAAAAAAATTGATATCAGAAGTAGAAACGTTCTAATGTATTTAGATATCTGTGAGCTATACCTATGAATAATATTTCCAAATACTTTGTTTCATTCACACTACTTCTTAATAAAGCAAAGCAATATTCACATAAAGGCATGTATGATATTGTTTGTGAAGCTTTACTTCTTATGCATGACCTGGAATTTAATTATCAGTGTAAAGAGCTTAAAATTGGTGGAAGAGATAAAAATTCACCCTTTTGAATGATCAGATCAAAGAAAAAGTCTTTAAAAAGCCCAGTTACCCCAAATCACAAGAGTATTGGTTCATCATATGCTATAGAGAGCATACAGAAAAGATGGGGCAAGACAGGTTTTATTCCAGACAAGAGAAAGACCAGATTTAAGGAACCAACACCCCCCAGAGTTCAAGAGGTAACTTGGCAGCCCTTGGGTTTGCAGCTACTCTTTGTAAGAGCTAATGAGGGCCTCATACCCAAAATATTTGCCACAGTAATCTTCAGAAGTTTCAAAATTACTACCCCCCAACAAGAAGTTGTGTAAGACTGTCATCTTTGCCTTGATGGTCAAGTAAAGCAACATTTTAAATACAGAAGTTAGTATTTATTTATTCAGTATAATCATTAGACAGTGCCATGATAAAACACATTTAAGTTGAGCTCAGGGGCAGTAGACAATTCTGCAAATAATCAACACAGTAAAGGTGGTATATTAGTTTCTTCTTTCCCCTGTAGCAAATTACCACAAACTTAATGGCTTAAAACAACACAGACTTATTATGTTACATTTCTGAAGTTCAGAAACCCCAAATGAATCTCTCTGGACTAAAATCAAGGTGTTGGTAGGGTTGGTTTCTTCTAGAGGATCTGAAGAGAGAATCCATATCTAAAGGCAACTGCATCCCTTGGCTCGTGGCCCCTTCCTCACATCACCCCAATCCTTTGTTACCATCATCACATCTATTACTAACACTGATCCTCTCTCCTTTTATAAGGACCCTTGTGATTATATTGGCCCTGCTTGGATAATCCACAATAATCTCCCCATCTCAAAATGCTTAAGTTAATCACACCTGCAGAGTCTCTTTTACCATACTGTATAAGGTAACTTACTGCAGGTTCTCTGGACATTAGGGGTTAGGACGTGGGCACCTGGGCTGGGGGGCATTAGTCAGCCAACAACAGGTGACATAGTGAAAAGAGATTGAACTTTGAAACTACAAAGATATGAGTTCAAATTCTTGCTTTGTCATTTACCACCTTGTGACCTTAGCAACTTAATTAACCTTTGTGATAAAGCTTCTTCATCTATCAAATGGGGACATTAATAGTTTTGTAATAAGTTGTTTCAAGAGTGTCACATGAATTTTCTCTCAATACTGGATCATTCTCTTTAGCACACCAATTGCATCATTACCACCTTCCTCACCAAGTAAATGTCCCATTTCCCTGCACCCATAACAAAAGAGACAATGTAACTAATGTGTTAGTTCCTCTGCTTTCATCCCCTCACATCCCATTTTCTCATCAACCCATTTCAACTGGAAATCTGCACACTCCATTCCACAGAAATTCCACTTGTCAAGGTCACAAATGACCTCAAATCAGATATTCATCTTTTTCCCTTGCCTCACTTGACTTCAGTAATATTCAAAACCGCTGAAAATTCCTTGCTTTTTAAACACATGTGTCTTTTGTTTTCCTTATCACCACACCCTTCTGATTATTCCATCACCTCCTCCTTCTTGGTCTCCTTTGTTTCTCCCTACTGTTCCTCCCTAAATATTAGAGAGTCCAAAGCTTGATGACACTATGAAAATGTCTTTGCCATTGACTGTCAAATTCATATCTCCAGTCCCTCAATTGCTCCTGAGTTCTAGATTAATGTAGTATTTTCTCTATATCTCCACTTGGGTGTCTAATAGGAATCTCTACCTCGACCTTAACATTGACCAAATTGAAATCTTGATCCTCAGCCCTCTGCAAATTTGTTTTTTCCCATTGTTAACATCACAGTAAATGGCAACACCATCCATCCAACAGCTCAAGTCAAAAACCTAGTTTCTCTCTGACCCACATTTAGTCAGCAAGTTCTATTGCCTCATTTCTTCAAGTTACTTGCTAGATCCATGTACTTCCATCCACCTTCGTTGTCTCTGTCTTGTGGAAACAATCCTCACCCATCTCAACATTACTGCTACTGAAATGTCTATTAACACTTCTCTCTATCTATTTGGTATGCATCAGCCAAAGAATCCTTTAAAAAAATTAAATAAAAATATATAACTCTCTAATTAAAACTTACCAATGCCTCCCTATAACAATCAGAATAAAATGAAAACTTTTAACCACAGTCTCAGTTTCAAATGATCTAGCACCAGCCTCCCTCCAGACCTCAATTCCTACCATGCCAGCGCTTCTCTACCTTTCCTGTTTGCTCCAGTCAAGCTGACTTTCTTCCTATTCTTTGAAGAGGCCGTGCTCATTCCTGCCTTGGGACCTGTGAGTGGAATGCTCTTCCCTCAATCCTTGGATTTCAATATGTTCTGCTCTGAGTATTTAAAATTTTAAAGGCAATGAAGGTTCAAACTAAGAGGGTAAAATGCTAACAGTAGAATTTCAAGCATCAACCTTCCAATGTATAATAAAATGTGTATAATAAAACAATTTTTGAAACACTTTTAATGTACATCTTACATGATGCTTATGGAAGTTCTGTTTGGTAGGTATGGGTGCCTGGACCAATGTCAAGAAACCTGAGAAGTGGCAGAGACAGGACTTAATTTAGATCTTTCATCTCAAAGTTTAGCACTATTGTCACTATACCGAATTGTTTCTTTCACAAATGTTCAGGATAAATATCAGCATCCTGACCCAAACACCACAGCAAAGCGTGTTGTCTCATTGCCTCTTAATTTAAGGAAAGCGAGGGCTTGGGGGAAGAATTTAGTTTCAACCCATCAAAGCATCCAGAAGGCTACAGAATTTATCAGCCAATTGTTTCTTATAACAGAAAGATCTAAATGCTGGGAAGGGGCGTCCCTGGTGGCGCAGTGGTTGAGAGTCCGCCTGTCCACGCAGGGGACACGGGTTCGTGTCCCCGTCCGGGAAGATCCCATATGCCGCGGCTCGGCCGGGCCCGTGAGCCATGGCTGCTGAGCCTGCGCGTCCGGAGCCTGTGCTCCACAACGCGAGAGGCCACAACAATGAGAGGCCCGCGTACCGCAAAAAAAAAAAAAAAAATTTTTTAAATAAAAATAAAAAAATAAATGCTAGGAAGACTGGGTGAAGAAGAAGGTTGTGGCACGAACACTTCATGCCCTGTTCTCACAACCTTAGTCTCAGAGCAAGATTTTCTTTTGGAGCCCAGCTTTCCCGCATCAACGTAGCATTAAATTGCCTGTTCAAAAGAAGAAAATTAAGGAATTTAGGTCTCAGTACCCTGAAGGTGCTTTCCCAAGCCACCTCAAAAAATGTATACCACATACATGAGTGTGTATGTATATACATGTGTGTGTATGTGTGTATATACACAATGTACATATACATATCTATACAAATAGAAAATACACATTTTAACTGGGTTGTGTATGATTTTAATAGTATTATTTAGCAGATTGAACTACACTTTTGTGTGTATTTAGGAATGTCAACAGTACTTGGTAAAAATAATTCCTTCATGGCAAAATACTCTTCTGTTTTTGCTACAATTACACAGCAGCAAAGACTTAAGGCAAAATTATAGCTACTTTCAATGTATTTTGGATATAAATTTCTGTTTCATTATTGTTTCCAAGGTTCATGTAACATACTTATAAAGTCTTTTTCAGATTCAAAAAATATAAATCATCTGCATAGACTATCACATTCTCAGTAAATGTTTGTTTCATTGTAGACCATGAATTAATAATCACTAACATACACTAAGATTATATTTTTACATCCAAATCATACATGCTTACTAAGCATGGTTTATGCTATGACAGAAAAGAGCAGGGCCTATTTTAAAAGACTAGACTTTTTAAAAATTATTTGATAGGTCTGGTCAAGTAGAGGCAGATGTGCAGTTGAAATAGTTCACTGAACATTCATTTCTGTTAGATAGTAAGTGGTAAGATAAAAAAATATTTTTAAGAATTAGTAAGAAAACTAACAAATTTCCAAAATCAAGTACACCTTAAGAATAAAATAATTTATTGACTCTGAGTTAACATTAACCAGAATTATTTTCAATGCCACTGATTAACCTTCAACTCTGTATTTATGGCATTTAGATTCAAAATGAGAAAACTTCTTGGCATTGTACAGAATCTACACATTATTGTTGTATGCTGAAATCCAAACTGAAATTTTTGGTTTGTGACGTAGTCTAATCTTGCCAAAAGATCCCTGAAAGAAGTAGTTCAAGAGAGTTCTCAGACATCAAATATAAAAAAGAAAAGAAAAAAAGCAGCCTAACATATTAAATTATAAACATATGGATGGAATTTCCTTTAAACTACTCTTGAGTCTAAACCTTAAGGGTAAAGAATTTTAAAAAAAACATATTTGAGGTTTCCATAACACAAAACACTTGAAAAGTTAGGGGATTCAACTACTCCAAAGACAGAAGAGATTTCTACTCTAATATTGAGTAAACTGAACCTTCTCTCCTACTATTTTGAAATGTCTGTACTCTACAATTAAAATGTCAATCCTTATTATGTAGCCTTGTAATAAATATTAATGAATATATATATTAGTTGAGAGGTTTTTATTTATTATTTGTTTTTACATTCTGGAGCCAGAAATACTAAGAGATGAAGAGAAAATGCAAAATAAGAAAGGTACATACTTTATCATTGAATTTTTATTGAGATAACTGTAAATTCACATGCAGTTGTAGGAATAATACCAAGAAATCCATGAACATGTTAGCCAGTTTCTCCCAGTGATGACATCTTCCAAAACTATGTACAATGTCCCAGTCAGGATATTGAGATCAATACAGTTCACTGAACTTACTCAGATTTTCTCAGTTTAACTTGTATCCATTTGGTTTGTCTATATATTTTTTCTATACAATTTTATCATACGTATGGGTTTGTGTATCCACCACTCCAGTCAAGACAGAACCCACAGTCTTCATGTTCCCTCACCCTGTCACTAATCCCTGGAAGCCACTAAATTATCTCCATTTCTAAATTTTCTCATTTCTAAAATTTTCTCATCACAAAAATCTTATGGAAGTTTAATAAGGCATCATGCAATCTTTACAGATTGGCTGTTTCACTCATTCACTCTGCATAGTACTCTGGAAATCATCCAAGTTGTTGCAAGTATACATATTCTGCTTTGGAGTTTTTGTGTTCATTGCTGAGGAGTATCCCATGGTAGGTATATGCCACAGTTTGTTTAACCTGCTAACCTATTGAAAGACATCTGATCTGTTTTCAGTTTTTGGCTATTAGAAATAAAACAGCTATAAACATTGATATAATGGTTTTGCATGAACATAAATTTTCATTTCTGTAGTATAAATGTCCATGAGTTCAACTGTTGGGAAATAAAGTAATTGCATGTTTAGTGTTATAAGAAACTGGCAAACTGTTTTCCAGAGTGACTATACCATTTTACATTTTCATCCTCTCCAGCATAAGCGTTGTCACTATTTTTTTCATTTTAGCCATTCTGATAGGCATATCTCTGTGTGGTTTTAATTTGCATTTCCCTGATAGCTAAAAATGTATTTTTATGTGTTTACATACTATACTATTCTAGAGCTTGTGCATTTCTTTATAAACTTTAAAACAATCTCATCTATGTGTACAAAAAAAACTTACTGGGTTTTGATGAAAATTGCATTAAACCAAATACATCAGTTTGGGGAGAAGTGAAATCTTTATTACACTGAGTCTTCAAACCTATGGACACAGCATGCCTCTCCATTTATTTAGATCTTTGGATTCTTTCAGCAGAAGTTTGCAATTATCAATATACAGGGCCTATATATGTTTTAGGTTGCATTTTCTTTGGAGTGATTATAAATGATATTGTGTTTTTCGTTTATTTTTTCATGCATTTATATTAGTATATAGAAATGCAATTGATTTTTGGTGTGGTGCTCTTGTATACTGCAAACTTGCTGAACTCACCAATTCTAACAGTTTTGCTTTGGGTTTTGCAAATTTCTTGGCATTTTTCTATATAGACAGTCATGCCATCTGTAAATGGGAACAGTTTTATAACTTCCTTTTTGATCTAAATGCCCTTTATTTCTTTTTCTTGCATTGTTGCAGTGGCTAGAACTTCCAGTGCTATGTTAAATAAAAGAGCAGACATTCTTTCCATGTTCCCAATCTTAGGGGAAAAGCATTCAATCTTTCAGCGTTAAGCGTGATAATAGTTGTAAAGTTTTTTTCCAGGTGCTTTTTACCAAGTTGAGGCATTCCTCTCCATTCTTAGATCGCTGAGACTTTTTTCTACCATAAATGAATGTCGAATTGTATCAAATGCTTTTCTGGATCAGTTGATATAATTATATGATGTTTATTCTTTAGCCTGTTGGTATAGGAAATTACACTGATTTATTTTCAAATGTTGGAAGTCTTGCATATCTGGAATAAATTCCTTTTGGTCATTGTGTATAATTATTTGTAACATTTTTGAATTTGTCATGGTATGATGTTGTTGAAGATTTTTACATAAGTTCATGCAAGATATCAGACTATAGTTTTCTTTTTTTGTACTGCCTTTGTCTGGTTTCAGGATTAGGGTAATAATGGCTTTAAAAAATTAGGTTGGAAAATATTCCCTCTTTTATATTTAGGAAGAAAATGTGTAAAATTGGTATTGATACTTTAAATATTTGGTAGTGCTATGGTCCAAATGTTTGTGTCCTCCCCAAAATTATATGTTAAAATCCTAGTGCTCCGTGTGATGGTATTAGGAGCAGGGGCCTTTGCAAGGTACTTAGGTCAGGAGCCCTCCTGAATGGGATTAGTACCTTTATAAAAAAGACCCCAAGAGCTTGCTTACCCCTTCCACAAGTGAGGACACAGTGAAAAAGCACCAGCTATGAATCAGAAAACAACCTCACCAAAATGCAACCATTATGGCACCTTGATCTTGGACTTCCCAGAGTCTAGAACGGTAAGAAATAAATGTCTATGCTGTTTATAAGCTACACATTCTGTGGTATTTTGTTATGGTAGCCTGAACAAAAGAATTCTCCAGTGAAGCTATTTAGACATGGCAATTTCATTTTTGGAAAATTTTTAGTCATAAATTCAAATTTCTTTAATGTTTGTTAGACTTCAACTATTGTCTTTCATCTTGGTTGACTTTTGATATTTTATGGTTTTAAGGAATTGATCCACACCTTCTAGGTTGTCAATTTATGAACATAAAGGTGCTTAATAATATTCCCTTATTTTCCTCATAATGACTGCAGGATGTGTAGTGATGTCCCCTATTTTAATCTTGATGTTCGTGATTTATGTCTACTCTCTTTTCCTTTTTGTCAGTATTGGTAAATGTTTATCAAATACTCTTGATTCTTTTTTTTTTTCTTTTTGCTGTACGAGGACCTCTCACCGCTGTGGCCTCTCCCGTTGCGGAGCACAGGCTCCGGACGCGTAGGCTCAGCGGCCATGGCTCACGCGCCCAGCCGCTCCGCAGCATGTGGGATCCTCCCGGACCAGGGCACGAACCCATGTCCCCTGCATTGGCAGGCGGACTCTCAACCACTGCACCACCAGGGAAGCCCCACTCTTGATTTTTTTGAAGAACCAGCTTTGAGTTCATTGATTTTCTCTATTGAGAAATACAGAACTTCCTCTTTTTAATTTCATTGACTGATTTCAATGAAATCAATTTCATTGAGAATTTCCTGTTTTTAATTTCATTGATATCTGCTTATACCTTTATTATTTCCTTCTTTCTTCTTTTTTGGGTATATTTTGCTCTGCTTTTTCTAGTTTCTTGAGGTAGAAACTTACATTACTGTTTTGAGACCCTTCCTTGTTTCTAATGTAAGAATTTAGTTCTACAAATTTCCTTCTCTGCACTGCTTTAGTTGCCCCACAAATATTTGATGTTATATCTTCATTTAATTCACTTCTGTATAATTTTTATTTCCTTTGAGAAATCCTCATTGACCCATGGATTATTTAGACATGTACTATTTAATTTCTACTTCTTTAGAAATATTTCTATTGTTGATTTCACTATGGTAAGAGAACATACCTGCATGATTTCAATTTTTTGAATTTGTTGAAGATTTTTTTTTTTGGCTTAGGATTTGGTCTATCTTGGTTAACATTCCACGGCACTTGAAAATACGTATATTCTGCATTTGGGGGGTGGAATGTTCTACATATGATAATTAGATCATTTTGGTTGATTATCTAGATCTTCTATATCTTTGTTGGTTCTCCATCTAGTAATCTGCTAGACCCATCAGTTAACTCATCAGTTGCTTAGAGGGGTTGTAGAAGTCCCCAATTTTTGATCTATCTCTTTCTCCTTTCAGCTCTATCAGGCTTTGCTTCACATATTTGGAGACTGTGTTGTTTTGATGTACATTCATTTAGGCTTGTGATGTATTCCTAATGGACTGATAAATTTCCCTCTTTGCCTAGGTCTATGGTGTTTTTTTGTTTGTTTGTTTTCTTTTGTTCTGCTATGAAATACCTTCTCTGACATTAATGTACTACCCTAGCTTTAAAAAAAAATGTTTGGATGGTGTATTTTTTCCATTCATTTTTCAAGCTATTTATGTCACTGAATTTGAAATGAATTTTTTGTTAAATTAGTTAAATTTCTTGTTACACACTATAGTATATAGTGTGCTCATGTTTTTTTGCTTTGTTTTGTTTGCTTGTCTTATCCACCCTGCCAATCTCTGTCTAATTGCTGTATTTAAGCCATTTACATTTGAGGTAATTATTGATATGTTGGACCTTAAGTCTAAGGAATTTTATTATGTTTTCTGTTTGTTTCCTCTGTTTCATTCCTTTCTCTTTTTTGTTTTCCTATAGGCCATTTGAACATTCCTTAGGATTCCATCTGCTTGATGTATCTGTAGAATTTTTGACTGTTCATACACTCACTTCATACAGTTTTCATACTGGTTGCTCTGGGAATAAAAATAGACAGATGTGATATCATAGTCTACTGGAATTAATGTTTCACCACGTTAAGTGAAGTGAGGAAAACTTCTGTTTGGTCCTTTTACCTCCCCTGTTCTTAAACATCACTTTCTTGAGTATAAGATGGTGTTGTAATTATCATTTCAATCATCAAATGTGATTTACAAAACCTATGAGGAGAAAGACATCCTTTTATATGTAATCCTATTTTTGTTGTTTGATTTCTTTCTTGTTTTCCAATGCTCCAAGATTCCTTCTTTTATCATTTCTGTTTTGCTTGAAGAACTTCCATAGCCAATCTTTAAGGGTAAGTCTGCTAATGACAACATCTTTTAGTTTTCTCTTGTCTGATTTATTTCCCTTTCATTCCTAAAGGAAATTTCACTAGGTAAAATTTGTGCTTGTTACTGATTTTCTTTCAACTTGTAGCTTCCATGACTTCAGGTAAAAAATACAATCGAATTGGTGTTCCAAGTGTTGACATTTTGTATTAAGAATTCAGCACTGGTTATTTAGCAACATAAATGTTATGGCATATAAAAATCTTTCATTTTAACTCATTTAAAAATATCAAATATAGATAGTAGTTATATAACAATTAATGTGATTAATCAGGTGTTAGTAAATGCCAATAAAAAGCAAGACTGGCTATGACTTCAAGCCACAAACCTGTGTTTTGTTCTATGGTTTCAAATGTTTCCTTAACCTAAGGATAATTGGATAAAATGATTTTTAAACAGTCAGATCAAAATTTTTTCTTTCAATGCACATGAATAATATCTTTATTATTATCATTATGAAAAGAAAGTGTAGTAAGCACATTTCTAAAAGGTCCCCCCAGTTATTCCCACCGTTTGATAGTCATAACCTTGTGTAATTCCCTCCCACTCACTGGGGGCTAGTTCTAATGACATGATTCTAATTAATATAATATTGCAAAAGTGATGAGGTGTCACTTCTGAAATTAGGTTATGAAAGGACACCACCTCTGTCTTACGAGCACTCTGCCTATCACCCCCTCTCTTGGTCATTCTGATGAAGCCAAGAGCCATGTCATAAGCTTTCCTGTGGAGAGGCTCACATGGTAAGGAACTGAGGGCCGACCCTGGTCAACAGTTTATGAGAAATTAAATCCTGCCTACAACAATTTGAGGGAGCTTGGAAGCAGATCCACCCCAAGAAGAGCTAAAGACCACTGTAGCCGAGGCAGACACTTTAACTAAAGCCCTTTGAGGGACTCAGAGACAGGACCCAACTGAGCCATACCTGATTCCTAACCCAGAGAAACTATGAGACAATAAATGCTGTTTTAAGTCACTACATTGTGGTATAATTTGTTATACAGCAATACAGAAAGACAATCCATGACCATTAAATCCCTTCCTCAAATTATCATTTACCATGGCCATCCATCACAATTTAGTCTAAGCTCACACAAAAGTGAAAGTACTTAAGAAATAAAATTTTAACAATTACCAATTAAAGTCAGTATCAATACAAAAGTTAAATGATATAAAATGAGGGAAAAGGAAGCAGTAAAAATCAATCCAAATGCCAATCACAGGATTAAGAGAAAATAAATTTTATGGTGTTCCTTCAGATAATGTTAAAATGTAAAGGGTTCATGATGCTACGGATATATTGTATTCAAGGGAATAAATGTAATAAATATTACCTTATTTAAATTAGATATCTTGACATTAGGCAAAACTGGCTGGTCTTTTTGAGAGCCATCACAATAAGAGACAGCTACCCATGTAATTAATTTACAGGAAAAACATCATGAAACCAATTCAAAAAATGAAGAAAACCATCACAAACCAAGCAAATGACATATGTCATCAGAGCGACCACAACAAATCAACAAAATTACCTCTTATTGCTTTGAATATTGTACTTATATTGCAATTCAAATACTTTAGAGTATTTGAACAGCTTCAGTTTATTAATCACTGTTCTAAAGTTTTGATGTTAGTTTGATAGCACAGAAAAGTTTCTTTACAGATTACTGTGAAATAGCTAAAAGACTGCAGTCACCACACACGCAAAAATTGAATTGTCCAAAAAATCCATTTTTAGTCTCTGTTGATATCTGGTAAATCAAAAACCATAAGGGAAAAATATTTTGGATTTTAATTAGTATATTTTGGCTCTTTGAAGAGGTAATAATAAGAGGAAATATAAACTGACATTCAACAATGCCTTTAACAACTTAAAATTAGAAAATGAGGACAGCGTACAATTCACTTTCCTAAAATGTTTCTCAAGAGCACATGACAGTCTACAATTACAGAAGACTTGAAGTTGCTCTAGCACATTTAATTCAATGCATATGATTTTCCTCTCTAGAGATAAGTGAAAATGGGCATGCTCATTTTTACATTTTAATATTCTGATAAATTAATTTATTGAAAAGTATTTTTTACAATTGACAGTAAGATATTGATTTGCTTTTGGAAAAATGAAGAATGCCTACTAGTTGTTTAGAATTTTTCTTTCCCATTTTTGAATGTGAAATACAACCATACGAGAAAAGCCTTCTATTGAAACAGCATTTTTTAAAATTTCAGTAGTGATAATTTTGAACACATAAGGTGGCATTAAAATCATGAAGTTTTGTAATTTCATCAATCCAGTTTGATTTGAGGATAATTCGTTTTTTAAATGCTTATCAACTAACATATTTTATAACATTTATCTTTAGATAAGAATAATTTCTGCAAATCAAATTATAGATAAACTGAACTGTATGCCATCTTAAATTGAAATTTAGAGACAGAGAAAAAGAGAGAAAAAGCAAGAGAAACTGTCAAGCAACTTCCTAAGCATTTCACATATATTAACCTTTTTACTTCTCACCATAACCAAGAGGCATATCTGATTGTATTTCTGTCTTTATGCCTCTCTGTTTTCTATTTGTTCTGAGTCTATGTGTGAGTGTGTGAGAGTATATGTATGTATGATAGACAAATAGATTCTTCAATTCAGCAAAAGTATATCCCACATTCTCATTATTGTATATTGTTTTTACAAGGTGTAATTTCACAGAGCCTCTGGCCTAACAGAAAAGACTTTAAAATATTTATAATTCTACCTTAGTCTGGCTATTCTGTATTATTCAAATGATGACTTGTACACATTTCAATATTTTCATTTCTCTGAGTATATTTTTTCCAATAATATCGACTTTAGGAATGTGATCAAAAATCATTTGCTAAAAATTTGCTATTTCAAACTAAAGTACCAATTTGACATGTTAAACATTTATCCATTTGCATCTGTAAAATCTGTTTTAAACAATAAAAAAATTCCATCATTGGAAAACTTCACAGCAGTTTTTGCGATATTTAGAATGGCCTCCAATTTCATAGTTTTACAAGTTTCTCAGTTAAAGTGATATTTGACGTAACATATTTAGTAAAACCTCTACACTCACTATGTCCCAAAAGAAGAACTTAAGTTTAAAACTCTTTGACAGTTGTCTCCTAAGGGAATTTTGAAATTATTTTTGGATACCTTCTTTTATTTTTACCTGTAACTACATTAGTGTCTATATTCTTACTCAAAATGGTATATGTTTTTAAATTTAAAATAGCTTTTTAAATTTATTAATTAAATACTACTGATTTTTTCCCTAGAAAATACAAAAGGACTTTGAAACATATTGTGTACATTATCCTGCTGCCTGTATTTGGCATGGTTTCATATTACACTTCCCACACAGAACAACACTTAGCATTTGTCATTATTGAGAAGAATTTTGAGGAAGCAAGGTTTGTTTTCTCTCTAGGGTATTCAAGTGTTGTATTTGAGTTCAGTAGAAGAGTTAGGAAAGTGATTATAATAGTGTATTCCAACAACAGTTAACATAAAATATAAATATTATATTTATAAAACTAATGAATAAAAAATTTTATAAAATACAACATCCTGGAAAATGCAGACTTAAATATATTTGTGAACAAGTGAAAATAAGAAAAACTACTATACTGAATTTAAGACAAGCAGCAAGTATTTATTTTAATCGTTGCTATTAAAGGCCCAATGAGGCTTGTTTATTGCCTGTAGTCTTTCTTTTTTGACTTAAACATGTAGTTTTTGTGCCAGATTCTCATTTAGTGCGAAAGCCATGAATTTGATCATGGAAACTCCTTTAGGTTGGGAAATTCTCTACAGAACACAGAAAATGAGCCACATTGGATAGTCAGTTATTCTCATTTACAGAATTCTAGCCATATGAATTAGATGTCAGTTCAAATGAGACAAATGAAATTAATTGATCTATTTCTGACTATTGGCTTCCTCAGGAAACTTCCGTAATCATGACTCAGATCAGGTCCCCCTGCCATGATGTCTGAACACTGATACTCTTCAGTGCTCAACAGAGCTGTGGTCCACGTTTTAAAAATATTTGACCACTCTCTATCTCCCCCACTGACTAAGCTGTGAGTTCAGCGTGGGTAAGGACCATGTTTGTTTTTGCTCACCATTCTATCCCCAGGGGCTAGCATAATGCCTGAGTTAGAATGGACATTAAGTAAATATGTACTATATGAATGAATGAATGAGAGATATTTAAAAGAAAAGAGTCTCTGAAATCCAGCAACGATTATTTATGAAGAATTTATAAAGAAAATATTTTCACACCAGGAAATGGTACTAATTTTTCACAAACTTTTCCAGATAAAAGAAAATAAGTGAACACATCCCAATTCATTTTATGAGGTCAAAACAGCCTAGATACTAAGACCTGATAAGAACTTTATGACAAATATCTCCCACTAAAAACGTGAACAGAAATGTTAGCAAGAAAAATCTGATTAAAAAAAGATTAATATAAAACAAAGGAGTTGAATATATTCCAGGAATATGAAATTGATTTAGCATTTGATTATCAATCATTGCAATTTACATAATAAACCATATTAACAAAATAAACAAGAAAAATCTCAATAGATAAATAAGGTGAATTTGAAAAAATTGAGCATGAGTTTACCATTTTTAAAAAATTGACAAACTAAAAATAAAAGGAAAAACATGTGATATGGTAACAGCTATCTGCAGAAAACCTAAAGCAATAATCCTTAGTGGTGAATTATTGAAAGCTTTCCCCCACAAGTCATAAATAAGAAAGGGGTACCTTCTAAAACTAACACTGGTCAGTATTATACAAGAGGAGAGGTCTTAACAAGTGAAAAGGAAATTAAATAGGAATAGAAAGGAAGAAATGAAACTGTCATTTTCCTACAGTATGATTGTGTAAGTAGAAAATTCAAATCAATCCACAAACTATAAGAACTAATAAGTGAAGTTAGTAAGGTTACTGGATGTAAAGTCAACATACACAATCATGTGTATTTCTCTGTTCTAGAAACTAATACTTACATATCAAATAACAAATGTTAAAAACCAGTACTATTTTGTAATAGCATGAAATACATCAAAATAGTTAGGGATATAACAGAAGATGGGAAAACTTGTGTTCTATAAACTACAATATGTAACTGGGAGAAACTAAAGACTAAATAAATGGAGGAATATATCATGTTTGTGAATTGGAAGGCTCAAAATTGTAAAGTTGGCACATTTATACAAATTGACCTGTAGATTCTGTGTAATTCCAGTCAAAAACCTCAGAAGGTTTATTTTGTGGAAATTGAAAAGTTGATTCTAACATTCATTTGGAAATACCAAGAGTCAAAAATAGCCAAGAAAATGTTAAAGGAGAACAAACTTAGAGGAATTATATGACTGGATATTAAAATAATATAAAGCTACAGTAATTAAGACAACAAGGTATTAGCAGGAGGAAAGACAGACTAATGGAAGAGAAGAGAGTCCAAAAACAGACCCAAATCCCTGTGGTGCCTGATTTATAACAGTTCAGTATGGAAACTTTTTTTCCTTTTTTTCAAAAAAAAAGGTGCCAACTCAACCATATAGCCACCTGGAACTAATTGCTACATCACACCAAATAAAAGACCACTTCCAATAGAGCACTGACCTATAAGTTTAAGAGAAAACAATAAAGCTCTAGAAGTTACCTAAGAAAAATCTCTCACTACCTTATAGTAAGCAAAGATTTCCAATCAGGACAGCAAACATTGACCGTAAAGTAAATATTTATAAATAGAACTTTATTAAAACTAAGAATTTCTATTCAAACAAGGATATTGCCAACAGAATGAAAATGCAAACAATTGCTTTGGAGAAGGTATTAGCTGTATGTATTCTCCCTTGAGGATTTATATCTAGACTGTATAAAGAATTTTACAAATTCCAAGAAAAAAGTTACATGATTTTTAAAATTTTTATTTTAATTAAATTTAAATTTCATTAATTTATTTTTTAGCCATGCCATGCAGCTTGCAGGATCTCAGTTCCCTGACCAGGGACTGAACCTGGGCCACAGCAGTGAAAGCCTGGAATCCTAACCACTAGGCCACCAGGGAACTCAACATGATTTTTATTTAAACATGCTAGAAATTTTAAAATGTACTTCAAGAAAGATGATATTCACATAGTAAACATGTGGAATGTTCTTACATCATTAGTTATCAAGGAAATGCAACTTAAAGCCACAATGTAAAACCACTATCCATAAAAATTATCATACATTATTCCTAATAGCTCAAAAGTGAACTTGTCTGTTGTCCGTAAACTAAAAATGCATACATAAATTTTGCTATAGTCATGTGATAGAATGCTATATAGCAATAAAAATGGATGCACCGGTGCTAGAAAGAGAGGCATATCACAAATGGTAACTGAAAGAAGCTGGTACAAAATGATACATTCTGAATGATCCCATTTATAATAAATTCAAAAAGAGGCAAAGCTACTACCATGACAGAGGTCAAAATAGTGTTTACTTTTGGATAGAGTGGGAATGACAGGGAGCAGGCATGAGGGAAGCTTCTAGAACGCATACAAGTTTCACTATTTATTTGAGCTGGATGGTGGCCACACAGGTGTGTCCTTTTTAAAAATTCATTGAGGGGCTTATGCTTACAGTTTGCTCACTTCACATGAAGCCATCAAGGTTGAACCCCACCATTTAGATAATCAGAAAGAAGCCAGTAGCCAGGTGCTGTCTTTACTACATCTACCCAGAGTTCTAGCTGTCAAGAAGCAGCTTTCAGACTAGGCAGCAGAAGAGACATGATAAAGAGAATATTAACATCACAACATAGTAACGTGAGCTCTAAAGGGAGTACCGAGCACAGGGACAGCATAGGAGAGGGCAAATGTCACTCTGCTTGGTGGCTGAGGAAGAAGTATTATGGTGTGAGTAAGAAATTTTCAGTCCCACGGGGGGACCTGATAACATGGACCAGTCCATGTGGTTCACAGTCCTTGGCAAACTGTAGCTCAATCAGCTCTGTTTGAAAGAAGATTGTGTTCCATGAAAAGACAACACAACATCTTGCTTGAGCTCAGTGGTTCCCAATTAGCTGTAGTGAAATAGAGCGATTTAGTGTGGAGATTTAAATGGGCATAAAATACAAAAATGTCCAGTAAAGTCACTGTGTTTAGTTCCAATAAAATGCTTGATGAAATTTGTACCTACAGAATATAATTAAGATGAAAGCTTGTTTTGTTTCTCTAATCATGTCTCTTTAATACAAGGGAACAGACCATAATGCACTAGTTGATTCATGGTTTAGTTATCTAACTACTCAGATTAAGGCCTCCAGATGTTTCCTTGTCTTATGAAACTAAGTCTCATTAAAACAATCATGTTCAGATTATCAGAATTTCATTATCAAATATACTTCACTTAATGGAAATAAAGCCATGATTCTCAGCAAACACATGGTCTGGAAAGCCCTTAACAAGTCTCATAACAAAATAGTCAATTGGCCTGTTTGCCCCTACACACACACACACACACACACACACACACACACACATGCACGCATGAGCCCCTATGATCATTTGCTTTATAACATCTCCCCAGTTATCTTTCTTGCATTTTCAAAATGTTTAAATTGAAAACCAACAGAATTCTCTGTGCCTGCTTCAAAATAATGAGAATTAAGAACACAAAGATAATTGGACTTGAGGGAAAAAGAAAAAAACAAACTCAACCACTTCTTCCAACTTCTTTGAACATATTTCCATTTTCAAACATTTGGGACACATAAAAACAGAATCAAGATCATTATTTTGCTATTCAAATGCTAAAATCAAAGTGGAAAATGTGAAAAAGAAAGTAACTGATATTTTGGAAGAAGACTAAATTCAAACGTCAAGTTCCACTTACTCATCTTGTTTATGACAGCCAGATCTACTTTTAAATTTCTAACAATCTTTGGCAGCATAAAAAATCTGACCTCAGAGTCCCATGTCTCCCAGAGCTCTGTTGCATAAAATCTAGAAAACAAACCCATATTCAAATTTCTTTTATACTTTAAGATTATCTATACTATTACAAGTCAAAAGAATTTTCAGACAAATATAAGCCAATTAAGCATTTCATAAAAGTAATAATAAATTGAAACAGAAAATAGAAAAACACATGTAACATTTTATAACAGCAGATTGTCCCTACTAGTAAAATAAATTGAAGGTAACAGATTTTTTTTTTTTTTTTTTTTTGGTAAACAGCAAAGCCGCAAGTGTTCTGATTACCCTGGGAACTGTTCTGGCTTGAATACAACTCAGCTTTTCTCCTTCCACGATGTAAAACAACAGAGGAGTCAAGCACATCTTTTAATCATAACAGAAGTTAACATGACTACAAAAACATTTTCTTTTCATTTTGTAATACGTTAAAGTCAGACAAACCCTCTTTTTCCTATTTCCTACTGCTTTTAGCCATTATTCCTGATTCTAAAATAACTATTGGCTCTCAAAGAATTTTTCTGCAATTTCTTTTGTTACTCTAAAAAGTGAGAAGAAAATAGAAAGGTATAGTGAAAAGGGACTTGATTTAACTTCCAACCAGGTGTTAAAATTTTGGAGAAGTTAATTTTTCTCAGATTCAGTTTTAACAATAAACCTGGAGTGATAATACCTTATCAGTTTGCTGTGAGAAGGTAATGCTATCAAATACATACAAGTCCTAGGCTCCCCTGGTGGCGCAGTGGTTGAGAGTCCGCCTGCCAATGCAGGGGATACGGGTTCGTGCCCCGGTCTGAGAAGATCCCACATGCCGCGGAGCAGCTGGGCCCGTGAGCCATGGCCGTTGAGTCTGCGAGTCCGGAGCCTGTGCTCCGCAACGGGAGAGGCCACAACAGTGAGAGGCCCACGTACCGCAAAAAAAAAAAAAAAAAAAACCTAGGCACAGTGTAGACATTCAATAAGTGGTAGCTATTATTTTATGATTCTTTTTTACTACATAAAATTTCCTTTCTGTACATCATGAATTTGTGGCTGAAATTAAAATACATGATGTAAAATCGAAGTTCACACGTTTCTAACCACTAGTACCAAAACTTCAGTGAAGCCAGGGGATATTATCCTGAGAATCAGCTGTTTCAACTCTCTCTTGTCTATTCCTCCTTTGGGCAATAAAATATCTGCTAAAATGAAATCAAGGGAAATGAGATTTTTTAAATTTAGAAAGCAAAGCACTTAAAGATCAAATAAGGAACAAGATATGGCATGTAAACAATCCCACTTCCAACTTATCTAAAGCTATGGGAACAATGAAATGATAAATGGAAGTAAATAACTCAAGCTGATTTTTTCCTTGGTTCCTGCCCAAATAGGATGCACATTTCACAGAGACCGTAGAAACAGAGAAGAGGCTACCCTAGCCCTGTCATCAGCTCTTAGCTTATACTTATACTATAAGAGGTACGCAGTCTAGATAAAAAGACAGGTCTTGTGCCTATAAAAAGATGTCAGAGCAGAAACTGTTAGAAAACAGAGTTTTAGAAGACAGAGTTCAATTTGTTCTTGTGTGTGTAATTGTGGTGAAGGCTGGCTAATAATGAGAATGATAAATCTACACTATGTTTCCTTGTCAGTCAATTCCTCCTTTTTCCATGGCCCCATGCTCTGGTTAATTACTTTATTCTGGATTTATGATACCACAGAATAATTTCAATATATCTGTTTCTACTATCGTCTATGAGCTTGCATCTTATTTATTCTTGTCCTGCAGTGACTAGAACACAGAACACACTCAATTAATTAATCCAGAGGGGACAAAAACTACCATTCAATTAGAAAAGAGTTTACAACTGCCAAAATGCGTATGCATGCAATATTGTTTATGTATGTCCATTGTGCCATAACAAATTAATCTTATTTCATTAATCTGGAATCCTCAGGCTTGTTGGAAATGAAAAGTGTATTTGGTGTGTGTGTGTGTATTTATGTGGAAATGGAAAGTGTGAATTTTGCTGTTTCAAGGAGGTTAGAGAAAACTCTTTATTTTCCTTATTCTGTAGAAGATTAACTCTGGCTTTCCTCCATTATTTTTCGTATTAATAAAAGTCACCAATATCCTTTGAGCTGTGTAAATCCCAAATTTAGACTTTCCTTACTCTTCATCATCCCCTGTATCCAATCAATTACCAAATCCTGCTCATTTTACTTCCTAAGAAGTTTGTAATCTGTGTTCACTTTTCTCCATCCCAGAGAAGATGTACTTAATCCAAGTACAGCTGTCTCACTCTTAGATTACTGAAACTGATTTCCAACTGTTCTCCCTTTCACCAGTCTTCACCACTCGATAACTGGAGAGAGATTTTTCTATTTTTCATTTGATTATTTCATCTTTGCTGAAATTCTTTCAATTGCTTTTCCCATTATTTTTTTTTATTGAAGTATAGTTGATCTGCAATGTTGTGTTACTGCTTTCCCATTATCTTTAGGATTAAGTTCAAAATCCTTATTACAGCTGCACCAGTCTTACCCACTGGCCTCCTTTCTATTCCTTGCCTTTTCAGCATTTCCTCTGCTTGGATACCTAGATATTTCACTTCTCATTCTAGCCAAGCTTTTAGTCTTGGATTATCAAAATAACTTCCTCTGGTGTCAATACTCTATCCCTATATGTTAATTCTTCAGGAAGAATATTTTTTCTATGAGAAATGCAGAAGTTCTAGTTTGAACTAAAATATGCATGTTTCATATTTTTATATAGAAAAAAACAGAAAATTATGCATGGATTATGCATAATTTTTGCTTTATTTTTGCTTTTATGCATTTCCCAAATATTCTGCAACAAACAAAAAAATAGAAAATGCTTGAATTTTCATTACACTCTTAATTTTTTCTTCCTTTTTGTATTTTACTCCTTCTGATTTATTCAAAACATCAATCTATTCAATTAATACTCAAGATCTGAAAGACATAAGTTAGATTCTACAGATATGTAATGCTAACCTATAGAGAAACTATTTCAATTCCCTATTATGTTCTTTAAAAAGCTTTTCTATTATCTTAACCACCACATGAAAGTTGTTTTCTGATGCTTTACAACTTCTATAGTTCAGTGATCACATATAGCTATAATTTCTAAATGATTATAAAGCTCAGTGAACTTAAAAGGAAAAATTTTTCTGAAATAAATGCTTTGGTTAACATTTAAATTTTTGTCACAGCATACATTTAAAAATATAATGCTTTTCATAAAGTAGAACAAAGACTATTTGACATGTTAACGTAATGTGGATTTTGAATCTATTTTAAATGAAATTATTCAAATATATTGTCCCATTAAAATACTGAAAATTCCTAATGGAAATATGAAAAGCTTATTTTCCTTTTCGTAAACATCTACCATGACTTAAGCTTTTGCAATCTCCTTTATTTTCAACGCTAGAGTGTTTAACAATAAAAGATGAAGCACTCATCATGTGAAGATGAAAATCTAACACTGTAAGTATATTTTTGCCTATCCCTCATGAGAGTTTCACTTCATTCAGTGTCAGTAGGAGAATCATATTTATTTCCAAAGTGGACAATTTAAAAGGTACCTTCATTTGGTGACTAAATCATTTACCCATTTACGTGAATATGCTCAGTTCATCAAAGTCAAACTCAGTCTAATATTTGTCTCTTCCAGATTCAGATATTCATTATCTAATTCAGCTTCTCTCCCTACCTGTGAAAGTCAGATTGCTGTCCTTCATGCTTCATGAAATCCCAAGATCATCACCTGTCATCTCTCCCAAAAGCCTTCTAACTTTCAATCACTTAATCACCTAGGCTATCTTTTTCAAAATTCCCCCTTTCTTAAAGTTTGCACTGTATCGACACAAAAAGAAAACTGTTTCCTTGAATGTTTCCATGGGGCGCTATATGGTTTTATACTTAGTCTTCCTAGTTAGGAAAATTCTTCAAAAAACGTCTCCCTAAAAATCACTAAATTTATAAACACCCATAGAGTAACCTGCACTCAGAAAGCACCCAAAATTAATACAGACTAAAACACGCTAACACTAGAGATTTTATTTTCTAGATTAAGGCAGATTGGGGTAAATTCCTCCTTAATTTTGTTCCTAATGACATTGTAGAATTGCAAAAACAAACAAAAAACTATGGGCTTTTTTGCTGTCACATTTTCATTTTAGTTAGATAGAAGCCATACGTGTGATGCATAACCATGTCTGGACAGGGCTTCACCTCCTGCTGAGTACGTTGATGCAAATGACTGTTCATTTATGAAAGTCCTTCACTGAAGTTTACAAATAAGTTCCTTGGTTTAAAAAAAAAAATAGGTAGGCAGAAGGCAGATAGATAAGAATCTAAACCATCTGAAAAACACTGATCACTACCTGTTTCCAAATTTTTGTCCTATTAGGGTTTTGTTTGTTTGTTTGCCTTATTTCAAGCCAACATCTCTTGTACATGATGTGCCCTGTTCCAAGATGAACACTTTCCCATGGCTCTAAATTAGACTGGAAAATTCATACACAAACTAAAATACACATAATTAAAAACAAGTAGTGGTAAGTATATAGTGTTAAAAGATAAATTGAGGCATATTAAAAATGTTATTTCAGCAAAAATCGACTCCAATCAGATAGTGCTAAAGCAGAAGAGTCCACTGACAGGGGCTGAGGAGAGACTTCTATAAAGAAAAGGTGGAAACAAAGGAAGGAAATTATTGATTAGCTATAACTTAATCCCAAGTTGGCTGTTTGCGATTAGCTGTCCTTAGGTTTCAATTTAGTAACTTGAGGTGTTAATGGACTTAGATTTTGTTTTGCTTCCACAGGCCACCATGACATTAGAACCCCTCCATCTAACAGGCTCCCTGTTTAATTAATTTAACAATAGTACTTTTAAGATTTTTAAAGTACCTATACTTATTTCCATTTGTCTTTACTTTTATCTTCATTCAGTTTAGGGTTTTGAAATGATTTCTGCAACTCATGTGAAGCAAAGGCAAAATGAGACACACAAACAAGTAAATGCATGTAAAACAATACATTTTGATGATCGTTTTACTAAAAACATACACATGCCTATACAATAATGTCTACTTATTTCTGCACGTTGCTAGTGTAGAATAAGGGTAAATATTTTTTAGCTTTTCAGCCTTGAATATTCATATGCATTCATTCAACTAATATTGTTTAATTTTTGCCAACTGCCAGGCACGTTGTTCCAGGGGTTGAAGGTGCATCAGTAAATAAATAGATTTAAATGTCCATCCTGATGGAGCTTACATTCTGATTACTTGTGAAATACGACTCACAGATATTCAAGTCAAATTCAAGGATATTTTTTTTCCCAAAGATTCACTCATAGCATCTGATCTAGATGTGTTCATATTTTTAAATATAACAAAAATGAGGTTATGAACCAAACAAAGCCAATTACTTTGAACATGTTGAAAGAACTGTAAATAATAGAATTGCATAAACTACAACACAGAGTAACCTAATTTTCGGGGTTTAATCACATATTACTGATTAATCTCCCAAATATAAATATTTACAGATGTTCAGTTCTTCTTTCTTTATGGAAAATGAAGAAACTCTGGGCAGAGAACGAACTGAACTTTCAAAAGTTCTCGAAATATTTTAAACAGGAAACCAGCTGCAATACCCACCCACGGCAATATGTTCAAGGTGCAGAACTGCAGGAGTTCAGTGAAGCCCTTGGCAACTCCAAATTACTACAAGTCAGATTTAGTTCTTGAATTATATGCCCGTGTGGATATGATTACAGAGGACGCTGAGAAAATAAAATTATTAGTGAATATGGACCTACCCAAGTTTCACAATTATGTTTTTTCCTTAAAACACGTGATTAATCTATTTTGAAATCACAAGGCTACCTACCTCTGAATAGAAATAGCATAAGTTTCAGAGGGTATATTGTTCCTCTTACGAATGAATGGAAAAAATATAAAAGGAACATGTGAAATTGATTTTGTGTATAATTAAAACTATGCATTTATAGTACTATATTTATTTATAGTATTACAAGGATGTTAAACCAATTGTTTTTTCTTGCTAAGGAGCATTTTAACTCTCAGAAAAACTGAAATAAAATAATATAGAAAAAGCAAAGGAGAACAATGAAATTATTCAAAACTGGACATTCTTATATTATGTAACAAAAGGAGAAATATTAATATATACATATATTTCATTACAAATTATCAGAACAGCAGCTAATAAGATGTTGATGTTTAGACGAAACATTGACTTCTTATCTCAGTCACTGGCACTAGATTTATAGCCTATTGATTTATGGACTCTTTTGAGATAAAAATAATATCAATCAAATGTTTTGTTCTAATTCTTTACATTTTAATTAATATAAAACAAGTAATCCATTTTCAGATATATCATTGGGAGGAAAATACCTTACCCTAGAAAAACAAATATGGTGATTGTGCAATACTTAAGCTACGTCTTATAATAATATATCCAAAATCTTGATTTCACTGGGAAAATTTCATTTGAAAGAGAAGACATGAAATATTTAAAGATGTAAATGTTAGATTTTGACTTGAAAATCAGTTACTTTATGTGCTAGCAAAACTTCTTCCCTGGCTTTACTTTCTCCCTTTTAGCCAAAATGTATTAGTAATTTGTTTAGACATAGAGTCTCTCAACTTCTCCAATCATCTTTCTAAGAGCTGATGTTTCTGGTTTTTGTCCTTTGGCATAAAAGTAGACAACACTAAAGAAAAAAGCAATTTAACTATAAAACAGAGTTCTTAACACAATTGTTAATTGATCTGGAACCAGTTTTCATGCATTTATTTTTATTGTAGGCATAGTTGTTTTTTTTTATTTCTTTACTAAAGACAAGTAAGGAATTGCATTAAAAATGTCAAAATAACAGGAAGTTAATAGCCAGTGTTTATATTTCTCAACAGATCTGGCTTTCCAGTCTCTAACATAGAAAATGTAAGACATGTGCAAGGAAAGAGCTGAAACCAGATTAAACTCAGACATTTTTTTAAACTTGCTTTGTTTATATTCACCCTCTCAATCATATAAATATTTTTCAACTCTTTCCCAAGTAATCCCAATAATGCCACAATTTTAAATCTTCCTCAAAAACTCTATTTTTACTTTTTTTCTCTCTCTGCTCTCCCAGATTAGTATCTTTCATTTAATTCATAAAAAGAAGAAGAAGGAAAAAAAACTAAGAAATGTGTGGATTCCTAGAAACTGGGTTTCGTTGTTTTCATCATTGCCTGCTTTTCACACCAATTAGGTTTTCTTAAATCATAGCAAGGAAAAAACATACTAACACCAGTTATTTCCATGGGTCATGATATGTCACATACTTCTCAGTATCAGTATAACAAAAATATATCAATATAACAGCATCGGAATGGTATACTGAAACCCAGAGAATACTGGGTTCAGAATCAGAAAACCCGGGATAAATCTGTTTCTTGAGAAGGTCACTCAAACACGTATCTTCATTTACAACACAGAGATAAATATAATTCCTAACCATGATCTATGGTTGCTGTGAGAATACTTTGTAATTGTTTATATTCTGGGGCCTGTCCTACATGGCAGTCATTAGCCAGATGGAGCTGGAAATGAGGGTAGTCTGATCTGAGATGTACTGTATATGTAAATTAGGCACAGTATAGAAAACAAAAATGTAAAATATCTCATTCATAATTTTATATTGATTATATTTTAGAATGATATTTTTAATATATTGAGTTAAGTAAAATATACTACTAAAATTAATTTCATGTTTATTTTTTAACTTTTTTTTTAACATCTTTATTGGAGTACAATTGCTTTACAATGTTGTGTTAGTTTCTGCTGTATAACACAGTGAATCAGTTATACATATACATATATCCTCAAATCTCCTCCCTCTTGCATCTCCCTCCCTCCCACCCTCCTTATCCCACCCCTCTAGGTGGTCACAGAGCGCCAAGCTGATCTCCCTGTGCTATGCAATATTTTAACTTTTTAATGTAACTTTAAATTGTGTATGTTGTTTGAACAATATTCCTATTGGACATCTCTACTCTAGACTATCTAAACAAAACTAAGGGGGTTTATTTTTCATAGAGGATTGTACAGAAATAGAAAATTACGCTTTGATTTTTAAAAAATACGTTCCGTGCATTCTGGCAATATTTTTGTCTCTATCTTACAGAGGCTTTCAATCTATACTTCAAGTTAACATGGTTACTAATAACAGTGTTTACAAATATATGCTTGGAAACTGCATTCTGTTGATAGTGGAAATACAGACAAAAGTAATGCCTGTTATTTAAATGCAAATAAACAGGACATTTTCATTCTCTGCCACATGGTCACATAATGCAGAAGAGGTGATGCTGCACTAGTTGCACCAGAGTACAACTGACATCATTCAAAACAACGGATATATGTCTGGTCAGCATTCTCATCTAGGCTTTAAGAAAGCCCATTAAAATATATTCGAAGCTGTTTAGACAGCTTGGGTTTTTAGACAGAAATGATTCTTTGTTTTTAATTGATCGTAAAACATTTTTTAATGTAACAGCATTTCTTCATAACAATACAAAAATGTTTCTTATATTTAAAAATACATGTAATTGGGCTTCCCTGGTGGCACAGTGGTTGAGAGTCCACCTGCCGATGCAGTGGACACGGGTTCGTGCCCCGGTCCGGGAAGATCCCACATGCCGCGGAGCGGCTGGGCCCGTGAGCCATGGCCGCTGGGCCTGCGCGTCCGGAGCCTGTGCTCCGCAACGGGAGAGGCCACAACAGTGAGAGGCCCGCTTACCCCAAAAAAAAAAAAAAAAAAAAAAAAATACATGTAATTTTAAAAATATTGGTTGTGTTATAAACTTAAGCCCAAGAACACTAAATAACATTATTAATAAACATTATTTTTATTTTTATCTAAATCATTGGCAAAATAATAAACCTCTAGAAAGATTATGGGCTTACAATTTGTTAGATGTGGAAAATTCTGTCTAGATCTTATCCCTGCCTGAAGATTGTTCTCTAATACAGTCTGTAAGACCAATCAAAACATCATAAAAAATAGCAAGAAGGTAAATGGATAAATTCACAAACAAAAAATTAGTGTCTCAGTATGGGATGGGTATTAAAATTACTGTCTACCTGTGAATATTTATGTTTCTACCATAATAAAATCTAACTATCTATATATACATATATATATATATATACACACACACACATATAAATATATATCATTATGCTTTTCCATATATTTTTATGAGGTAAGTATTCTACATTTAAGTAAATTTAAAAATATTTATTAATAAAAAATAAAGCTTATCTAGTAAAACCAATTGTGTTAATTGATTAGGTAGTAGAGGGATGAAATATATTTTCAGGGACAAAAACTTCATTTAATATCCAAAGTATTTTCATATACGTTATCCTTACAATATTCTCATCTCTCAGTTCCTATTAATTCCAATAATTTTACCTCACCCACCCACTGGCTGGTTATATACCCTAGATGCCATTACCAAGTTAGCATTTCTTTCCCATTTCAATGTCAAGCACCTTTCTGATTTCCTTCTCCTATTGACCCCATAACTCTCTTCTTTGACCCAACTTGGACGTCTTATAAATTGATTCTATTGCCTTCTATTTCTCATCTACTTCACATCAACGTTGCCCTCCCTATTCTGTGCTCCATTATTAGCAAATTACCTTTGGCTAGAATGGCATTCTCTCCACCTTACTTGCCTAGAAAACTCTAATTCTGGTTAATTCCAACTACCTGCCTGGTCCATAGATGCACCTCAGCACCTGATCATACTTGGAGAAAACACATCCCTTGTCATCTGGTCTCACTTCAACTTCTTGACTTGAACATCAAGCCAGCCCTTAGTGCTACCAAGACAACTCGATCAATTCACTCTCCCATTCCCTTGAACAACGCCACACATTTTCTGTCTTCAAACTTCCCATGTCTTTCTCAACTCTTCCATCTCTCTTGATGAATTTGTTTTTTTCTATTTCACTAAGAAAAGAAAAGTTATCAAAGACAACCACTATACCCTGGTTCTACCACAGCTATCAGTCTCATTAATACCATTATACTCTGCTTGTTTCTATGGAGGGATCATTCAGGTCCTTAAGGCCAAACTCCCCATTTGTATGCTCCATCTAATCACTTCTAACACACTCAAGGATGTGGGTCCCCCGAAAACAGTCCCCTCTCTCCTACTAAATCAGTTTGTGCTTCTCTTCTAGATCACTCCCATCAGGCAATAGGCAGAGGCTGTAATGCCGTCAACCTTACAAAAAAAATCATCTTGATCCCCATCCAGGGGCCATCCTATTTCTCTGGAATTTTTTGAAACAAAAATCTTTAAAAGACATTTTCACTCATCCAATTCTCTCCTGAACCCACTGTGTTAATATTCAAGCCTAGATCTCTACAAAAACAATCAATGACTTCTACATTGCTAAATCTAATTAATGTTTAATTCCAGGCTTGAAATTCCTGTCTTACTTGACCAATTAGTAGTATTTATATAACTGGCCATTCCATCTTTCCAGATCACTCATTTACTTGGCTTCTAGAAGACCCCTCTCTCATGGTTCTTCTCTACCTTGCTGGTGGCTGCTTCTTATTCTGCTTCAGTGGGTCTGTCTCACCACACACCTCTGAGGTGGAAGTGCTCCTGGGCTGAGTCTTCGCACCTTTTCTCTTCCCCAGTGGTAATATGTCTGAATGCATCCAGTCCTTTGCGTTCAAAACCACTTATTTCCTGATGTTTACCAAAATTGAGTAATTTTTGAGTATTCTGAGATCTTTTGAGTAATTTTGAGTAATCTGAGATCTTCTTTTAGTTCTCGACTCATGAATCCAGCTGACATCTCCACTTCAATATTTAACTGGTATCTCAAATTTCACATGTCCAAAACCAAATTCTTAAACGCCAGCACCCAATCTAAACTACTCCCACTGGCCTCCTTCTGTCAACAAACAGATATTTTATTATTCCAGTTTCTCAGATCAAGCCAAGAGATCATCTGTTTTTTTTTTTTTTTTAGAGATCATCTTTGATTCCTCCTTTTTTCACACTGCACATCATCGTAGTTGGAAAATTCTGTATTTCCATAATCTCAACAACTTTGTTTCTAGTATCTGTTTCAAACTGCCTTACCTCTTGCCTGGACTGTTGTATTTTACCCAGTCTCTCTAACTTTTCCCTACTCCAGTGTATTCTCCACAACAGCTGGAGTGATCCTTTTAAAACTTAACTTAGGATCAAAACACTTAAATCACTTCTCATCAGGCTCACAATAAAAAAAGAAGTTATTGCTGCGGCCTGTGAGGGTCTCATGATCTGGGTACAGGCTACTTCTCCAAACTATTCTCCAGGATCTGAGATTTCTGGACCTGAGATTCATACCATTATGGGGTGAGGAGGCCTTTTTTTTATGTAAAAGATTATCTTGAAATTTAGCTGGATTAGTTTCACGGTACACTTGCCTCTGCTTTGCTTACTTTCTGCAGCTGCTGGCCTTCCGGCCATTCCTTCAAAAGACAATACTCTCCTGACTAGAGACTTTAGTGTTTTTTAATCTGCCTATAACTTTTCCTCCTAAGATTCCTCATGGTAGATTTCTTTCATTCACCCTGACGGAGGGCAGTTCTCAGATTATGTCAAAAGGACACACATTCTCCATTCCCTCTTAGCCTGCCCCTTCTTTCATCAAGAACTTATCATTACTTAATATATAATTATAGAATTTGTGGATTCTATTGCTTCACTAGCTAAAATTTACACTTGATGAAAGCAGGGGATTTTTAGTTTAGTTTGCATTTCTATTTCTATTGCTAGAACAAGGTCGGAGACACAGTAGATATTCACCACTAAGTGAATAAACCTGCAAGAAAACAGAATGACTTAAAACTATTCTTTTTTCCCCCAAAAGACAAGTATTACAAGTTTTACTAAATAAATCAGACTCCCTAAAGAAGGTGACCTTGGAAAACTGGATGCTGATAGACTTTTATAATTAATATAGAAAAAGTTTTCAGTGAGGTTAACTTCCATTTTAATCATGACCAGGAACTTAATTCTTTGAATTATCTGAAATATATATATATATATACATATATATACATATATATTACAGTGAATATCTTTGTCTACAAAAGACAAATGTTTATACATAGTCAGCCACAAATACTTTTGAAATAGTGTGGAAAGTAGATGAGGGACTTCAGAGAAAAAGGCATGTGTACCCTTTCCAAAAAATAAGTTGGGAGGGGGAGTTTGCCTCTTGCATTATTTATACTTCTGATATTGTTTCTGATAAACATCTAGGTTACTAGAATGTGTCATTTTCATTAATTTATATAGACAAAATACTCAATAACCACTTACAGCCACAGAGTAGATATAGACAAGTGAATATATTAATATAAGACCTAGGAGTCAAGCTTTGGTGTCAGCTAAGCTTAGACCCTGACTTCTGTGAGAAGCCCACTTCTAAGAGAGCAGACCTGCTTATGGCTCGGTGAGTACTGGAGTCTTTCCCGTCAATCTGCACTAGTAGGTCAAACTTATTGCAGTCCCACATCCAAGGTTCAGAAACCAGCATGTAGATTCATACAGCATCAACATTTTTAGAGTCCATTTATTATCATAATTGTCACAATCAATGTTTTCGATCCACACAGTCATAAGTTTTATAACTTAAGCTCTGTCATGATAAGAAGAACAGAGAAACCTGGGCAGCATCAGAGAACGGGATGAGAGCTACTCTAAGTTGTCTGGCTTTGGTCTGACTCAGTCCTGCCATAGGTAAACCTACAGGAGATTCTGAACTAAACATGGAATGAGGAACACCTGAGTCCTTACACAACCCCTGCAATTACTCGAGCTCCTACCTAAGAAAGGCTTACAAATAGAAGTTTCCAGAACTACATTAAACTCCAGGGATTGCCTGGCACTTCCACCTCCCCCTCCCTCCTTTGCTATAAAGTGTTACCGTTCCACTGAGCACTTATAATTTGTGAGTAATGTTTTCACCTCATTCAGATGATGAGTAAACAGAAGAAAGGAATCTATGAATATATGCTGAATAATAAAGCCATTTGATCTTTGGCATCCATCATAAATTCAACTTTTGACATAATGCCTTCAGAATCCTAAATTCACTAAGGGAGGAAATGAAAGACTCTATGAAAAACCCTCAGAACTCTTCCCGTAAAAACTAGTCTAAAGTTGCTTCAGGCTCTTCTTCATTTAAATATTGTCACTTTACCTCATGTTACATTTCTAAACAGTTCCTACAACTTAGAAACATATGTTCATGAGTCAGTGACTGAAAGACTCACTTCTATTTTTTTTAACCTTAAATTCCACAAACTAAAAGCAAGCATTGGGTTAAAATACGATTTGTAAGTTCTGCAACGAGCATGTTTCCTACCCAATACTAAGGATATCTCTGTCTTGAGCTACCAAAAATGATGCTTCTATCAGAATTTTAACATCAAATATCTTTATATCTTTGTTACACGTAACAGCAATTCTTGGCAAATACCATTGACTATAAATCACCAAGATAATATTTAAACATATAATAAGATTAATAATCCTCTGCAAAGCTATTGATTTCAATGAAATGGCCGTGAGCCCAACCCATCTTCCCTTTGATGGGCTGATTTTCTCCAATAAAATACCTATCCAGTTTTCCTTCTTATAACCAAAGTCTCAATTCACACTTGATCACAGCGGAACATCTATAATTGGTGACGGCACTGAGGACTGGGGTATACAAAATTCCCTATTTGGAAAACCATCTTGGAATTCAGCCTAGACCTATTTAATTAAAATAAAATGTCATAGAGTCAGTGACCAAAGCATTTGAAACAACAAATGTACTTATTCTTTTAGTAATGATAATACTTAAAAGATGAATCTTTACATTTCAACTATCTTTATCTGTTTGGATGCCGGGCAAAAGGTATTGTTCCAATACCGCCTACTTAAGTGACAGCAAGCTCCTAAAATAGTACATAGTACATTTCAAAAATGATAGCATATACTATACACAGAGATTCCTAAAGATGTTACCAGAAAACTACTAGAGCTAATCAATGAATTTGGTAAAGTAGCAAGATACAAAATTAATGCACAGAAAACACACTATCAAACTCTTAGAGGAAAACATAGGCAGAACACTCTATGACATAAATCACAGCAAGATCCTTTTGACCCACCTCCTAGAGAAATGGAAATAAAAACAAAAATAAACAAATGGGACCTAATAAAACTTAAAAGATTCTGCACAGCAAAGGAAACAGTAAAAAAGACCAAAAGACAACCCTCAGAATGGGAGAAAATATTTGCAAATGAAGCAACTGACAAAGGATTAATCTCCAAAATTTACAAGCAGCTCATACAGCTCAATGACAAAAAAACAAACAACCCAATCCAAAAATGGACAGAAGACCTAAACAGACATTTCTCCAAAGAAGATATACAGATTGCCAACAAACACATGAAAGAATGCTCAACATCATTAATCATTAAAGAAATGCAAATCAAAACTACAATGAGATATCATCTCACACCGGTCAGAATGGCAGTCATCAAAAAATCTACAAACAATAAAAGCTGGAGAGGGTGTGGAGAAAAGGGAACAATCTTGCACTGACAGTGGGAATGTAAATTGATACAGCCACTATAGAGAACAGTATGGAGGTTCCTTGAAAAACTACAAATAGAACTACCATACGATCCAGCAATCCCACTACTGGGCATATACCCTGAGAAAACCATAACTGAAAAAGAGGCATGTACCAGAATGTTCACTGCAGCTCTATTTATAATAGCCAGGACATGGAAGCAACCTAAGTGTCCATCAACAGATGAATGGATAAAGATGTGGCACATATATACAATGGAATATTAAGATTTTAAAAAATAAATAAATAAAATGATATCATAGAAATTATATATATTATTCAAAACTCATTATTATAACATAAGGTACTTTTCTAATTTTATTTCGTTAAAAACATTGAAAAATAGAAGAGAAGAAAATGAATGTTATTGCAGAGATTAGTCTTATTCTATTTAAAGGAAAAGCAAAATAATACATTTAAGGTTTGGATATTTGAACAGGAAAGTGTTGATAAATAGGTTCTATTCTTTTTACTATACATACACTGTTCTCAAAATTATCTATTAGCGACATAAATTTTATATTTACTCTTCACCCATTGAAATAAAACTTATAGGATAATTCTTTTTGGTAATAATTGCATCTCTCCATAATTTTACAAAGGTGTAGTCACTAGGCATTCATTCATATCATGAATCAAAAAGAAACAAAGGAATGTCAGCGTAATCCCAGTATCATTTCCAGTCATTTCACATATTTCATTTGTGAATCAGTAATATTAGATGAAAATCAGAGATGAAATTTCCTTTGAGAAATCAAAATATATCTTCTCTGAATATGACTACAACATTCAAGAAAATAAAAGAGAGAGGAAAGCATAAGAGATGAATATGAGAACAGCATATTACAGAATTTAAATGTAAAACCTGCTTATTTTCAGGATCAATTTCTTCTTTCTATTCCCAATGCCAAGAGTGGACCACCTGACAGGACTGTGATTGGCTGGGTTTACACATGCTGAAATTGATCTGCCTGTTGTCTCACCGCTCCTCCCTGAGTTCTGTTACCCCAATGCCCATTCCAAACCATCCTGCTAATAACTCCAGCCAGATTCACATCCCTAAAATACCAGTGCAGCACAGTGGAATAGCTCTGGAGCCAGAAAGACATTGTCTGGAATCCTGGCTCCACTTACTATAGTTGTGGCTTTAAAAAAATCATTTAACATTTTTGAACATCAGATTTTTTCACATGTAAAATAAAGATAATATGTAAAATAAAGTTCATTTGATCGCACAGCTATCAAAATTGTAGATAGGTATGTAAGTTACCTTGAACACAGAAGCACAATCATGTGTTGAAAGTATGCCAATGATAAAAACGAAGAAGATAATGGTTAAGAAGAATAAGATGATGAAGAAGAAGGAGGAAGCAGAGGATGAGAAGAAGAAATACTCCATGTCTTCAGAAATTTGCAATTGTCCCCACTGTATAATATATACGGGCAAAATTAATCTGTGTGAATTTTAAGATGCTCCACAACTCCATCCTGCTCTAGCTATTGAGCACAATGTCTACTACTCACAAGGTGTATTTTTTTCTGCTCCAGTGAGGGGAATCACTCATCCCTATCCTACCTGGCTTTATATTAATTTATGCCTCAAAACCCTTTGCTCCAACTACTTCTGAACAGAAGAGTCTTTTTGCTTTTCAACAACTATCCAAGTTCCACTGATTTTTTAAGTCTCAGCTCAGGCAGCCAGACTTTTCTTTCAAGGCTTCTCTAAAATCTTGCTAAAAAGGGAATTTTGAAGGTTTTGACATTATGGCAGAATTCAATTGACCTTGCAATACAAGTGAGGAGATATGATGCTTCTTCAAATAGAAGTGGCCTGAGATCATTTTCAGTTGTAAAGAATTACTGCCATTATATGTGTGGCTCTAATAATTAGATGAAACCCTCATAAATTTCAAGGCTACACCCATAGTGAGGCACCAAGAAGCTAGGTCCCAATGATCAAGCAAATACTGAATCCAATGAAAACATATGAACAGTGCAAGAGAGACCACTAAATGATGTTATTTCACAAGAAAACTATTTTTTAAAGTTTTAGGAAAAAATACAATTCATATTAAACATTTTTCTAAATATTCAAATAGACATTGATATTTTAAATCAATATTGCAAAATCACACAAAACATACAAATATTGTATCACTAACTTGTCAAGATTCCTTTCTAATCTAATGCTTATGTAAAAATATGGAGAAAAGTCCGAATTAAAGACTCATTTATGTCTTTAAATATTTGACAATATTTAAAGGATATTTAACAATATTTAAAGGATATTTTAAAGGATATGACAATAGGATATATGACAGTAAAATGATTAACAAAATATTTAATCAAAAGTTGTAACAATACCCTATCCCACAAAAATATTAGCAAAAGTGTATTCAGATGATTTTAGAAAAAAGGAAAACTAGTTTAAATGAGAATATCAAGAAACTTCATTGTGTATTTCAAATACACTGAAATTGTGTATTTCAGTGCCACGTTACTTACATGTTTATAATTGTATTTTTAAAAGAATATCTCCTTTATATTTCTATTTAACAGATTTACCCATTTAACATTTATTTTATAATTTATCTTTGCAGGAAACATAAGCAAATACTTCCCAACGGTTTTCAGAGATCCTTTTTCCTTAGTTCTGTAATTACTTTCTCTAAACACACATTTCCTTTTATTATGTCAGGATTTTATTATTATATTCTATGTCTCTTCTCCTCCACACTACCCAGGTAGTTTATATAAAGAAATCAATATGAATGCTAAGTTTGAAGTATACTTTTCTGCTAACAGTGACAGGAATTTATCATGAGGACCAGCAAAATGAAAATAACTCTAGATGGATGAGGCATAAATAGGAGGATTTGCATAATAATTCTACTTTATTTTTACTCTAAGAATATAGATTACTTCAAACACATTGACTAACTCATATTCATTTGGAACTACAAAACAAGGTTTTATTATCAACATAATATATTACTGTCTAAATTTAGAGTTGAAAATCTTACCTGAGTTTTGTTAGTACACCGTTATTTTTTACAAAACAGGAAATGTATAACAAGCTGTCAGGATAAAGAATACCAATGTGGAAAATGGAAGAGAGAGGGAAGAAATCAAGTCCACTTTAAGAAGAAACACCGAATCCCTCTGTTTCCCAGACCTACAGTAGTTCTGCATCTTATAAGCAACTGTCTTTTCTTTGCTCTGAGAATAACACATGCTCTGCCCCAGCAGGAAAATATAAAAATTAAATAGAAAACCACAAGGTTATTAAGCATCTTACCCTCTGGGCTTGCTGGGCTGCTCTAGCGGCTCAGTGTTACAGACACATATGTAAACAACAGAATTTCCGGCATCCTTTTCTCATCTGTATAGCTCTGGGGTCTTGGCCAACAGGATTATTTCCAGCATTAAGGCCACTCCACACTAACTCAAAAAAGATTCCCATTGGTTGTGAAGTTTTATCAAAACCAATACCACAACACTGTCTGTGGATCACAAGTGAGCTATCCAAAATGAAATCATTTTAATGTTCTCTAACTCAGTATCGTTATCCAATACTTTCTACACGACCTATTTGAACTGTACTGTAAGTGAAAAAGGGAGAAACATCCACCCCTTCGTCCACCAGTGTGTTTAATGTTTAATAACAATCTGTATAACTTGCAATAGTAATAGAAAAAATAAAATGGCAAAGCAAGAACTAATACCGTGTCTATCTGTAGAAGACTTAAAGAAAGATTATAGTGCAGATTACGGGAACAATAGGAAACATCACTGGTCCAAGCTGATCTTTATTAGATTGCCCCAGAAAAGAAAAAAAAATTTAATAAACTATTTGGGTATAGAAATCAAGATACAAAACTGTATGTCAAAACCTTTGATTTCAGTCATGTTGGCAGGAATTGTGAGCTGCCCTCTCCAGGGCCCCCAGTGAGAGCTCTCCAGCCCCTTTCTCTGGGGAAAAGAAAGGAGTGACTTTCTGGTGGCATGATGCAGCTGTCAGGAAGTGTTCTGACAAATGGGTGATGGCAGACCACATGAAAGAGAGCTTCTCTGGTTGAACTAACAGCATAGAATGCCCAAAGTTTCTTTTCAGAGGAGAGGGCAGAAGAAACACAATCACTATATCCTTATAAATAGCATGAAAACAGCATTTGAAAGTTAGGAAGCTAAGGTCTCCAAATTATTTTATTCTTCCTCCCCTCTTAATTTGGAAGAATATTCTTAGCTGAATAACCTGTTTGTCATCTATTTCTACTGAACAGCATCCTTTCCTCCTTACTTCCTGATGCAATGGAGGGGGTGACCTTTCTCGCATAAAAAGTGAACTAACCCTCCGAGGTTTCCTTTCGTTCTGTCTTTTCAGAAAATGTGCTCAGTCGCCATACTCTCTTCTCTCTCCCTGAACTCTCCCTTTCATCTGGTTTTTCCTCATGACATTTAAAACACCACCAGCTCTTCAGTCAGTTTCAGTTATGCCGATGAATCTCGCTTTCAGTTTGGTTATTTTCACTTGTAGGTACTATTGTCTTCTGCTTCATGGTCAGATGATTGAAAGCGCTCTTTCCAGCCAGGAACCCCATTTAATCTACCATCTACTCCCTTTGGTACACCAAAGTGATGCTCTGAAAACACACACTTTCCCACACACACATGCATGTGCATTCACACACATGCACGTTTTGTGTGTTTTTAAGTTTGTAGATTCCTCTCAGCCCATGTGCTACTTGTCCTCTATGCAGCCTTTGATACTGTTCACAGCCCCACCTACATGAAGATTTCTCAGATCTCAGCACTACACCCTCCTGGTCTTCCTCATGAGCACTCACCATCCTCCCCCCCGCCCTCTGGAGGCACCTCTTTTCCCTCCCATCCCTACATATACTGCAGGTATGTCCTCATGTAAATCTGTTACCATGCTGGATAATTTCACCCATTCTAACAGTTTCAATTATCACCTTTCTTTACCAAATACTTATATTCAGATCCAATCCTTTTCTGAGTCTCCAACACTTATATACATCAGCACACTGTACTCTGCTTCTAGAAAATACGACAATATGTCATCAAGATATTTACAACTGAAATCATCATTCCTCCATGGACTTGCTGTGTTATTTACCTCAATAATGCCAACCATGGGCTTCCCTGGTGGCGCAGTGGTTGAGAGTCCGCCTGCCGATGCAGGGGACGCGGGTTCGTGCCCCAGTCCGGGAAGATCCCACATGCCGTGGAGCGGCTGGGCCCGTGAGCCATGGCCGCTGAGCCTGCACGTCCGGAGCCTGTTCTCAGCAACGTGAGAGGCCACAATGGTGAGAGGCCTGAGTACTGCAAAATAAATAAATAATGCCAACCAGTCTTACACTTCGCCAGAAAAAATCCTGGAAGTCATCCCTGAATTCTTTCCTATATTCAATGCAGCATCACCTCCTTTTGATTTTACTTCAATAAGCTGCCCAGTCCTCTCTCTTCCCACTGCAACAATCCTGGTTCAGGCAACTGTCATAATCTGTCTAGGTCACTGCAGTGTCTTCCTAAATGATCTATCTGCCTCCAAGCTTGTTTAGTAACAATTGTTTAGTAGGCAATCCTTAGTAAGCGTTACAATGGCCTATTGCCAGTACTCATGCTTCTTGAAGGCTCTGAAGATTTTTAACCCTCTTATCACATCTATTCTTCAAAATGCATTTGCCAGCATGCAACTTTTCTGGATTATTTTTTATGTCTTGTAAGCCATGGCATGTCCTTATCCTCCCCTTTATTACTTTGTTCTCTTTAAAGGAGGAATCCCTCCAAGGGACTGTCACTGGTCCTATTCTCACCCCACATTCTCTGTCAGAGTAATCATATCCATTTTTGTGGATTCTTTCACCATCTATATTACAGTGGGCTGAATGATGTCACACATGCATGTGCATTCACACACATGCACGTTTTGTGTGTTTTTAAGTTTGTAGATTCCTCTCAGCCCATGTGCTACTTGTCCTCTATGCAGCCTTTGATACTGTTCACAGCCCCACCTACATGAAGATTTCTCAGATCTCAGCACTACACCCTCCTGGTCTTCCTCATGAGCACTCACCATCCTCCCCCCCGCCCTCTGGAGGCACCTCTTTTCCCTCCCATCCCTACATATACTGCAGGTATGTCCTCATGTAAATCTGTTACCATGCTGGATAATTTCACCCATTCTAACAGTTTCAATTATCACCTTTCTTTACCAAATACTTATATTCAGATCCAATCCTTTTCTGAGTCTCCAACACTTATATACATCAGCACACTGTACTCTGCTTCTAGAAAATACGACAATATGTCATCAAGATATTTACAACTGAAATCATCATTCCTCCATGGACTTGCTGTGTTATTTACCTCAATAATGCCAACCATGGGCTTCCCTGGTGGCGCAGTGGTTGAGAGTCCGCCTGCCGATGCAGGGGACGCGGGTTCGTGCCCCAGTCCGGGAAGATCCCACATGCCGTGGAGCGGCTGGGCCCGTGAGCCATGGCCGCTGAGCCTGCACGTCCGGAGCCTGTTCTCAGCAACGTGAGAGGCCACAATGGTGAGAGGCCTGAGTACTGCAAAATAAATAAATAATGCCAACCAGTCTTACACTTCGCCAGAAAAAATCCTGGAAGTCATCCCTGAATTCTTTCCTATATTCAATGCAGCATCACCTCCTTTTGATTTTACTTCAATAAGCTGCCCAGTCCTCTCTCTTCCCACTGCAACAAAGCAACGTGAGAGGCCACAATGGTGAGAGGCCTGAGTACTGCAAAATAAATAAATAATGCCAACCAGTCTTACACTTCGCCAGAAAAAATCCTGGAAGTCATCCCTGAATTCTTTCCTATATTCAATGCAGCATCACCTCCTTTTGATTTTACTTCAATAAGCTGCCCAGTCCTCTCTCTTCCCACTGCAACAATCCTGGTTCAGGCAACTGTCATAATCTGTCTAGGTCACTGCAGTGTCTTCCTAAATGATCTATCTGCCTCCAAGCTTGTTTAGTAACAATTGTTTAGTAGGCAATCCTTAGTAAGCGTTACAATGGCCTATTGCCAGTACTCATGCTTCTTGAAGGCTCTGAAGATTTTTAACCCTCTTATCACATCTATTCTTCAAAATGCATTTGCCAGCATGCAACTTTTCTGGATTATTTTTTATGTCTTGTAAGCCATGGCATGTCCTTATCCTCCCCTTTATTACTTTGTTCTCTTTAAAGGAGGAATCCCTCCAAGGGACTGTCACTGGTCCTATTCTCACCCCACATTCTCTGTCAGAGTAATCATATCCATTTTTGTGGATTCTTTCACCATCTATATTACAGTGGGCTGAATGATGTCCTCCAGAAAGATATGTTAAATACTTAACCCTCGGTACCTGTGAATGTGCCCTTATTTGTAAATAGGGTCTTTGCAGATGTAATCAAGTTAAGATGGGGTTATATCATGTTAGGCTGGGTCCTAATCCAATGACTAGTGTCCTTTTAAGAAGAAGGAAATTTAGATACAGAAACACAGAGGAGAACACCATGAGAAGACAGATGCAGAGATTTGAGTGATACATCTACAAGCCAAGGACTTTTGGTACCCACAAGAATCTAGGAAGAGGCAAGAAAGGATCCTCCCCTAAAGCCTTTGGAGAGAGAGTATGGCCTTGCTGACATCTTGATTTTGGACTTCTAGCCTCCAGAACTGTGAGACAATAAATATCTATTGTTTTAAGCCACCAAGTTTGTGGTGATTTGTTAAACAGCCCTAGCAGGTATACTAATATACAAATAATTATCAAATATATATAGCCAGCCCAAAACAGTCTATCAGCTTCAGATCTGCACTTCTAACAGTCTAATAAAAATAGGCACTAGGAACCATTTAAATCCCTCGATAATCTCCAGACACCAAATCTGTTATATTTCTTCCAAAACCTCTACTGTTCCCTGTATTATCACTCTTAAATAGAGAAGCCATCATCCAGTCTCTTGAGACAGAAAATTTTTACTATTCCTGAGTCCTCACTTCTCTTCACCCTTCAAATAACTCACTTTTATAGTAAAAGCTGAAAGAATTGACTATTTGTCTGTCTCCAGTTCCATCTCCCCCAGCTCTTTTGAACCCATACCAATCAGAATTTTGTTTTAACACATCAGTTTTTTACTGGCAAGTTTATAAATTACTGATCAGTAAAATCTGGCTATATATGGAGGGCACTGTCTCTCTTGGAAATTTGTCAAGTGAAGGCTCCTTTGTTCCACACAACTTCACTTCCCTTGGGGTCAGAAAGTGGAGTAGGTATCCTGCTTTGTCCTTATTACAAAATCTGGCTCACAAATGCTTTGTAGATTGATAGTGTGGTACCTACTAGAATCGTAGAAACAGAGCTATCCCTCATCTCCACCTTAGTTGAAAGGGTACATTGCCACTACGACTTACATGCACCTTTATGTTAACACTCCATATCCCATAAAAAGAAAGTCCCGTGGGCTTCCCTGGTGGCGCAGTGGTTGAGAGTCCGCCTGCCGATGCAGGGGACACGGGTTCGTGCCCCGGTCCAGGAAGATCCCACATGCCACGGAGCGGCTGGGCCCGTGAGCCATGGCCGCTGAGCCTGCGCGTCCGGAGCCTGTGCTCCGCAATCGGAGAGGCCACAACAGTGAGAAGCAAAAAAGAGGCGTGTAAAAAAAAAGAGGAGAAAATTCAGCCTTGGAGTTTTCATAATTTGTTGGCCAGTTCACAATAGCTTAAGGTACTCAGCACACATCAATGAAAGTTAATTTTTGTGTGTTTATTCCAATTTCACTTTATATATTAGGTCTTCCCTGTGAATTCTGATATTTGCTCACCAGTATTATTTCTCTACTCCCTCCCTACAAAAAGAATTTTTATTTTTGTTTGGGGCAACAAAGTGGTCAGTTTAAAAAAACAAAACAAAACAAAACAAAAAAACCCCACCTTATGTTACCAAGACTCCCAGTACAAGTACACTTAGCCACATGGTACAGTTTGGCTGGTGAAACATAAGTGAAAGCCTGAAGAACATTTTTGGAAAGTTTCATCTTCCTGATGTGGATGACTCTCCATTTCACTTCTTTCCTCTTCTTCCTTCCTTGAACAAGGATAGGAGGCCTGAGATGGAGAAGCATTCTTTAACTAATTGTGAGGCCATGAGGTCAAGACTCAGATGGAAGCCACACTAAGAAGGGCAGAAGGAGTTGGGACTATGACTGGCTCATGCAGACTTGGGTGATGGGAGGAAAAGAGAACTTATCTGGTTAAACCACTGTCATCAGGTTTCTCCTGTGGCCTTATTTATTACAGTGGGAGCTACAGGCCAATAAAAAATTGTAACAGCATCTAACTGCAGAAACCATTGGGAATAAATACTAATCAGAACTGATTTTACTCTGGATCCTTATCACTTAATTGAGGAGCCCTGAAAAAACCATGAAATTGAAAACTCCCGCAGCAATATTTACCCAATTTTAAAGCTATTTCTCACCATCTCTGTGAGAAACCACCTCTCCTGGTCCCCTCAGAGTTAATGCTACAGCCAAAGGCGATATTCATGACTTATTTACATGTCTGTTTCCTCAGAGAACTGTAAATTTCTTAAGGAGATAATGTTGTGTTTGTCTTCAAATCTTCTGCAAATAGGCAAATAAATTAATGAATAAATGAATGAAGGTATAAATGGATAAATGAATAAATATATGGATGTTCTATGAAAGTAACGAAGAAAACAAAAAGAATGAGAGTATTTCAAGATTGGGTGACTTGTAGAGAAAATAAATTAGAAAGGTATATTTTAAAACATTGAATAAGTGTTTGGTGATTTTAAAATTTCTTCTAATATTGGTTTTTTTCCTACTTTTATAAGTTGAAAGAGTAGTGCCAAACATTACATGTATATGCCTCTCACTGACAAAGTAAGAAAAATAGAAATATAGACAAAGCAAGATAAATGGAAAAGATTTTTCTGTGGACCTCAGTACCTATTTGAATTCAGCTGTTAACTTTTAATTGCTACAATTTCAATGGCATTAACAATATTTGTAGGTTATTCTAAAGCAACATATAATTGTCTCAGTAACTAAAAAATTTTTGCAAGGAAGCCAGTTTTGGTTTTGATTGAAACGCACTAGGTGATTTGAAATCACAGATTAGAAACATGTATGTACAAAATCACGGAATACACTGTGATTTTACAAATATATCCTTCATCAATCAAGAGACCAGCTGGGAAGCCACATCTTTTATTAAACTGACTTATGCCTACCCACATACGCCAGCCACATAAATCTGAATGTCAATGTGTGAGTCTTACTGCAGTGTTAGAGAAAATATCATTTTTCTCTCACCATTTTAGAAATAGGAATTATTGTTTCACAATGTCCAGAATTTCTTTACAGGAACAATGCATATTTTCTGTGAAAATGTCTAAGTTGTACTACAAAGCCAACTTGATTTCTATTTTGTCAGTTGAGGGAAAAGTTAAGAAAAAGACCTGTAAGAAAAACAAATCTGATTCATATTTTAAACATACTGTAGAACATATTTTAAAAAGAAGAGGCCCTGATCTCAGGCAGACCTCAGAGTCACATCTCAGAGCCCGTCAGTCCCTTCATTTATAAAACGAATGTTATGACCAACAGACACATGCTGAGGGTTTAGAGATAATGGATATAAACTGCTTAAAACAGACCCAACATTAAATAAATTGAAGCTATCATTAGTGTTAATTATTTTAAAAAGTAGTATGTTGACTTAAGTACAAGGTCTACAAAATATTTTAAAGCAAAGTTTTATATTCTAAATATTAACATGAAGCAGGTGTAATCACAGCCCAGTTTGATGGACTTATTTTGCTGTGTCTCTATGCGGTAGCTTCATGGTTGTAAGCTTGCTCTGGCTCCCAACACTTAGGCCTGCTGAAAACAATTAGATGTATTAGTCGGGCTTGTAGTAAGCATATGATGAACCTGTCTTAGTGAGACTCTGTGAAATTATAATAGGTTTATCTTTGTGAGACTTTGAACAGTCCTTAGGAACACCTACTAATGAGACAATGGCCCAGAGGCAAAAACTTTCTTTTTAAGTAATCAGATATATTTTACATAATTAGAATTAAATATTTAGTCATTGGATTTTGATCAAATTCATAGCAGAGGTTAATGGTTAAGCCTTCTTTCCTTGGTTAATCATGATGTGATGTACTTCACATTTTGAAAGGATTTCTCAGACTTGGCACTGTTGACATTTGGACCAAATAACTCTATGCGGGGCTGTCTTGTGCATTGTAGCGTGTTCAGCAGCATCCCTGGCTTCTACCCACTAGTTATCAGCAGAACACCCAAGCTGTGACAACCAAAAATGTTTCCAGACATTGCCAAATGTCCTCTGAGGCACAAAATTTCTATCAGTGGAGATTTATTGTTTAGAGTGATGGAGTGGTGGGAAGGTGAGACTAAGACATGGCTTTGCTTTGCTAATAATCTGCTGTCAGTGGTACATAAAGTGACTCTATCATTCCACGCCTTATCTTCCCCACATATACACCCAGGAAATCAGACTAGATACTCTCAAAAGCTTGTTTTACCAAAACATTAAGCACCTTAGCCTCTCTTCTCCCTCTCCCTCTCTCTCACACACAGACACACACACACTCAGACACACACGCACAGACACACACTCAGACACACACAGAAACACACACACAAACATATGCACACCCGCCACACACAGATTCACAGACACACACACAGACACACACGCATACCCCCTCCACACACAGACACAGATGCACACACACCGACACACAGAGACAAACACGCACACACGCAGACACACGTGCACACACTCCATACACACACCCCACACACACCCCACACACAGACACAACACATATGTACCCCCCCCCGCACACAGACACAGGCACACACAGAGACACACACGTACATACAGACACACACATGCACACACCCACACACACACTACCACTCTACTCAAAGCTTTCAGACTCGCTCACACAGTCTGTGTATGTCAGGGTATCAAATGCATAAGAAATGTAAACAAAAATATTACAGAACCCATTTCTAATACAGGGAAGCCACTTCTAATTCAGTCTTACAGTATCATGATTAATTTTTCTTGGTAACTTCAACTCCAGAATGACCACATATTCAAAAACTAAAAAGCTTCTCATTGATACATCTAAATTGATAATACCAATTATCATTTTTTCTTGAAAGAGCACAACTCAACATTCAGCGAGGAAGTGTAACAAAGTGCAACAAAGCTTCATGTAAATCCAAAACCCTTAATAATAAAGAAAAGAGACCCCACTAGTAGTGAAATATACTGAAGCAATCCACTTAAAAATAAAAGACAAAAAAAAATGACTGTGGTATCTAGAGCTTGCTTTCCTGCTCTCCACCCACACACCACAGTGGAAAATCCTCCTGGAAACAGGCTCACAAAGCCCTCATCAGGGGGTCCTTTCAGGGGCCAGATCAGCTGGGTAAACAAATATACCCACTACACCAACCTCCACTGGCACCAGACACCTCACCTGCAACACATTGTTGTAAGGATTCTTTTGAACCTGCAGAACAGCAACCAGAGTCTGGCATATAGCATATGCACTCAATTAAACGGTAGGTATAAAAATAATAGTAACATCATCATCATCATATAGATTCAATTATATAGCAAACATGAAAAAAGTGAATGATATTCTTTTTATTCTAAGCACTTAAAAGGAATAAATGTTCCTCAGAATTTTATTTAATTCTGGTGAATCAATATTAAAGAATTCAAATCTTTATTTCCAGCTATTGTAAGTTGGAGCATTACAGTGGCATCTCTGAACTGTGAGAGGGCAATACACCTCTGATAAAGATCGAGCATGACTGAGAATATCAAACTCTAACACAAAAGCAAAAGAGAAACAAAAACATTGTTTTAACTTAAGTAAAAATGAACTATATAGTACCATTAGATAATTTTAAAAAGGCACAAATATTTTCAATACATATCTCCATTACCCAGGCATAACTTCTACTAAGTTTGAAAAACTATGGGAGAAAAGAAACAAGGAATCAAGGTTCATATTTTTTTGATATTTTTGAAAGGCGATTTTATTTTAGTATATTCCTATACAATAATGACATAGAGATGTATATGTTCATTTTTTTCATGAATGTTAAAATGTCCCAAATCAATAAAAATAGAAACAATTTGGTGATGAGTCAAATGAAAATGTATAGTTTCATCCAAATCCTGGAAGTTCAAAATGAAAAATATGCTAAAATTGGGCCTATAAACATTATTAAACATCTTTCCAAGAGAATTCAATGATGATAACATATTTGGTAGGATAGTATAAGAACAGGACTATAATTGTTTCTTCAGGCAGGAAATGCATTGTTAGTGGTTCAGACTGGTGAAAATTTACCGTTCTAGTTAAACAATAGAAAATTAACAAAAGAGAACTATAATAATGGAAGTTTGTGTATTTACAGTCTCTTTTATCTGTTGATTTTTAGAAACCCTCAAAAATACCTCAAGGACTATTCTATTTATAATATGTCTTAGATGTCAAAAAGTAAAATTAATGTATATTATCACTTTACCTGAAATAATTTACAAGGCTCGGCAATAAGTGTTGTTATAAAAACTTTTAAAATGCCCATACCCAATACTTTTGTCTTCTATTTATTCCACAAATCATTATACAGGCCAAACTCAGATGACATTGTAGGTAATTTAAAAAAATAACAATTATATTTTGACAGTTTATCATCAGAATTAACCTAAGAAATTATTTTTCACATTGGCTTTCAAAAAGTTTTTAACATAGTGGCACCCTTTCTTTTAAGAAGAAAAAATACAGTATATATTACACAGAAGTCTTATATGTCAAAAGTGGAACTTCTCCCATTAATGCTTGGAGAAAGGCTTGGATAACTGCCCACTTGGAAACTCTCCTCATATCTAATTTCCTCCAACAATGGTCTTTGGAGGTCATCCATAGACTCCCCAGACTCTAAGGAGCACTTTGGAAAACAACTAATATAATAAAGTCATTATTTTACAGATAAAGAATCTTGACTTCAGCAAAGAAAAATTACACATCCAAATTTTTTGTCTACCCACTCATTCTTCTCTTAATTTCTTGAGAACTTAAATATGTTTTTGTCAAAAATATTTATTACATAATTAAGGGATATTTCTTTTTACGGAGATCAGAAAATAGTAATAAGGCTGAATAAGACTATTATTCATGACTCCCATGATCAAATAAGTAATGAAGACATCTTGTCACGTACCATTCATGATATTGTTAGTTAATTACTACAGATGACCAACAGATAATTTGTGCTTCCTTTAACATGGTGGGAGGTACAAGATATACTAATCTGAATGTGTTGTTCTGTATACCTATAACTCTTACTGATGTGGTATGGTTTCTTCCTCCACTCTTGGTAGGGCAGGTGTCTTAGCAAGACCATCAATGAACTAGCTACTTATCCCTCATCTGGTGTGATTAGCATAAAGTCATTTTTCTGACACTGGTCCAGGTCACTTCAGAACATATTATGACAGAGATTAGAAGAGTTAACAGAGATCTGTGACAAGGCTGTCCATTCCAAGTGAATACAAAATTTTTCTGACCCTAAAAACATCAGCAAAAATGGCAGAGTAGGCAACTCTGGAGTTCAAAAACACTGAAAACTTGTTACAACTGTCAGAATCCACCTATTGAAACTGGAAGATAGGCAAAGGATTACAGCAACCAAACAAATAATTAACCAGGAGAAAGTTCACTGAAACAGAGTAGGAGATCTTTGGAGCTCCAATCAGTAAACTAACTTTACTCCTTAAGGACATATATAAAGAAAAGAAAACTAAACCTAAAGCTAGCAGAAAGAAAATAAGAAAGATTAGATCAGCGATAAACAGTATAGAGAATAAAAAACCATACAGAGCATAAACAAAACCAAAGTTTGTTCTTTAAAAGGTCAACATAACTGACAAACCTTTAGTTAGATTAATGAGAGAGAGAGAGAGAGAGAGAGAGAAAAATCATAGTAATGGAACAGAAATAAAAGTGGGGACATTTCTACCAATCTTACACAAATTTAAAAAAGGACTGTAAGAAAACACTATGAAGAATTATACACCAATAAATTAGATAACTTAAATGAAATGGACAGGTTCCTATAAATTCACAAACTGCCAAAACTGACTCAGGAAGCAACAGAAAGTCTCACAGACCTTTAATAAGTAAAGAAAAATGAATAATCAAAAACATCCCAACAGAGTAAAGCCCAGGACCAGAAGATGGCTTCATTGGTGAATTCTAAAAAACACTGAAAGAAGAATTAATACCAACACTTCTCAAACGCTTCCAAAAATAGAAGAGGTAACACTTCCTAACTGATTCAAGGAAGCCAGCATTACCCTAATAACAAAGCCAAACAATGACAGCACAGTAAAATACAGAACAATGTCCCTTATAAACGTGAGCAAAAAATTCTTGAACAAAATTCTGAAAAATAGAATTTAATGCATATTAAAAGCATTGTACACCATGAGCAAGTGGGATATATCCTAGGAATAAAAGGGTATTTCAACATACAGAAATCAATCAATGTAATACATCACTATAATAGAAGGAAGGGAAAAAACACATATGATCAAGTTAATAGATGCCAGAAAAGCAATTTGCAAAATCCAACAGCCTTTTATGAGAGAAATACTCAGTAAAATTGGAATAGAAAGAACTGTCCTCAACATGATAAGAAAGCATATATGAAAAACACATACCTCACATAAAACTCAATTTAAAAACACTGAAAGTTTTATCTCTACTATTTCTCTAATATAATGAGAAAGGATGCCCACTTTCACCACTTCTATTCAATATTGTACTGGAAGTCCTAGCCAGAGTAATTAGGCAAGAAAAATAAATTCAAAAGTATCAAAATTGTATATAAACTATACCTATTCACAGTTGAAATGACCTCATATGCAGAAAATCCTAAAGAACCCATATTAAAACTGTTAGAGCACATAAACAAATTCTGAAAAGTTTCAGGTTACAAGATCAACACAAAGATCACTTGTTTTTCTATACAATAGCAACAAACAACCTGAAAGGATATTAAGAAAACAATTCCACTTACAATAGCATCCAAAAGAATAAAATACCTAATAATAAATTTAAACAAGAAGGTGCGAGTATAGTAAGCTAAAAACTGTGAAACACTGATGACGGATATTAAAAAATATATAAATAAATGGAAAGATATCTCATGCTCAAAAATGAGAAGACTTAATATTGTTAAGTGGCAATACTTCTCAAAGTGATCTAAAGATTTAAAGCAGTTACTATCAAAATCACAACAGACTTTTTTTCTGCACAAGTGGAAAGTACAATCCTAAAATTCGTATGTAATTACAAGGTATCCAAACAGCCAAATAATCTTAAAAAGAAAAACAAAGTTGGGAGACTTACACTTCTCAATTTTAAAATTCACTGCAAAGCTATCCTTATCAAAACAGTGTGGTGCTGTTATAAAGATAAACATATAGATCAATGAAATAGAACTGAGAGTCCAGAAATAAAGCTATACATCTATGGCCAATGATTTTCATCAAGAGTGGTAAGATCATTTCATGGAAAAAGGGTAATCTGTTCAACCAATAGGCCTGGGATGACTGGGTATCCACATGCAAAGAAATGAAACTGTACCTTTATCTCATACCAAACATATTTAAAAAAAAACAAAATGTATCAAAGGAGATTAGTTCAAGATGGCGGAGTAGAAGGACGTGCACTCACTCCCTCTTGTGAGAGCACCAGAATCCCAACTAACCGCTGAACAATCATCAATAGGAAGACACTGGAACTCACCAAAAAACACACCCCACATACAAAGACAAAGGAGAAGCTGCAATGAGATGGTAGGAGGGGCGTAATCACAATAAAATCAAATCCCATAAGAGCTGGATGGGTGACTCACAAACTGGAGAACAATTATACCATAGGAGTCCACCCACTGGAGTGAAGGTTCTGAGCCCCATCTCAGGCTTCCTAACCTGGGGGTCCGGCAACAGGAGGAGGAATTCCCAGAGAATCAGACTTTGAAGGCTAGCGGGATTTGGTTGCAGGACTTCGACAGGACTGGGGGAAACAGAGACTCCACTCTTGGAGGGCACACACAAAGTAGTGTGCGCTTCGAGACCCAGTGGAAGGAGCAGTGACCCCATAGGAGACTGGACCAGACCGACCTGCTAGTGTTGGAGGGTTTCCTGCAGAGGTGGGGGGTGGCTGTGGCTCACTGCGGGGACAAGGACATTGGCAGCAGAAGTTCTCAGAAGTACTCCTTGGCGTGAGCCCTCCCAGAGTCTGCCATTAGCCCCACCAAAGAGCCTGCATCCTCCACTGCTGGGTCACCTCAGGTCAAACAAGCAACAGGAAGGGAACTCAGCCCCACCCTTCAGCAGACAAGCGGATTAAAGTTTTACTGAGCTCTGCCTACCAGAGCAACACCCAGCTCTACCCATCACCAGGCCCTCCCTGCAGGAAGCTTGCACAAGCCTCTTAGATAGCTTCATTCACCCAAGGGAAGACAGCAGAAGCAAGAAGAACTATAATCCTGCAGCCTGTGGAATGAAAACCACATTCACAGAAAGATAGACAAAATGAAAAGGCAGAGGACTATGTACCAGATGAAGGAAAAAGATAAAACCCCAGAAAAAACAATTAAATGAAAGGGAGATAGGCAACCTTACAGAAAAAGAATTCAGAATAATGATAGTGAAGATGATCCAGGACCTTGGAAAAAGAACAGAGGCGAAGATCGAGAAGATGCAAGAAATGTTTAACAAAGACCTAGAAGAATTAAAGGAAAAACACCTGGAAGAATTAAAGAACAACCAAGCAGAGATGAACAATACAATAACTGAAATGAAAAATACACTATACAGAATCAATAGCAGAATAACTGAGGCAGAAGAACGGATAAGTGAGCTGGAAGACAGAATGGTGGAATTCACTGCAGGGGAACAGAATAAAGAAAGAAGAATGAAAAGAAATGAAGACAGCCTAACAAACCTGTGGGACAACATTCGCATTATAGGGGTCCCAGAAGGAGAAGAGAGAGAGAGAGGACCGAAGAAAATATCTGAAGAGATTACAGTCAAAAACTTCCCTAACAGGGAAAGGAAATAGCCATCAAAGTCCAGGAAGTGCAGAGAATCCCAGGCAGAATAAAACCGAGGAGAAACACACCAAGACACATAGTAATCAAACTGAAAAGAATTAAAGACAAAGAAAAATTATTAAGAGCAATGAGGGAAAAACAACAAATAACATACAAGGGAACTCCCATAAGGTTAACAGCTGATTTCTCAGCAGGAACTCTACAAGCCAGAAGGGAGTGGACAATATATTTAAAGTGATGAAAGGGGAAAACCTACAACCAAGATTACTCTACCAGCAAGGATCTCATTCAAATTTGACAGAGAAATTAAACCCTTTGCAGACAAGCAAAAGCTAAGAGAATTCACCACCACCAAACCAGCTCTACAACAAATGCAAAAGGAACTTCTCTAAGTGGGAAACACAAAAGAAGGAAAGGACCTACAAAAACAAACCAAAACAATTAAGAAAATGGTGATAGGAACATACATATCGATAGTTGCCTTAAATGTGAATGGATTAAATGCTCCAACCACAGACACAGGCTCACTGAATGGGTACAGAAACAAGACCCATATATATGCTGTCTACAAGAGACCCACTTCAGACCTAGGGACACATATAGACTGAAAGTGAGGGGATGGAAAAAGATACTTCATGCAAATGGAAATCAAAAGAAAGTTGGAGTAGCAGTTCTCATATCAGACAAAATGACTTTAAAATAAAGAATGTTACAAGAGACAAGAAAGGACACTAACTAATGATAAAGGGATCAATCCAAGAAGAAGATATAACAATTATAAATATATATGCACCCAACATGGGAGCACCACAATACATAAGGCAAATGCTAACAGCAATAAAAGAGGAAATCGACAGTAACACAATAATAGTGGGGGACTTTTAACACCTCACTTACACCAATGGACAGATCATTCAGACAGAAAATTAATAAGAAAACACAAGCTTTAAATGACACAAAAGACCAGATAGACTTAATTGATATTCATAGGACATTCCACCCGAAAATAGCAGATTACAATTTCTTCTCAAGTGCACACGGAACATTCTCCAGGATACATCACATGTTGCATCACAAATCAAGCCTTGGTAAATTTAAGAAAACTAAAATCATATCAAGCATCTTTTCTGACAACTATGCTATGAGATTAGAAATCAATTACAGGGGGAAAAAACGTAAAAAACACAAAACACATGAAGGCTAAACACTAGGTTACTAAATAACCAAGAGATCACTGAGGAAATCAAAAAATACCTAGAGACAAATGACAATGAAATCACGACAATCCAAAACCTATGGTATGTAGCAAAGCAGTTATAAGCAGGAAGTTTATAGCTATACAAGCCTACCTCAAGAGACAAGAAAAATCTCAAATAAACAATCTAACCTTACAACTAAAGGAACTAGAGCAAGAAGAACAAAACCAAAAATTAGCAGAAGGAAAGAAATCATAAAGATCAGAGCAGAAATAAATGAAATAGAAACAAAGGAAACAATAGCAAAGATCAATAAAATTAAAAGCTGGTTCTTTGAGAAAAAAAACAAAATTGATAAACCATTAGCCACACTCATCAAGAAAAAGAGGGAGATTACTCAAATCAATAAAATTAGAAATAAGAAAGGAGAAGTTACAACAGACACTGCAGAAATACAAAGCATCCTAAGAGACTACTACAAGCAACTCTATACCAATAAAATGGACAACCTGGAAGAAATGGACAAATTCATAGAAAGGTACAACCTTCCAAGACTGAACCAGAAAGAAGTAGAAAATATGAACAGACCAATCACAAGTAATGAAATTGAAACTGAGATTAAAAATCTTCCAACAAACAAAAGTCGAGGACCAGATGGCTTCACAGGTGAATTCTATCAAACGTCTAGAGAAGAGCTATCACCCATCCTTCTCAAACTCTTCCAAAAAATTGCAGAGGAAGGAACACTCCCAAACTCATTCTATGAGGCCACCATCACCCTGATACCAAAACCAGACAAATATACTACAAAAAAAAGAAAATTACAGACCAATATCACTGATGAATACAGATACAAAATCCTCAACAAAATACTAGCAAACAGAATCCAACAACACATTAAAAGGGTCATACACCATGATCAAGTGGGATTTATCCCAGGGATGAAAGGATTCTTCAATATATGCAAATCAATCAATGTGATACACCATACTAACAAATTGAAGAATAAAAACCATATGATCATCTCAATAGATGCAGAAAAAACTTTTGACAAATTTCAACACCCATTTATGATAAAAAAAAAATACTCTCCAGAAAGTGGGCATAGAGGGAACCTACCTCAACATAATAAAGGCCATATACGACAAACCCACAGCAAACATCATTCTCAATGGAGAAAAACTGAAAGCAATTTCCTCTAAGATCAGGAACAAGACAAGGATGTCCACTCTCACCACTATTATTCAACATAGTTTCGGAAGTCCTAGCCACAGCAATCAGAGAAGAAAAAGAAATAAAAGGAATACAAATTGGTAAAGAAGAAGTAAAACTGTCACTGTTTGCAGATGACATGATACTATACATAGAGAATCCTAAAGATGCCACGAGGAAACTACTAGAGCTAATAAATGAATTTGGTAAAGTTGCATGATTCAAAATTAATGCACAGAAATCTCTTGCATTCCTATACACTAATGATGAAAAATCTGAAAGAGAAATTAAGGAAACACTCCTATTTACCACTGCAACAAAAAGAATAAAATACCTAGGAATAAACCTACCTAGGGAGACAAAAGACCTGTATGCAGAAAACTATAAGACACTGATGAAAGAAATTAAAGATGATACCAACAGATGGAGAGATAAACCATGTTCTTGGATTGGAAGAATCAAGATTGTGAAAATGACTATACTACCCAAAGCAATCTACAGATTCAGTGCAATCCCTACCAGATTACCAATGGCATTTTTTACGGAACTAGAACAAAAAATCTTAAAATTTGTATGGAGACACAAAAGACCCCAAAGAGCCAAAGCAGTCTTGAGGGAAAAAAACCGAGCTGGAGGAATCAGACTCCCTGACTTCAGACTATACTATAAAGCTACAGTAATCAAGACAATATGGCACTGGCACAAAAACAGAAACATAGATCAGTGGAAAAAGACAGAAAGCCCAGAGATAAACCCATACACCTATGATCAACTAATCTATGACAAAGGAGGCAAGGATATACAATGGAGAAAAGACAGTCTCTTTAATAAGTGGTGCTTGGAAAACTGGACAGCTACATGTAAAAGAATGAAATTAGAACATTCTCTAACACCATACACAAAAATAAACTCAAAATGGATTAGAGACCTAAACTTAAGACCAGACACTATAAAACTCTTAGAGGAAAATATAGGACGCACACTCTTTGACATAAATCACAGCAAGATATTTTTTGATCCACCTCCTAGAGTAATGGAAATAAAAACAAAAATAAATGAATGGGACCTAATGAAACTTAAAAGCTTTTGCACAGCAAAGGAAACCATAAACAAGATGAAAAGACACCCCTCAGAATTGGAGAAAATATTTTCAAATGAATCAACGGACAAAGGACTAATCTCCAAAATATATAAACAACTCATGCAGCTCAATATTAAAAAAACAAACAACCTAATCCAAAAATGGGCAGAAGACCTAAATAGATTTTTCTCCAAAGAAGACATACAGATGGCCAAAAAGCACAGGAAAAGCTGCTCAACATCACTAATTATTAGAGAAATGCAAATCAAAACTACAATGAGGTATCACCTCACACCAGTTAGAATGAGCTTCATCAGAAAATCTACAAACAACCAATGCTGGAGAGGGTGTGGAGAAAAGAGAACCCTCTTGCACTGTTGGTGGGAATGTAAATTGATACAGCCACTATGGAGAACAGTACGGAGGTTCCTTACAAAACTAAAAAATGGAATTACCATATGATCCAGCAATCCCACTACTGGGCATATTCCCAGAGAAAACAGTAATTCGGAAAGACACATGGACCCCAATGTTCACTGCAGCACTATTTACAACAGCCAGGTCATTGAAGCAACCTAAATGCCCATCGACACATGAATGGATAAAGAAGATGTGTTACATATATACAATGGAATATTACTCAGCCATAAAAAGGAATGAAATTGGGTCATTTGTTGAGACATGGATGGATCTAGAGACTAGCAGACAGAGTGAAGTAAGTCAGAAAGAGAAAAACAAATATCATATATTAATGCATATATGTGGAATCTAGAAAAATGGTACACATGAACTGGTTTGCAAGGCAGAAATAGAGACACAGATGTAGAGAACAAACGTATGGACACAAAGGGGGCAAAGTGAGGGCAGGGGGTGGTGGTGGTGGTGTGCTGAATTAGGAGATTAGGATTGACGTATATACACTAATATGCATAAGCTCGATAACTAATAAGAACCTGCTGTATAAAAAAAATTTTTTTAATGTATCAAAGACCTAAATTTAAGAGTTAAAACTATAAAACTCTTAGAAATAAGCATAAGGTCAAATCTTCATTACCATGGATTTTGTCAGTGGCTTCTTTAATGTGACACCAAACATAGCAACAACAAAAATTTGATAAATTGAACTTAATCAGAATTTAAAATTTTGTGTTCATGAAAGAACACTGTGTAGAAAAAGAAAAAAAACAACCCAGAGTATGAGAGAAAATATTTGCAAATCACATATGTGATAATGGCCTAGCATCCAGGATATATAAATAACTCTTACAACTCAACAACAAAGAGATAAACAACCCAATTAATAAGTGTTCAAAGAACTTGAATAGACATATCTTCAAAAAAGATACACAGACAGATAAAAAGCACATGGAAAGATGCTCAGCATCTTCGTCATTAGGAAATGGAAATCAAAGCCACAATGAGACACTATATTATATCCACTGGGATAACTATAATCAAAAAGACATATAACGAGTATTGGCAAGGATGTGGAAGAAATGGGATCCTCATCTGTTGCTGGTAGAAATGTAAAATGGTCCAGTTGCTTTGGAAAATAGTCTGGCAGTTCCTCAGAATTTTGAACATAGAATTTCCATATGATCCAGTGATTCTACTATTAGGCATATATGCAATTGAAATAAAATCCTACATCCACACAAAAACTTGTACTCAAATGTTTATAGCAGCATTGTTTATAATAGCCAAAAAATAGAAAAAAAAAGCTCAATGACTAATAAATATATAAACAAAATGTTGTATACACATTCAATGGAATATTATTTAGCAGTGAAAAAAGAATGAAGTCCTGGTACATGCTATAACATTGAGGAAAACTGAAAATATTATACCAAGTTAAAGAAGTCGGAAAAAGACAACATGTTGTGTGATTTCCTTTATATGAAATGTCCAGAATTGGGAAATATATAGAAACAAAGTAGACTATTGTTTGCATATAGTTGTGGTTGGTGGGAAATGGAGGATAACTGCTAAAGGTCACAGATTTCTTTCCTCCTTTTCTTTCATCTTGGGTGATAAAAATGTTCTAAAACTGATTGTGATAATGATTGCACAACTCTGTGAATCTACTAAAGCCATCAAATTATACATTTTAAATGGGTGAAATGTATGGCATAGAATTATATCTCAACAAAGCTGTTTTATTTTAAAAAAATCAACCCATGTGTAAGGCAGCATGTCTGCCTAAATTATCAGAGCTCCTTATAATCAATAGCAAGGCTCCATAGAATTACTGATATAACTCTTCTCTATAGTCAGCTATATTTTTTACTGCTTTTTTCCTTCCCTCACTGCATGATTTTCTGCTTGTCTACATTAGTCATCTGCAAGCATTTTGATTATGCAGTCACCAGCAAGTCATATTCAATGTGAATCCATAATACAAGTACATGAATTCATGTATAAAATACAGCATTTATACCACTGTGCCAGTATGTGATGTATATTATGACTACTATGAAAATACAAATTTAAGAAAAATAAAATTTTGAAATGTAAATAACTGTTTATTACTCTCTTTCTACTTTCCAGTTGCCTTAAGCAATCCACCCACATAGTAAGTGGAAAAGATATAATTTCCAGGATGCACTGCTGGTAGGTTTCCTGCTGTCATACCCCCTTATAATTATTTTGTGATGAAGACTATACTTTTCATAATTTCTTGCTACACTGCCAGCTCACACATCTCTATAAAGACACAAACACACGTTTGTGCACAAAGATTTCCTACCAGAGTAAACTGTTGGCATTTGCATTCTTTATTTACCAAGGTACTGGGGGGTGAGAGCAAAGTATTTGGAAACAACATCTGCCACCCTCATAAAAAAATACTTGAGAGTGGCTGGCTGCCAATTTCTCGGGGTGGTATACATCTTTAAACAGGAACACGAAAAGCATCTTCATATTTTTATTCAGAATAACCTCTATCAAAATTTAGGATGGGTCAGATGTTGAGGTCTAGTTTTTCACATACGCACCTTATCTACCTTATAATTATCTTCAATTCTTCAAAATTCCAGCAGTAGGTTTTCTCAGTTTTTGTTTTGTTCTGGTGTTTCCTTGAGTTTTCTCCTTTTTCTTCCTTGTAATGATAAATTTGGAAAGGACGCTTTGAAGGCTATAACTAGACATTATTTTGACCGGGAGTCAAAATTATTTCTTTATAGTTATACTCCTCTGATCTGTGAGCTCCTTCAGAGCAGTGCCCATGCCTTGTTCACCTTTTATACCCAATTTCCAGTACACTGGCTTGATAAGTACTAGATTTTCAATAAATACACTTTGAATATGCATATGAGTTACTCAATCAGTTATGCATCAGGGATTTGGATAGTTTTTTTAATATAAAGATATTAATTAAATGACTATGGGAATAGTTCCTCAAATCACTGTGACTTTGTATTTTTTGTTTGTTTTTTTGTACTTACTTTTTAAAAAAGGATTTGGCCTGCTGATACCCCAAATCCTGTTTATCTCTGACATTTGGTGAGGTAGCAAACTAAAACTGAGTACATCTCACCTAAAATGGTGGCAACTACTCAATTACAAATACAAGATTGTCAGAGGTAAAAGAAGGCATTCTTCGACCTCTGATTCATACAAAAATGGTAGATAATCAATATGAACTCAAAAAGAGTAAATCAGTTGATGAAAAGGAAATGAGAAAACTTAGATAAAACTAAATGATGTTATATTTGGAATATTAATCAAGAAAATTACTTTGCTGGCAAATAAAGATTTTGGACCCAGTAACCAGTAACTTTTGTCATTAATTAAAGGACAGTCACACATATGGGAAAGAAACATGTTGATTATCTCAAGATTCCCAAGTACAGCAAACCATCATGAAGTTGTTTCCTACTGTTAGACTATAGGTGCAAATATCTCGAGTTATATCTCTCACTTTCTTGCCAGAAAGCACTGCCTCCCTTGTTAAACTTGTGGATCAGTGGTTTAATTAAGACCCTCACACAAGCCCTATCGTTTCTAAACTAGTTTCTAATCTAGTCCCTTTAACACGCTAGCAAATGACAACTTAGTAATAAGAATTTTCCCTTAAAACGGTAAAGAAAAATTTCCATTGAATTTATTGCAATATGCTTGCCAACCCTGAATCTTGTTTCTGTCCCTAGGGAATCCAACAATCGTAATAACCGTGTTTGATGTATTTAGGAAACTCTTCTTAATTTTTGTGGGTTTTTTACTTCCAGGCAAGAAACTCATAGAGTTACTTTTTAATCTGCTTCATTTGAGGCATGGGATGCTGAGTCCTTTGTTTTAATAGCTTATCATATATACCAACTTTAAAATTCTGTATGCCATGAAATAGTTCTCTCTGGCAGCACAGAGATCTAAATATCTCCTTAAGATTCTACTAATGATACAATTTTAAATAGCTGGTATAAAAAGAAACAATGTTTTGCTAAATGTAAAGAAACTAAGAAATATTAGGCCAAATGTGAAGTGAAAGTTAGAAATCAAGGAATAGAATGCTAGTCAGTTTTCATTGTGAGGTTATTTTCCAAAGATCAGTAAACTTGAGCCTAGAACCTGTCAAGGTGGGGATCTAATAGCAGAGACCCTCACATTGAACTGGAACTCCAAACAGCTACCACTTCAGCACAAAAGTAAACGATCAATTAGCCTGCTATGCAGCATGTAAGTGTTCAGTTAACATCTGCCTGTCTTGAACTTGTGTTGAATATTAGAGGTGGAAATATCCCCTGAACATCTGGAAGCAGAGCTAGACCTGTATGAGTGTGCCGCTCGACTTACTGTGGACCTGCTTAGTCCAAAATTTCTCAGCAAATTTATTTTAAAATGATTCTGACTTGAAAATATTCCCAGGACCTCAAACAACTCTCACAGACAAAGTTCCAAGGAAAATGATCTGCCCACACACACACACACACACACACACACACACACACACATATACACACACACACACACCACACATATAGAGAGCACAGCACATGAGTGTATGTGATGTGATGAGTAAAACCAGGAAGAAAAAATGAAGTGTAACAAAAATTATAAAGACTTCTGTAGTAGAATTATTGAGACAGACACAAAACAAGTATGCCTGAAGTGTAACAATGTCTTAAAAATATAAGCAGAATCAAGAGCTATGAAAGTTGTCCAAGTAGTTTTAAAATAAAGAGACATTCTACAAGTAAAAACGAAATAATTGAATATTTAAAAATTCATTAGAAGGGTTAACCAGCAGATTAGACTCAGCTAAGGTGACAATTAGTGAACTTGAAAATAGAATCAAAAAAAAAATCTAGGACGTACCCCAGAAATAAAAGATATGGAAAATATGAAATAGAGGTTACAAAACATGTAGGATGATGAAGAGATATAGGACATACATCTAATCATAATTCCAGAAGGAGAACACAAAGAGAACAGGGGATATAAATAATCAAAGATACATTACAATAGAATTAGAGTATCATTCTGTGAATCACTAATTAACAATGAATCCAGGAGATTGTTATCAATGACTATCAGCATCACAACATCACACAAAGAGAGCCGTCCAGTTGTTACATGTCTCCTTGTGGAAATACCCAACACCTCTTGTATAGAAGTTTTTGGCACTTCATGCCAAAAAAAATAACCTAAATCAAATCAAACCTTTAAATCAATGACTGAGTTTATAAGAAACACAGGAAAGAGAAGAAAATGAAGTTCTACATATGGTTACATCAATAAATAAATTTCGGGGCTTCCCTGGTGGCGCAGTGGTTGAGGGTCCGCCTGCCGATGCAGGGGACACGGGTTCGTGCCCCGGTCCGGGAGGATCCCACATGCCGCGGAGCGGCTGGGCCCGTGAGCCATGGCCGCTGGACCTGCGCGTCCGGAGCCTGTGCTCCGCAACGGGAGAGGCCACAGCAGTGAGGGGCCCGCATACCGCAAAAAAATAAATAAATAAATAAATAAATAAATAAATTTCAAGAGAAAAAGAAAGAGATATACAGATTAAAAGAGAAAAAATATATATCAACTCAATGTAATATATCGATCTTATCTAGATCTAATTCTAGAGAAACAACAAAAAAATGAGATCACATATAATGAAAGGAACTTGGCACTATAAATTAAATATACCTTTTATCTTTTCATGCAGTAACAATGTCCCTTTTACAAATATATACCAAAGATAAACTGGTTAAAATACAAAAAGACATATACACAATACCATTAATTGCAAGAATAATTTAAAAAGTATAGATAGGAAATAGCACAAATATGTGTCAACATTAGAATGGATGAATAAGTAGTAGCATATTAACACAACAAATTATCCAGCTATAAAAAGGAATGAGGGATATTTCCACACATGACTATAAAGTGATATCTAGAATATAGTGCTTAAAAAACAAAACAAAAACTAGAAAAGAAAATATTGTATGCTCTAAATTACCTAGGAAAGACAAGATATGAATATATACATATAATTTTAATAGATAATACATATTATATACGATTATTTAAAAATAAATGGTAAACTATAATATTTTTTAAATGACAATTATTGGAGTTCTTGGATAATGAGAACAGACGTTAAACTTGTTTGCATATTCCTTAGTAGATTCAACATTGGGACCACGTAAAAATAAATGAAAAAGTAATCAATCTCTAAAACTCCAAACTAAAATGAAATAAATGAATTAGTATGTATATCCAGTTAGTGTCATAGCCACACAGTGATGAATGATTCCAAGTTATTTAAATCATGATAATTGGACCCCCAAAAAACTGCAAACATTTTAAACTGTTTTCAGTGGTCAAATTTTTGGTGGTAGTGTTGGTATTGTTATTCGGAGACTGTTATGTGTATATTGTGCAGAAAGTCAATGAAAAATTATGTTATCTGTGATATGCTTGTTATCATGCCAGGATTTGTAACATGGGAGAAGAGAGATACAGATGGAAGATGAAAGGGGTTAGTATAAATCCAAGTCCTGATTGTTAATGGATGTATTTGTGAGAATTCATTCTGTGTTTTTTTTTTTGCGGTACGTGGGCCTCTCACTGTTGTGGCCTCTCCCGTTGCGGAGCACAGGCTCCGGACGTGCAGGCTCAGCGGCCATGACTCACGGGCCCAGCCGCTCCGCGGCATGTGGGATCTTCCCGGGCCGGGGCACGAACCCGTGTCCCCTGCATCGGCAGGCGGACTCTCAACCACTGTGCCACCAGGGAAGCCCCATTCTGTATTTTATATAAATACATATAATTATTATCTACACATATAAAAATACATATAAAACTATATAGCTTTATCCTAGCTTTGTTAAATAAAAAGGCCTAGGAATAATGGCAACCCTGGTAGCAAAGATTACTCCAACAGCAAAAACTGGTCTTCAAATACATTTTCCCATCCAAGGGAGCCAGAACAATTTAAGTATCAATAAAAATAACAACTTCAGTGTTGCCTATTGAAGAACGCTAGTGAACCACCTGCCTGATTTTAAATTTTGTTGTGTTCTAGTGTTTCCTTTTTTATCAGATTTTAAAACTAATAGTATTATGGTCACTTTACCCCTTAACAAATAATAAGTAACATTTAAAGAAAAAGTGTACATTTTTGCAAACATGTTTTCTCTCTTAAGCGCAAACAAAATTTCAATCATGGGCAAAATTCGTACTGAATTAATTTAATATTTGACTACACTGACTGTGGTATTATTATTGTTTTTATTGATCAAAGAAAGGAATGGATGTTTGAAGAAGAGAATATTTAGTCAAAACTAAGTATATGCTAATGTGAAAATCAGTTAGGACATCTTAGTGTTTTTTCACTCAAATATTTTGATACCAGTCACATCAAACCTGCTTATATTTCAGACAACTATCTTTAAAATGAAAGAGTGGTTTTACACCTCTCAAAATCTTCACCTTAATGATAGCCAATAAAGAATATGCTTTATATTTTTATATACTTGAAAAGTACATTTTTATTAGAGAAATTGTATTCAATTTTAAGAAATAAAATTATTCTAAGGAAAGCTGCTTAAAAACAATCACAATTTAGTATTAATTTATTATTAGGATGCTATGCAACAAAGGGTTTTAGTCATTTAAGTTTTTACAAATTCCAATAGGTCCATTTAAATTAAAACTTTATGGGAAAAAATTAAGATCTAGAAGATTAACTTTAAAGATATTTATTTTGGGTAGATTTGGATCTGCTTGTACTGCATATGCAGTAAACTAATTTCCTGGATGCTGCAGGACCTATCCAATTAACCTTCCCTTCCTCTCTGGCTCCCCTCCACGCTGCCTTGTTCTTAGCACTTTCCTACAAATTATTTACATCCTGTAGATATCCTCTTACACTGAAAACAATGACCAGGTTTAACATTTAAGGGAGATACTCAATCCAATTCCATTGTCTTGGCATTTTTTTTCTAGTTATGAAGAGATTATTTCCAAGAATGAAAACATACTATATTACTCTGGAAGAAGCTCTTATAGCTAATGATACATCTTTGAGCGCATGTTGATACTGATTCATTCCTTTTCTTCACTTGGTAATTCTCTTTTAAGGTCCACCTTTCACGGTCTATGTCCCAGGAATCAAAATTCTGTAACATTCATTTGCCCTTTTTCTGCTTACCAGAGAGTTTTAACTCCCTTTTCCAGACTCATGCCAGTGTTTCTTTTTTTCTCTCTCTCTCTCTCTTTTAAATATATTTTTCATCTCTTTTATATTCTTTCTTCCAGAATTTTTTTCTGTTAAACTATTGAGTGCTCTGGCAATACGTACTAGCTAGCTCTCCCAAAGAAAATATTAAGCCTATCCTTTTAATTGGTCTGTTTAGAGTGATCAAGACAAATCTGGCTCCAGTGTTAACATTCCTTCTTTCCTTGGACTAGACAAATTATTTCCAAATCTCAATTTCTAAATAAACATAAAATTAATGTTTGGATTATTTCAATCATTTATCAAGAGACAGTATATCTCAATGAATAATAAATGCCTTGTTAAATAGTTCAGCTTTATTTTACAAAATTAAGAACAAAATTATCCAGTTTCTTAGCAGTCCAGATTTTGCCCAAGTCCAGAAAGTACAAAACAAAATGGAAAGTTGGCCATAATGCTTGTGGAGAGAGCCAAGCTATACAGTTCGGGTCAAAAGCAAAATGTTTACCCAATGCTTAACTATTAGAAGTTATTCACAGCTGCAGATAATTTGTACTCTACAGGTTCTAAGAATATGGTGCTGAGTGTGGCTTTGTGCTAATTATCTGGTTCGGCTACTTATGCTGACCAGCTTTTCAGGCTTATTTCCAACGTTCCATTTCACCTTGTGCTGGCAACAACAAAAAAAAGATTTTAGTAAAATAAATCCATTTGAGTGAACAAATCTTCATTCTGTTGAATGGTACTAGATTGTGTACATGGCTGTTACTTTGATAGCCGAGCCAGCGTGTTCAGATTTGGGGTTGCGAACTCTTGGATCTTTGGCTGATATCACGGGAGAAGAATTTGATTCTGCTCCTCGTTACACTGGACTATGTACTTTGTTACATTAATCTCTAACCTTGGAAATGCGTATAACTGAAACAATAAAAATCAAAACAACTGCATGGTGAAACAATAATCCTAAAGTATTACAAAACAGGAGGGACTTATTTACCTTAAGAGACTCTGACCAGACGTTTAAGAACTAAGCATCTTGGGAATTCTTATTTCCAAATGATATGTGTGTGTTTATATTTCATAGTAACAACTCATATGTGCAGAAATCTAACTTTCCCTCGTATGAATAAACTCAGTTTCCAGGTGACCTCAATTTTGACCTCTAATTCCACTAATGGCAGAAAGCTCTTATTTTTCCCAATTCAAGGTAACTCAGTAACTTCCAGGTTGAAACTTTAGATTCTGCTGCTAGATATCCAAATGTATTCACGGCCACATGTCTGCATGACTCCAAGGCTCACGCTCCCCTGACACCACTCCTCCTCATTCTGCAGAGCCAGTGGTCCTATCGCCCCGTTTTACAAGCTGGCCCCGTGTAACACAAGCATTAAAAACAATGTATTCAAGGTTTCTCCAAATGTCCTTCTCCTATGCTTTTTTCTAGGAGTTACGGAAATCCAGGGAGCAAGAGGTAAGGAGAGGCACTCCAGTAAAGGAGGTGTGATTTGCCTTTCTCCTGAATGGAGGAGAGCACCTTTAGTCATTGCTATCTTGTGCCCTGACATACTATATCCCTGATGATTTTAGGTATTTAGAAGTGGTACCATGGGCGTCACTCCTCCCTTAAGGCTGCTCGTCTTGACTTGTCATAAATTCTACACTTTCTCATTTGGAGGCAAGGTCTCTTCTAAGGATTTCTTCTCCCCTTTATGGGGCTCAGGAACTCCCTGGCTACTTCAGCCACACCACCCCGGGCTATGCCACATTCTACAAGGCCATCTCCAGGTCCCTTTGCCTCAACACCGTCCCTCAGCTGCTGATAATTTAAACAGATTTTATATTTTTCTCCTTGCAGTCTGGAAGGCCAGGCACAAAACCTCTCATCTGTGAGTCCCCCAAATCAGACACCGTCTCGCTCAGAGACCTTCTTAACCTACAAGCATTGAGACCGGTCTAGGTACCCTCGGAACCGTCTCTTCTAACCTACTGACAACTGTTCTTTCTTTCAAGGTAGAACAACTCCTATTGTGTGTAAAAGCCTATGCTCGGTACTCTGGACTTAGCTCTCAGTTTTTAAAACTTAGCTTTTGAAAATCACAGAAAATCCTTTCTGACTTCTACAAAGCCTGGCTCTTATGAATAAATATATTTGTCTTTACAAATGTCGTTGCAACTTCGAATTTGAGAAACACCTTACAAAATTACATAGACTTCTCTGCGAAAGAATTTATCAACCATCCCTTTAAGAAAAATGTACACAGAAAAGAACCACTTTGGGCTCGTTAGGAAAGAATTGAGGTAAAAGGAACTGTCAAAATTCTTTCAGGTTTTGTGGGGCAGAGGAGGCCCTGGTGTTCTTTTCTGTGATAGGCTGAGTATCAGCCACAATCCTCCCCACAATGGTAATCCGCATCCACAGGCCTGCCTCGGCCTCTTGGAGGCAGAGGACATGTCCCCAACTCACTGATAGTGGTCTTCACCTTGCGACTTGCTTTGTCCGGTGGAAAGTGGAAGCAGCAGCACTCTGCCACTTGTAGGCCTCGGAAGCATGAGCTCCTCCTTGTGTGTCTGTGGCTGCTGCGACTGCAGCCCCGGCCTCAGGATGCTGATTACTCACGGCTCACACCTGAGCCCAACCCCCAGCAGGTTCCAAGCCCAGCCAGACACACACCTTGAAGGAGAAACCACAGCGGTGCCTCTCCTAGATCAGCTGACCCACAGCTGACCCACAGATGCTCAAGCAATAAACACTTACTGTTGTATGCTATGGAGATGCTGGGGTGCTGGTTAAGCCGGCTGAACGATACTGTTTGGAATGGAGAAATATGGATGTTGTTTTCCTTGTGTTGTATCAACTAGTAGTGATTTAAAAGCAAAAGAAGACTGAGGAAATCGGGATTTTTATTAGGCGGTTTCTTGCCTTTTAGTGAAATAATCAGACATTCTCAAAGGGTATTCAGAGGAGCCACTACAGCCAACTGGTCAAATCTTCCATTAAATGCAGAAATGTTTGTTCTTTTTCAAATTCCAGGCAAGGTCCCTATGGCCTCTGCTTCCCGCCGACCTCCTGGTCCAAGCTACCACCCTTTCTCCCCTGGACTAATGCAATAGCCTCTAAACCCACCTCCCAGGGTCCTCTCTTGTCACCACCCACCCCTTTCTAGTCTGTTCCTCATGCTAATACGTTCAATGCAAATATGACCATGTTGCTCCACAGCTTAAGGTCCTTCTATGCTTTCCTGTTTGCTTTAGGAGAAAGACCAAACTGAAACATGTCCTACAAGGATCAGCATAATCGGCCCAGCCTTGGTTCTTGAGCTCAGCCGTGCTCTGTGCAGTCCAGCCAGGACAATTACTGTCAGTTCCTTGAACAGAACTTGCCTCTTTTTGACTCACAGCCTTCACTTACCACTAGCCACAATCTTCTTGCCAGTTGGCCAGTGAGTTCCTCAATTCCAGCGTCAACTCCTTAGTCCGGATTCCTGTCAAAAACAGAACTTGAGACAAAAGTTTGAAAGCAGTTAGTTTATCTGGGCATGATTCCAGCAGCAAGAGTAGGAGTAGAGAGAGCGAGAAGTGGAAAATGGAAAATAGGGTGTGCTATGAGCCAGTTGTGTCCCTTTCAAAATTCATGTGTTGAAGCCCTAACCACCAGTATGATGGTATCTGGAGATGGAGTCTTTGGGAGGTAATTAGATTCTGATGAGGTCAAGAAGACAGGGGGCCCTTACGATGGGATTAGTGACCTTATAAGGAGAGATACCAAGGAACTTGCTTCCTTTCTCTCTCCACCATAGTGAGGATGTGGCCGGCCAAGAAAAGGGCCACCTGTAAGCCAGAAAGAGGGCACTCACTGGGGAATTGAACCAGCCAGCCACCTCCATTTTGGACTTTCCAGCCTCCAGAACTGTGAAAAAATAAATTCTTGCTGCTTAAGTCATCCAGTCTGTACTATTTTGTTATGGCAGCCTAAGCTGACTGATAATTTTTAATTATTGAAAATTTGGTGTTTTTAATACTAATACATTTATAAATATTCTCTTTCTTGTTGGAGATTTTCATGTCTTGTTTAAGAAATCCTACCCTGCCATACTGATATGTTATCTATCTAGATCTAAAAGTGTTTTAGTTTGGCTTTTTATATGCATGTGTGTAATCTACCCAGAATTTCTTAAAGAGGTGAAGTAGGAGTCCAATTTCATTTTGTTCCCCATACGAGTATTCAATTCACTCTGGTATTACTCCTGACAAATTCATTTACATACCACTCCATACTAGTTAACTAGTTGTAAGACTACCAGGTTGTTCTCATATTTAAAAACCTGCAATGATTCCCTATTACTTATCAAATCAAGTCTAAGTTCCTTGGTATTTAACATAAAGTTGATTAAAGTAACAGCTCCCACTGTACTCTTCCTATTTCTTACACTCTGTGGACACTTAATTACCTAATTTTCCAAATACACCCTTTTCTCAGTGAACATACCCTTGACTCATCTTCATTTCTAACTTAGAGTTTGTCTCACATATGTTATCCTCCACTTCAGGATTAATACACATCAAACCTTGTACACCCTTTGTCTTTGGTTATTCTCCCCTTACCTTGTGATGGTTTTCATCCTCTTCTGTGCTTATAAAAACCATACTTATCTATAAAGTCCATCTTTACATGTTACCTTATTTCTCTTTATCTCAGTTAAAATTATGCCTCTGCAATATCTCCTACTGCATGCTATGGTGTCATACTGAATTCTTTATGCATGTTTTCTCTTTAGCTTGAAAACTACTTGAGGGGGATAAGACTCTATCTCATATGTTCATTAGATATTAATACAATAAACATTAATTAAATGAATCAAAAATGTTAATATATCTAATTCTATTTATTGAATCTAGAAGTAGAGACTACATGAAATTTTGAGGCAGGAAAAATAGATTGTTTGTATATATTTACCTTGCATTTAACAAAAACACTGAATGACCCCTCTGAACTTTCATGCTTTTGGTTTTTGTTACCTAAGTTCTTTCACTTCCCATTTAGTAATCACATGCTAAATAATTTATAAAAATGTGCAATATTCCAAAGGAAAGTCATCAGTAACACAAAATAAGAGGATATAAGGCCAAGGAGGCACTCAGCTTCTTGACTCTGGGTAAGAGACAAAGAATAATGTGACTCTATATGTTTAGGCATAGAAAGGTTATCTTGGGTAATATTCACTAGCTGCTTTTCCTATCTGAAAAGGAGAGCATGAATTTGATGAGATCAAAAGAGAATTGTCTAAGTGAATATGTGATTAAACCCTGGAAAAAGCTGTCACCGCGGAGCAACTACTGTCCCTGTGATAATAAAACCCATCATTGCTGGTTTAAGAATAGTCTTTAGAAGCAGGAAATTGGATCCATTGCCCTATCATGTAATGCAAGATCAATAACTTCACTCCTTAAAGTCTTTCTACTTGGATTATAAATCCTTGTAGACTCCCATTAAGATATATTTAGATTTGTAATGCTATCAATGTGATTGCCAGTTGTAACAAATTAGCCTGAGAGTTTAACTTGCATATTGATGACTGTAAACCACAAAAAGATTCAGAAAAAAGGTCAGTCTCCAAAAATAAGTGCTTATTTAAGTACCACCATTTTTATTTTGGTGTATTCTTTAAGTATAGACAAGTACAATAATGATAACTTGAAACCTCAAATTTAATTCTTCATTCAATATACTAGAGACTAAAAACATTTTTAAATTGCTTGTACATATTTTATCATAAATGATTTTAATTTCTCTTACTAAAATGTGTTCTGTGGAAGAATCAACTTTAATATATTTAACATTAATTTTGCCTTTTTTTGTTAAAAATTTTAAATGACTGTAAACAACTATTATTATTACACTATTCTTTGTAAATCATATCTAATGATAAGAATGAGCTTTTAAGAACATTACCATGAACTTTTAATACAACATCGTGAGTGTACTCAATGCTACTGAATTATATTCTTTAAAATGGCTAAACTGGTGAATTTAATGATATGTTTATTTTCTCACAATAAAAAATTATATTGTGATCCTTGGATGGTAGATTAATGTTTGTTAGTTCTTCTGTAAATATTGTTATTATCGTTTCTTTCAATAATTCTTTCTTCTCGCTTCTTCTCTTCTAGAACTCCAGTTACTCACATTCTATGCTCCATATCACCTCCCCTCTCTTCAGGTGTCTCTTTTTATTCTCTTTGCTGCACTTTGGATTATGTATACATGGTTCTGAGCTCTGAGTTCACTAATTCTTTTTTCAACCTGTTCGTTGAGTTTTTATCTCAATAGTGATTTAATTTTCATTTCTAAAAGTTCCATTTGTGTTCTTTTTCAAACTTATGTGTTCAAATTCCTTACTGTATAACTACATTTTAGCTGTATCCTTTATTACTTTAAATATTTTACACTCATTTTTCTCACGTTCTGTATTTGACAGTTCCAACACCTAGAGTTCCTGCATGGTTAAATCTGTTTTTTCTTGTTACTGCTGAATACATGACTTATCTCAATTTTTCGGAGGCAAGCTCTTTTTAATTCTCTTGACTTATATCAAAGACCCCAGTTTTAGTCTCCCCCGCCAACTCAAAACAAAAAGGAATTCCATTAGTGAGTAAGTAGAAGAAAATTGTCTCTGCTGCAGTGTTCCTGGGAAGCTCCATGCTACTTAAGGTTTCTGAGCATCTGTATATGTTTCTCAATCACCTGGAATATCATTCTCCACATTCTTCACATGGATAATTCCCCCTTTTACCTCCCAGACCCATCACAGGTACATCCTTCAGAAGGCCTTTCTTGACACTCCCTCTACTCCTACAAATTACTCTTGGGCACCTCATACCTACTTCTTCAGAGATGTTTATTTCCCTGTATTATAACTTTCTATTTTAATTTTTCTAGCTCTCTCACTAAACTACAGAATCCCTGAAAGCATATGATATAGTTGTTCTCCTGACTTACAGCCCCACCCCCGATCTTATGGAGTATTAGGCGCTCGATATATGTTTGCTGAATAAAAGGCTGAATAAAGTAAAAATCTGGAATGTTGAAAAATGAATTTATCTATCAGGGCATTTGGGTATTTCCCCTCTCCCTGCTCCGCTCCCACAAGCACTCTCTGCCCTACCTGCTCTGTGCCCAGGAGGCTGACATCAAGCTCACTGCTCTCTGGCCTCCTGTTGGGTTTGGTCAGCGAGAAGCATGAGTCACGGATGTGAAGCAGGAGGGTGTTGACTTCCCCAGTTTTCTCCTGGTGGAGTCAGCACGTGTCAGCTATGTGACCTTCCACCAAAGACCACAGCTCCCTTCACGAACTCCGCTCCATTCAGCTATTATTTTGGGTTCTGTATACCCCTCCTTTCCCCCCCAGCCTGCCCCCCACATCTGAAGTATGAATGGTAAAGCCACTCCACTGTGTCTAGTTCCAGGATCATGTGTTAGCTCTTGTTAGGTTCATTATGCCTTACCAAAACCTTTGCAAATATTCCCTTTAAACTCTTGTCAAATTACCTGCTGGCTCTTGACAGGTAACAATAATGTCACAGTGCAGAACTGACTGTGATTGGGGGGAAATCTAGCCTTCCTTATGAAAGACAATACAATTCAAGAAGAATTTTTTAGAATATAATAATACACAAAATTTAAGTAAAATGTTCAAAATGACATGGATGAACCTGAAGGACATTATGCTAAGGAAAATAAGCCAGTTATAGAAAGACAGATACTCCGTATTTCTACCTATACGAGGTATCTAAAATAGTCAAACGCACAGAAGCAAGAATCGAACAGTGGTTCTAGGTGATGGAACGGGGTGTAGGAGAAATGGGAGCTGTTGTTCAATGGATATAAATCTTCAGTTATGCCCAGTGAGTAAGTTCTAGAGATCGGCTGGACACCATAGTACCTATCATTGACAATACAGTTTTGTGCACTTCAAAATTTGTTAAGAGAGTAGAACTCATGTTAAGTGTTCTTACCACCAAAAAACAAAAGGGAGGTGGAGACATAAGAAACTCAGAAAGTTGTGGGAAATGCCTGTTATGTTGATGGTGGTAATGGTATGGGTGTTTTCATATGTCCAAATTAATCAAGGTGTACACATTAAGTATGTTCCGTTCTTTGTATATCAATTATTCCTTAGGAAAGCTGTTAAAATTATATAAAGTATTTAAGGTTTACCTTTAAGACAGAACCAAATATAATAGTAATTGCTTTTTTAAATAAAAGATGAAAACCTTGTAATGGTATAGATTCTGTGGGGCTAAAGAGAAAAAAATTAGCAGGTAATTTAAGGGCTAGAGCATAACACCAAACACTCTGAAGGAGAATTTCAGAAGTAAATTTTTGCCTATAGATGTAAAAGTTTCATGACTGCATTTATCTTAAGACCAAAGAAGACGTTGGGCTACTGCTAGTTCTGAAGCCAGACCATCACTGCTCCTCAGAAATGCTGTGATCAGGGACCTTGTTATTCTTTTGTGCAATCTCAGTATGGTTTGGATTAAAAAAGAAGCATATCACATTGAGTAAGAAACTGTTTAAGATTCCTTTCTGAGAAAAAGTTAATATATCTTCCAACAGCCCTTTGAAATTTCTTTTTGATAGAACAGGATTCCCAGCCAAAAACACTTAAAAGTGTCTTTTTAGTAATCTCCAAATGTTTTATCACCTCTTCAGGTGATGAATTGTATTCAGAAATAGTGAAAGTAAGGGTAAGTCTAAGGGCCCAGAAATTATGCAAAGTTTGTTTCTTTTGAAAGAAACTCTTAACCTGGTAGTAATATATTGAGAGACTGGTGTTCAAGCATACATCTGGAGTCCATTTCTAAGGATTAAGACAAGACGTTGTACACTGTATATATTTCTTTAATTTGCTATAAGTTAGTACAAACATTAAAGGTCTACTCTGTCCTGTGTTAGGTAATTCACATGACAGTGCAAATAATATGACTGAGTGTAAGAGATACATACAGAGAAATTGTCTCGGCATCTTAAGAAAGCCCAATAAATAGCACCCTTCATCCCCATCTGAGTTCTGAACATAATAAAAATTAGGCTACGAATAAGGCCCTTGGAAACATCATCTTTATTCTTCATGAGAGTAAGTTACAGGAGGTAGCATGTAGCAGGGTGGGTGAAATAAGCTATCTAACCTGCAGGCTTAGTCCTAGTCACAGAAGAAGCTGGAAGGTCACGTGCTTTCCTCACAAGAGCTGGGCCCCTGAGCACAGGACATGGTCAAAGCAGCAGAGAATGTGGGTTGCCTCTGGTCAGGCTGGCTTCCAAAGAGGATAGCAGATCTGAGCTTAACCAAGGCTAGCACATTCCTTCTTCTCAAATTTCCACCAGGTACCTCACTCCCTCCCACCTGAGGGAATGACTGAGAAGGTAGAGGGACCAGGAGAGTTGAAGGAAAGGCTCTTCCCCTGACTCCAAAAGTAGGGAAGGACAGGTCAGCCCCAACATGGCTCAGTTCTTCTTTCTCTTAGCTCACTGAGCCAACCCCACGTTCCATCAGATCATGGCTATTCTTCTAGGGGAAGGAAACCAAATGTCAATCAGCCTTAACGGGACTGAATCCACAGTACCAACTACTGCTCCCTTGGATAGACTTCTGAGCCCCTGCCCTGGTTACACTTGCTGCATGACTGACTGTATTGCTGAAAACATAGTGGTATACAGTAACAATATTTTAATGCTCACATAATGACACAGTGTGGACGTCTCGTCTCTGCTTCACCTGCTCTGGGGCCTTAACCAGGGTGACTCAAGCGCTGGGGGTAACTGGATAGGTGGGAATCACCTGGAGGCCTCTTCACATGCGTGTGTGGGTTGAAGCTGTTGGATGAACCTCAGCTGGAGCTGTCGGCAGGAGCGCTGCTCACGGCCACTCCATGTGTCTGAGCTTCTTCTCAGCCTGGACACCTCAACGCGGTAGACTTCTTACATAGCAACTCAAGGCTTCCAGACAAGTGTCCCAGGAGAACTAGATGGAAACTGCATGGCTTTCCCTGACCCGGTCCCAGAGTTTAGGCACTTCACCTCTGCTGCACTTGATTGTTTGCAAGCTAGTCACTAAAAGGTCCAGATTCCAGAGGAGAGAACATCATCAACCCTCAACTCTCATGAGAGGAATAACAAAAGATTTCCAGACATGTTGTAAAACCTCCACAGTCCAATAGCTGTTAGTGTTGATTTTGTCTCATAAGATCTGAAATTATTCAGAAGAATATATTACCTCCAAGACAAGTTTGCCACCAAGACTGAAAATTACCTCTCCGTTCTATTTCCTATCTAACCTCTGTCCAGTTAAGTAATTAAACAAAGCATATCAGAAGACCTTGAATGAGATTAAATGACACCAATAAGGTAATCCAATAATAAGTTGCAAAAAGATATTCCAATAATAAAATTCCAACAGTATAGAAATGTTCCATATGTTGAATACAGTTTCTCATTAATGAAATTCCCAGGAAGAAATTAAATGTAAATACTAAAAGTTTTCAATTTCAAAGACTTCAAAATCTGAAGGAATTAAAATCCAATAAAAAATTTCTTGCACTTTTAAGTTAAAGTTCAAAGAAATTAATTCCTCCTCAATCTCTTTCTCTGCTCAGTCTCAGCTAAAAAAGATTCTTAATAACTGGATAAACTGGAGGTTCTTTCCGTAGCAGCAGGCTAGGGAATCACTCCCTGAAATGACTAAAGTTCCTTCAGGCTTCAAAAGTTGTGTTAATTCAATCCCAAGTTTTCCATCAGCCTCAACAAAGATTTGAGAAGTTCAGATATCTGGAAGGACACAAGTCCACAGAACTTACTCTTACTTGGCTCTTATATAAAGTCAAAGTATATGATCCATTAAGAGACAGAGAATGGAGGGCAGGCAGCGCTGAGGCTTTGAGAGACATCCAGGTGCTGACTCCCCAGGGTTCTTACTCGCAAACTGAAGTGCTCTCTGGATTGAACCACCAAGATGTGTGCAGTGAATCTAGGCTTCCAGAGAGCTCAAGGCAGAAGTTCCAAGAGAGATTTCTAATGTACCTCTGATCACATAGTCAGGTCAGACGGTCTAACCCATTATGCCAGTTGAAAATCATAAGTAAACAAAGCGTCCCTCTGGGTCAGAATTAAATGGCACATTATAAATTCTATTACCCTTATCTTGGCCTAGAGTCAAAGCCAGACATCTAGGCATCCCCAGAAATAAAGATAGATCAATTTACAGACCAACTGTACATTTCCTTATCCTATAGTCTCTTTTAAAGATTATCACTACACTGTCCCTATACCCAGCAAATCTAGAAAACAAAGCAATCTGCAGCCTCGAAAAGCAGTTAGGTAAGCAAATTTGATTCATGCTACCCAATACTTAGTAGAACATAGTAGAAGAACAAAGAACATAGTAGAAACTCACTGGCATTGAGGGAAGGAGGGTAGATGAAAAAAATGACTCTTCCATCTCTATCAGAACACCCACACCCACCAATCTGCAGTATGGTCCATGAGCAATTAATTTAAAACTACAGAACGGATAAATTAGCCATCAAGAGGTGAATCCTGCCATGGTGTTTATCTTGTATCCAGGCATAAATCACTTCTATCAGAGTGACATATGGAATTTAATGTCTTTTGTGACTTGAATTGTGTCTCCAAAAAGGTACACTGAAGTCTTAACCCCTGGTATCCGTGAATGTGAACTTCAGAAATAGAGTCTTTGCGGAAGGTCTTAAGGTGCTAGTTAAGATGAAGTTATCCTGGAGGAGGGTGGGCCTTTAACCCAACATGACTGGTGTCCTTACAAGAAGAGGAGAAGAGACAGACAGGGAGAACGCCATGGGAAGAGAAAGGCAGAGGCCTGAGTGATGCATCTATAAGCCAAGGATGCCGAGGATTGCCTGCCATCACCAGAAACTAGGAAAGAGGCATGAAATAAATTCTTCCCCCAGAGCATCCAGAGGGAACCAACCTCGCAGACATCTTGATACTGGATTTCCAGCCGTCGTAACTTAGAGGCAATACTGTGGTATCATTTTAAGCCTTCACTTTGTGGTCAATTGTTAAGCATACCTAGAAAACTAATACACAGCCCGACTCCATGTTTTGACTTGATTGCTGGCAGGTATTAAGCCTCACCTCTCCCTCTTTTCCTCCCGCCCCACATCTGGGAAAGCAGATGCCCAGCACCCCACCCCGCCTTATCACCTGCTGTAATCCTCACCCTCGTCCCAGCCACTAATCACAACAAAAGCCCCAGCCTCCTTTCCCTGGCCCTCAAGTCATTCTGCACCTCTCACCAGAAAGCCTCATTTTGTGAGTAATAAACATTTATACTTTCTTTGCATGTTTATGGTGTCAACACTCTTGACATCTGGACCAAATTTTGGATAGTGGTCCTTTCTCTTTCTTCAGTGAGGCCACATATGGAACATACCTGCCTGTTGCAAAGTTGAGACATCTGCCACATTGGCGATCCTATCCCTGAGTCTTACTTGTAGCACAATCATTCCTACCCCATTCACCATATTCAAAACCTCTTCATTCCTGCTTCCTTTTGGATCCCGTTTCTCTGCTACCCCAGGATTGCACTGGAAGTGGTTCTGTTCACTGACAGAGGCATCAGGTTCTCTTGTGAGGAAGAATTCAATCCCTGGCTCAACCCTGTCTACTCAGGAAAGGTGCATCTCTTTGGTTCAGCTCATGAATGTTTGCTGGAGCTGATTCGACCCCTTGGGTTTAAGTCACAGCGTTGGAACCAGCTCTGCAGCAGGGGCTACCCTTGGTGCCATCAGCCCTCATTTTACAGTTTTCCCAGAAAATGTAGCCAACTGGAATCCTAGAGAATCAGAGCCTGCATTGAAAGAATGTAATGTGAGAACAAGTGTACATGAACAGTGCAGTGAATACTTAGCTGAATATCCAGGTCCCCTTCAAGGCAGGTACACCCACCTGCCACCTGGCAAAACTCACAGACGACACTTTCCCCAGAGAAATGCCCTCAGCCAAACAGAAGCCACTGCCCCTTCCAGGCCACTCCACCCAACTCTCTGAGGGTAACTTATAGCCAATAACTGACTGAAATAGAGGAGGTTACAAAGGTTGACTCCCTTTTCTCAAGATAGGGCCAATCTTGTGCAGTTCATGCTTAGAGCTGTGCTGTTGAATACGGCAGCCACCAGACACACATGGCTATCAAGCACCTGAAATGAGATATGCTGTTTACACATGGGATTTCAAAGATTTAGTATGAAAAAAGGGAAGATATTTCGTTAATAGGTTTAATATTGATATATACTGAAATGACAATATCTGGTTTAAGACATAGGTATGATATAAATCATCAAGATAAAAATGTATGAAGAAAACATAGTGCAAATATAATAACTAGCACTATGGTATAAAGAAGAAGTTCCAAGTGTGATGTGCTTAACTGACAGCATTAGGACACAATGCCAAGTGATGTGCCTGGAGCAACAACATGAATAATGGTTTTGATCAGAGTACCAGAAAAACACTACTTAAGTCAGACAGGTCTTATGTTGACTCACACTCAGTTAACAGGAATTTACTCTCAAGTTGGGGAGAGATCTTCGTGTTTTACAGATGTCATTCCGGGGCTGAATATTTAAGATTATCATCATTGTTTTGATGAACAAAAAAAATTCATACTTCTTTAAAAAGGTGGGAACCCACAGAATAAGATGGGACTAGGATTCAAATTTTAAATAATTTTAAATTTGAGACTTTCTCAAAAATGACATCCCCCCCAGCACTTTTTTTTTTTTTTTGCGGTACGCGGGCCTCTCACTGCCGCACAGCACAGGCTCTGGACGTGCAGCCTCAGCGGCCATGGCTCACGGGCCCAGCCGCTCCGCGGCATGTGGGATTATCCCGGACCACGGCACGAACCCCCGTCCCATGCATGGGCAGGCGGACTCTCAACCACTGAGCCACCAGGGAAGCCCTGCACTTTTGATTGGTGTTAGGTCAGCCTTTTGTTACTCCAAATACTTATTTAAAAAAAAAAAAAATTCTAAAAAATTCTGAAAATTCTCGCCCAGTTTAACTCTATTATGCAGTGATAAAATATTGTTTATGTACAAAAAGGTATGGTATTTGGCAAAAAATAGCTGTTAGAAAAAGTGTATCCAGTCACTAGATTAAACAGGTGATGTTACCAACAAGGCTGCCTGCATAATCTCATCTCGCCACATGATGTCGCTCTAACGTAAGGTTCAAAGGATGGAATAAAATCTCTAGAAGAAAATGCAAAAGACATACTTTGCAAATAAAAATGTTCAGTTAGAACTACTGTGAGCAACACAGATGTTGCAACATTAGGCGTCCTAATGGGTGAGTTTATACTGTATCTCACATGTGACTCATCAAAAAAAGGACTTCTTGTTAGAGAGTCCTGGACATATGGAAACCTGCAGCTTGGTGAGAGCCCCCGGTAATAAGTGTCCCGGAAAGTCATGGGTGTGTGTGCACTTGAGTTTCCTTACCAGATCTGCCTTCATGCCAAACAGGTTATATAAAAAACAAAAACAAACATCAAAAACACTACACCAGGAAATGCTACAGTAGAATTTAAGTACATCAAAGACATAGATAAATTTATAAAGCTTACAGTGTGTTAGAGCAGATTACCTGCAAAGGAACAAGGATCAGAAAGACATTAGGAATCACACACACAGAAAAAACGGACACAAGAAAACAAGAAGTGGAACGATTTTTAAATATTTAATGAAAAGAATTTTGGATATAAAATGATATACCCAGGACTTCCCTGGTGGCGCAGTGGTTAAGAATCCGTCTGCCAATGCAGGGGACACGGGTTCCAGCCCTGGTCTGGGAAGATCCCACATGCTGCGGAGCAACTAAGCCCGTGCACCACAACTACTGAGCCTGCGCTCTAGAGCCCGCGAGCCACAACTACTGAAGCCCGTTCACCTAGAGTCCGTGCTCCGCAACAAGAGAAGCCACCACAGTGAGAAGCCTGCACACTGCAATAAAGAGCCCCGCTCGCTGCAACTAGAGAAAGCCCACGTGCAGCAACGAAGTCCAAATGCAGCCAGAATTAAATAAAATTAAAAAAAGAAAATCAAATAGACATGGAAAATATTTTTTAAAAAAGAAATTATATACCCAAGCAAATGTCCTTTTAAATATGTTGTTATAATAAAAAAAAATATCAACAATATAAGGCTTCAGATAATTGTCTAAATTAAGAAGTCCTTTATAAACATGAAGGAAATAGTAAAATGAGTTGTTTCAAGAGATATGAGAATGATGATCACATGACATTATAAAGTATTGTGTAGTGTAAAAAAACCAAATGCCAAAGAAATTCAAAAGAAAGAATATCCATAAAAGCTCTGTTCTAAATTCTAGACAACATCAGCAGGTAGAGGAGGAAGAAGACAATGTAACTACTCATACCTTCCACTCCCTCTTTGTCCTGCCAGGTTGTGGGAAATAAGATAGAACATGACTAGAGAATGGTACATAAAATGATCAAGTGTTTCTTTCAAGAAATGCACTTAGGACTTCCCTGGTGGTGCAGTGGTTGAGAGTCCGCCTGCCGATGCAGGGGACACGGGTTCATGACCCGCTCCGGGAAGATCCCACGTGCCGCGGAGCGGCTGGGCCCGTGAGCCATGGCCGCTGAGCCCGCGCGTCCGGAGCCTGTGCTCCGCAACGGGAGAGGCCACAGCGGTGAGAGGGCTGCTTACCACACACACACAACAAAATGCTCTTAATATGGTTGTGATCTTTGGCCTGAAGAAATATCTGAAAAGGTTAACATTTATGAAAGTCTGCATGGAAATAAATGGGAGAAACATTTTGAGAAGAGTTTAGGAAGCGTTGCTTTAAATCTGAAATAGACTGAAAATTGTGACATTTGAGTCACTACACATAAAAAATCCTTGGCATTTGTGGATTCCTATTTGTGGTTTAAATATACGTGATACATAAAATTTCTCCCTAAGCAAGGTGACGACAGTAATCGCTTGCTATTGTCATCTTGTGGCATTCAAAACATACTGCACCAGGCTGACACTAAATTGCAGGTTGGATTTAAAATAACACATATATTGGTCCCCTGCTGTTTTGGCTCATCTCGACTTCTGATGCTGCGGCGTTGTGTAATAAACACACTTACAGAGGACACTTCTCTAGCTGTTTCTGTTTTCCAAGCTAGGTATCTCTTGTCACCCTGGGCCTCTTAATGACCCCTGAAACCAACTTCCTCAGGGGCAGCAAACTATTCTTTTCAGTTCTTCCCAGAGGACAAGTTTATTTTTGCAACTATAGCAACCACTGCTAAATGCTTTTTCTCTGGCTTTTTAAGCTTATTATTGTGTGTCTCTTTGCAAAGATGCTGTGTCCATAATAAATCTTTATTATAAAGCATGGACTTGGTTGTTCTCCATTTATTTGTGTGTGTATCTGTAACCTCTCCTGGGAAATGCAGGCACAACTTGGGCAAATAACAGTAGTCAGTTGCTCTTCGATGTTGAAACCCATGGTTCCAGCAGATGTCGCCATTCTCATTATTAAACAAAATTTGAACCTAAGGGTCCTTCCAGGTGGATAGAAACCACCTTAGCTCTTATGAAGGAAATATCTCAAAAGAGAAGTAAACACAGGTGATCAAGTAGAAATTTTCTTTTTTAATAATTGAAATTATAGAGACGGCTGGTTGGAAGACCTTTTAGGTAAGTTCTCATTTTAGGAAAGTTATTGGTAGCTTATTTCCAAAGTCTTAGTTTACTTGTCTATAAAGAAGAGTTACCAATTCATAACACTTGAAGTTGCTACGAGTGTTACATAGTAACACATGCCATGAGCCCCGGCACGCATGGCATGCGGTACGCCTTTGACAAATAATTTTGCTGTGCTTCAAAAAGAGGATTTGCGTGGCAAAGCCAAAGTATCAGGAACTCAATCCCTAAGTATTCAGCAGTGTAAGCGATACAGTCTCAACAAAATGATAGTTCCTTAATATTTTACTAGAAAATCTTTTATGATCCCATTGAAATCTACATTTTCAGTGCCTCTCTCAAAGAACTTTTTGAAATTTCCAAACTTATGACTCGAAGTTCAGCCGTCCTCTCCCTTGGTTACTATCACAGTATCTTCTCTTCCCTGTCTGTTCCCGGTAACCACAAGGTAATTCTCAAAGGGACTTAAACAACCAGTTTTGTAATTTTGATACATTAAGAAAGTAATATGTGATGTGTATTCCTCTCCTTTCCTTCATTTATTTCTTCATGTGTTTCTCAGTGAACAATACTTATTTTTAAGTCTGAATATGTGGTCTTATTTTCCACAACAAAGGTTAAGTATGCCAGAGGTATGAGTGATTGGTATCTTACTTTCAGGTCCATCTCGTATCTCCCCTTCACTGCCTGAGGCTGACCTGGTTGGCCTTTGGCTTCATTTCTGAGCTGCTTTAGTGCAGAAAGACTTGTGAATTCACATAAGGATCACAAACTGAGCTTGTTTAGTCTCTGCATAACCTTCTCCCCAGCTCTTACATCTCTATATAGTTCTCCTTATAAAATGGACGTCTCCCTCTTGTCCCTAGCCTAGATCACTCTAGGGGACATTCCCAGTCCAAAGATCAGGTCAGATCAGGCCCTGACTGGGTTCCATTGATGTTAAACCTTCATAGAGCCAGGTCTGTAAATGTGCAACTGGCATGGCAGGGATGGCTCAAAATTATGGTTTTCTATCCATGATTCTGAGAGCCACAATATTCTGAAACATATAAGAGAGAACTGGAAAACTTCAACCCTGAATAGATGAAATCATATTATCTGTGGGCAGGTGAGAGTTACAAAAGAAAGATAACCAGGAGACCTTCCTACAAAAGCCCTCAAGAAATGCCAAACACCCATTTAGAGGAATAAGACCTCAAGGTATGATTACTGTTTTCTGAGCCCTTTGTGGGGTCCATCTTAGAAATACCAGAAACACTTAAAATACACAGGGTACTCACATAAAAGCCCTGAACTCCAGAAAACTCTGCCTGGCCCACATAAAGGAGATTCAGGATCACTTCCCCAAAGCACTATATTTTATTGAAATTAACTCTTCCACTCTCTGAATTTTAACACTTGAGTAACTGAACATGTATCAAAATGGAGACCGTTCCTCTGAGTGATTTTAGAATACTAAAGTCAGAGGATTGAGAAATTATTTTTATTTGAAAGAAAAACATCAGGAAATATATATTTCCTCCAAAAACAGCTTGAACTACACCAATTCAAATAACTTTCTGAATTTTAATTGAAGTGGAAATGGTGTTCAGACGTTCAAAGTGGAACAATTGTCTGTTGAAGAGCTTTCCTCTAAATGAATTTGACAATTGATGTATACCTGAATTAACATTATTATGTAGCATATTATATAACAGATACAGATTTACATATGTATAATTATTAATAAAATTAATGGTTTCTCCCTCTGTCCAGTGAAATGGCCTAAGGGTAATGGCATCTCAGAAGGGACCAGCCTAATACGTAAATTAAAGCCCAGATTATAATTTCTAAAATTAATTTTCCATGAAAAGGAAGCAGGATTTTTGGAAAGATAATCGATTCCACATCTGGGGAATGAAGGTGTAAAAGAATGTAGAACTTCTTTATCAGAAGCCAAGGTTTCATTCAAGGGTTAGTGAAATCAGATCAAAAGAGAAGAGGAACCAAATTATAGAGGTTTGCTTGTGACAAGATGAGCATCAAAAACAGAATAATGACTGCCGTTAACTGAAATACATTAAATCTATTAAAGTCCTGAGTCCATGATTCACAAAAAGATAAATATCAATTAAATACACCTTCTTGAAGAAGGTCAAGAGATCAGGATATATTCCTACTGGATCTTATTAGTTATTGTTGACACATTGATCATATTGTTGAATGATACACAATCTAGTAAGCATTAAATATATCACCTAAAAGACATTTTTTGACTCAAGGAAATGGCCTTATAAGTGAGACATGCAGTCAGATTGAAGACATATGACAACTATGATCAATCTATCATTTTTAAAATCAGTCAGATTTGTATGCTTTTAAGAATATGAATGAGTCGAACATTGCATTAATGTTTAAAAGTCCTTAAAATTCAGAGGAAAAGATATTTACAGTTCTAAGTGTTCTAATCAGCTACTTATCCTGGGTGGAGCTGCAGACCTCTATGAGCAGACAGAATTACGTGAGTCAATCCTCTGTTGAACTTATGAAGGAATTATAATAACTAAAAAGGTTTAAAGTGTTTCTTCAGATCGACAAGAATCTAAATTTATTCCTCTGGGCAAATTCTCTAGAAGTGAATAACCTAATTAACTAGACTATTAACTGACTTCCATAATTGGGTTAGCCCCTCTCAACCTTAGGGAGATTTAGTAAATATAGGTATTTTTGTGAAAGTTAAAATAGAGCATTGATATTTTTGCATTTCTAAGAGAATCTGACCTATTATGATAGCTTGGAATCTAATCTGAGATATGCAGTCAAGGAGTTTATTTAGATGAAACCTTACATTTTATATTCAGGATTAAAACATCTAAGAGAACCTTAGGTCAACTGTCTTCATAAATAAATTTTACTCACAGGGTGTGAGAATTCCCAATGTTCCACAACCACCTACAAAATGAAAGCCAAATGGTATGCCAGTGAAGTTAGTGCCTTTTTATGAAGTAGAGCATTTTGCAAATTGTTTGATATTTGTGTTTCCTTTTTGTAAAATGCCTGGTTGTGTGTTTTGCTCATTCTGTGCTTTGTATTTTTTCTTATTGATTTTTTTAACTAAACCGTTTTTAGTTATCTATGTTGCACGTAACATTTCCAACTCTGTTGCTTGTCTTTTCACTTTTTCTATAGTGTCTTTCAACAACTGTATCAACACTTTCCTTTTGACTAACAATTTTAAGAAATCCTTTGAGTCAAATACGTTCTTATATTTTCTTCTAAAGGTTTTAATACATTGCTTGTCCCTTTGCCTTCTTTCAGGCTGGAATGAATTTTTGTTAATGGTATAAGATGTGGATCCAAATGAATTGTTTTGTCTTTATGCATATGAAATCGTCTCAGCATAATATGTTCTATCATAGTTTTCTTCAATGTTCTCTCTGTCACATGCCCTTTGCATTTATGCTGAGTCTGTTTCTGGGCTGTCTATTCTATTCCATTGATCAATTGTCCCTGTGCTGATACCATATCATCCTCATATGGCTTTAAGTCTTTATATCCAGCAGAATAAATTCTCTCACCTTATTCTTTTCCTGTATGAACATCTTGGATATACTTGAAGGTTTGCTCTTCTATACAAATTTTTAAATCAGCATGTCAAGATCCTTATAAAACACTTAGGATTTTCAGTGAAATGTCATTGAATGATAGGTAATCTGGGGATAACAGATACCTGTGTGATGTTGCATTTTCTATCCATCAAAGTGTTTTATCTTTCCATTTATTGGTGTCTTGTTTAGATTACTTAAATAATGTTTATAATTTTACCCATATGGCTATCATACCTCAGTCTTATTTAAAAAGGCACCATTTTTTATTATTATAAGTGATATGTTTTTAAAATGTATGTTTTCTCTTTATTGCTATTTTAAAAAAATACAATTAATTTTTGCATAATGATCTTAACCTAGACATTTTGCTGAACCTTGACTAGTGCTAATAATTTGCATGAAATCTTTAAAAAATTTTCAATATACATAGTTTTATCTAGGATTAATAACTGTTTCCTTTTCTTCCCATCCTTTTGCTATCTCCTTTTCTTCTTTATTTTAATAGGACTTTATTTAGCCAGGACTTTCAGTGCAATGTCCAATAGGTGTGATAATAATAAACTTTTAATCTGGTTCCTGATATTAAAGGAAATTCTTCTATTTTTTTTTACCCTTATAATGTTGAGTGTAAGTTATTGACCCTTGTTATGTATCTGGTACTTCCCAACCTTTTGAGCATGATTAGCACCCACAGAAAATACAGTTTTCAGCATGCAATGATGGAAATGGATGAGGCTTCTCAAGGCAGGAGACAACAGACCAGGTTGTTCTGCTGACTCAGAACACACCAGCTGCACCTAAGGCTGAGGAGATAACATGGTAGCACAGCTGCAACATATTCTTCATTTGCAGGTTAAAGCTTTATCTTGATCTGAGGAATGTATTGGGTTGGCAAAAAGGTTCGTTCGTTTTTTCCGTAAGATGGCTCTAGTAGCACTTAGTTGTCTTTAACTTCATTCGAAAAAATTTTGTTAGATTGTATGTGACAGCTGTCATATCAGTGTGCATTTCAAAAAAGACATCAAAATTGGTGAGTTTTTGTGTAGCCATTTTAATACTGAAGATCGAAGGAAAAAAGCAACACTTTTGCGCCTATTGTGCTTTATTATTTCAAGAAAGGTAAAAACACAACTGAAATGCAAAAAAAGATTTGTGCAGTGTATGGAGAAGGTGCTGTGACTGATCGAACGTGTCAGAAGTGGTTTGTGAAGTTTTACGCTGGAGATTTCTCCCTGGATTATGCTCCATGGTCGGGTAGACCAGTTGAAGTTGATAGCGATCAAATCTAGACATTAATTGAGAACAATCAGTGTTATCCCACGTGGGAGAGAGCCGACATACTCAAAATAGTCCAATCAAGTGTTGGAAATCACTGCACCAGCTTGGTTACATGAATCGCTTTGATCTTTGGGTTCTACATAAGTGAAGACAACATTCTTGTCCGTATTTCCTCATGCGATTCCCTACTGAAATGTAATGAAAAGGTTCCGTTTTTAAAACAAATTGTGGCGGGCAATGAAAGGTGGATACTGTTCAATAATATGAAATGGAAGAGGTCGTGGGACAAGCAAAATGAAACACCACCAACCACTCCAAAGGCCAGTCTTCATCCAAAGAAGGTGATGTTGTGTATTTGGTAGGATTGGAAGGGAGTCCTCTATTACGAGCTCCTTCTGGAAAACCAAACGATTAATTCCAACAAGTACTACTCCCAATTAGACCAAATGAAAGCAGCACTTAACAAGAAGCATCCAGAATTAGTCAACAGAAAACGCATAATCTTCCATCAGGATAACGCAAGACCGCATGTTTCTTTAATGACCAGGTAAAAACCGTCAAGTCTTGGCTGGGAAGTTCTGATTCATCTGCCATATTCATCAGACATTGCACCTTTGGATTTCCACTTACTTAGGTCTTTACAAAATTCTCTTAATGGAAAAAATTTCTATTCCCTGGAAAACTGTAAAAGGCACCTTGAACAGTTCTTTGTTCAAAAAGATAAAAAGTTTTGGGAAGATGGAATTATGAAGTTGCCTGAAAAATGGCAGAAGGTAGTGGAAGAAAAGGGTGAATATGTTGTTCAATACTTCTTGGTGAAAATGAAAAACGTGTCTTTTATTTTTACTTAAAAACTCAAGGCACTTTTTGGCTAACCCAATAACTAGGAGGACCAAACTGGCCCAGTATTTTTATTTCTTTTGTTCAGTCCTTGGGTACCATTAGCAGCAGTGGTTTCAGTTGCTGGGTATACAAAGGCAAATCAAGAATAAATATCACACCTGCATATTCCATTCGAGTCCTCTTGGAAGAATAGGAAAAGAGTCAGTGTAATCTGCTATGTGCTGAACCTTCTCCCCTAGGAATATTTCTCAGAAATAGCTGCAAATGTTGCTTTTCCTATTGGAAAGCAGCATAACTTTATGAACTATTTGAACTTCAGCAGAGCCCAGTGGTATATGTTGCCATTCAGCCCATCACTGCATGGCTTGAGTTCCACTACGTCTACTCCTTTCCTGGGCCCACTTTGCCACTTCACGTGATAGAACTAGAGCATCAACTTTATTTCAGTCACATTCAGAAACTAGAAGGAATTCTTTGGTGAGCAAGAGCTCTACTTTGATTTGCACTCAGGATTGCCATAGTGATTTCTGAAGAATGGTACGTGACACAGGGGCCCCTTTATCATTCAGTTATCTATGTCCACTTACCAGACCAAACTGCAAGTCCATAAGCAACCACTCAAGATTCAATAAGCACGTAATTGTGGGGGTTTTACTTGTGTCCAGTTCTCTTACTGCCAGGAATAGGGACTGTAGCTCAGCCCACCGGGCTGCTGACTTGCTTTTGCCTTCTTCTGTGAAGGGTTTGTGATTTGCTGGACACAGGACAGCTACTTTCCTCATGGAGCCATGGCTCTCCATTCCAGAACTGCCACCTGTGAATCAGGCCAAGTCCCTCATATCCTTGGGAAATTGTTGGAATGATGAGCCCCATCAGTAAGAGCAGCAGACAAGTCTTCAGATGGCCTTTCCGGAGGTCCTAGTGGAAAACAGGCTACTTGCTCATGAATAAGTTATGAATAGGTTGAGTCCCACTGTGTATCATGGCTGTAATATCGCTTCCATTTTATGAAGGAATTCAACATTTCCCTTCTTGTTGGGATGCTTTTTTGATACTACTCATGACATGGGGGTAATTCATAAGTCGATATAATTTTATGTTCTTCAGTTAATGGGGTCTGTCATAGTAAACACCCAGTAACTAGCTAGTAACTATCTTTAAAAGAAATACACCACAGTATATCTGAGCAGTATAAGATAATTTTCTAGTTGACCATGATTATGGGCTTTTGCCAAGAAGACTTGAGTCTGCATGAAGGCAGGTGGCTGACACTTTGAGTATCATTTCTGCATTGGTGTATTAGTCAGCACAGGCTGCTTTTAACAAAATATCATAGACTGGGTGGGTTAAACAACAGACATTTATTTCACAGGTCTCGAGGCTGGGAAGTCTGAGATGAGGGTGCCAGCATGGTCAGTTTCTGATGAAAGCTCTCTTCCTGGCAGGCAAGCAGCTTCCTCATATGGGGGAAAGAGAGCTCTCCTGTCTCTTCCTCTAAGAACATTAATCCCAGCATGGGGGCCCCACCCACCTCATGACCTCATCTAAACCTAGTTATCTCCCAAAGACCCCATGTCCAAATACCATCACATTAGGAGTTAGGGCTTCAACATATGAATTTGCAGGGGGGCACAAACATTCAGTTTATAACATTATGTCTCTGGATCCCCCAAATTCATGTCCTTCTTGCATGCAAAATACATTCACCCATCCCAACAGCCCCCAAAATCCTAACTCTTTCCAGCATCAACTCTAAATAAGTCCAAAGTCTCATCTAAATTAGACGTGGTGAGATGTGAGGTATGATTCATCTTGAGGTAAATTCCTCTCCAGATGAGAACCTGTGAAACCAGCTACTTCAGTCAGTTCAGGCTGCTGTAACAAAATACCACGAACTGGGTGGCTTAAACAACAAAGGTTTACAATTCTGGAGGCTGGAAACCCAACATTGGAGAGCAGCATGGTTGAGCTTTGGTATGGCCCTCCTCCTGGCTTGCAGGTGGCTGTCTTCTCTCTGAATCCTCCCGTGGTGGAGAGAGAGAGCACGAGTTCTGGTCTCTTCCTGGTCTTTTAAGGACACTAACGCCATCACGTGCCCGCTGTGATCTCATTTAAACCTAACTGCCTCACAAACACCCACCTCAAAATACCATCAGATTGGGCATTAACACTCCAACATATGAATTTAAAGCTCCAACACAATTCAGTCCATTACGGTCCACACAGGATAGTCTGAGCTACAGACTCTGCAGTTTCAAGAAGGCTTGTGTTGTTCAAGCTGCTAACCAAAAATGACCTTTTCCCAGGTGATGTAAGTTAATTAGGTCCAATAGTGTCTTTAAGTGGGGGATATGATTTCTCCAAAAGCAAGTAGGCCTATTAGGCACTAGGCCTCTTGTCTAGTCTAATAAAAGAGGTTGGAGAACAAGAACATTTTATTCCTAGTGGTCTGCAGTGTATCACAGGGCACTCCAGCCCATATAATCCTCCTGAAGTTTACAGTCTATGTAAGGTTCTAGATTTTTTTCGGGGTTCATACACCATCTTCCATCAGTCATATGATCATAGTAAAGTTGCTTTCAGGTTGATTCTCTGTTTCAGAAATAATCATAATGTCATCTCTATTGAGCACCAGAACACGGTAATCTAGTTGTATTACACTAGATCTGCCTCACTATCCTTGTGACAGTACTTAAGGGAGTTCAAATATCCTTGAGTCAAATGTACATTGGAAAAAGTTCCACATGAATGCACACTGTTGATGACACTCCCTAGCAACCGATATTGAAAAAAGGCATTAGCCAAGTCAGCTATGGAAAACTGGTCATCTTTAGTTTGTTGAGTAATGTGTAGCAGTTGAACAGTCTGGACCATACTGGGGACTGCAGAAGCTATTAGCGCTGCTGCTTACTGGAGTCTCCTGTAGCCCTGGGTCAGCCTGCATGATCCATCATCTTCCTCACGGGCAACATCAGGTTACCGTGGAGTGAGGGTGTGGATCAACACACCTGTCCTTAATTAGGACGGTAATGTTTTGTGGCTGTAGGCACATGACAGTGGTTCAAATTAACCACTTCAAAACTCTAAAGGTTCCTATTATTCAAATCCAGTTACTACCGGATTTAGGGCAGATCTACGAGTTGTTTATCTTCCTTGTTCTACTCAGTACAGGGAAGGATTTTTAGTCAATGACTACATAGATGGCAATGATACATTCAGGTGAGGAAGTTACCCCCACAGCAGAATTTTGAAAATCACTTATTCCAACTTTTAATGACTTTCATTTTTATTCTTCTTATAGTAGCATCTCTCTATTCCCCTAAATTAATTCTATCACCTCCCCAAGGGGCTCACGAGCAGGCCAAGGCAGTGCTCCTGTATCCAGCTGACCTAAAAGAGTTTCTTCTCCATCGGCAGGCCATCTCACCCACACATTTGTAAAAGGCCTTGGTTCTTGCACAGGAATTGGTCAGGAAAGCCCATCCTTCCTGTCATGCTCTTCCTCTATTCCTGCCTGTGGTTGGCAGTATTCTAAAGATGTCCTATCAAGATTCACATACTCTGTTGATTCAGTTGAAAACTAATCTAGGCACTTCCCTGAAGCGACTTTAAAGATGGATTAAGGTTACTAATCAGGTGAATTTACAATGGGGAGAGCATCCTGGATTATCTAGGTGGACCCAGTGTAGCCACATGAGCCCTTGAAAACTGAAGAGGAAGGGCAGAATCCAGAGAGTTGGAGCAGAAGGGAAAGTCAGAGAGATCTGAAGCATGAGGACTGGATCGACTGCTGCTGGCTTTGAAGGGGACCACAATCAGGGAATGTAGGTGGTCTTCAGAAGCCGAGAAGAACTCCTAGCCACCAGCCAGCAAGGAAGCGGGCTGCAGTTCCACACCCACATGGAAGTGGATTCTACCAGCAACTGGAATGAGCATATAAGTTCTTTTCCAGCGCCTTCTGACACCTTGACTTTGGCTTTGTGGGACCTGGAGCAAGGAAACTAGCTGAGCTTACTAGGCTTCTAATCTATAGAACCATGAGATAGCAGAGTCTAGTGTTTCAAGAAGTAGTAATAGAAAACCCATACCTTGCCTTAGTAGTAAATGTGTGCATTTTGGAAACTCAATGCTGTAGGCTCATGAGAACCTTTCTCTATCTGAATTTCCCCTAATTTTGGACAAGACAAGCATTTCTGCTTTGATATTTTTATATCTTGGGAAGTTCAAGGAGAGACAGTTGTGTTTCCTTGGCTTCATATAAAATTCTATCCAATTTCCTTTTTTTTTTTTGCGATACGCGGGCCTCTCACTGTCGTGGCCTCTCCCGTTGTGGAGCACAGGCTCCAGATGCGCAGGCCCAGCGGCCATGGCTCACGGGTCCAGCCGCTCCGTGGCACGTGGGATCCTCCTGGACCGGGGCATGAACCCGTGTCCCCTGCATCGGCAGGCGGACTCTCAACCACTGCGCCACCAGGGAAGCCCCAATTTCCTCCTTCTTAATGCCATTTTAAATTAACCATCTAAAGACTTCTACACCATTAGGTCATGAATTCTTGCCCTTTACTTGTTTTGATTACTTTTTTCAGTAAAACCCTAACATTTGTATTATCTTGAAGTCTTACGGGAGGAAGCTGGGATTAAAGATCCCACGCTGCCTCTTTTACATCCTCTGAGGTCTCAAGAACAAAATCACATATGGTGTCGATGGTGGTGGGACGCCTTGTATCATAACCTGGGTGAGGGGCATCAAATAGTGAGTTTGTTTCACTGTCACAGAGCCAGTCCAGCACTGCCTGCATCAGCAGCATTTCTGCAGCTTCAGTAGATACTGACATTTCAATGACAAGGGAAGGACAGAGCAGTTACTCTTCTCTTCTATTCATTCTAGGAATGAATAGCTCCTGTCCTAATCCACTCTCGTCAGCAATGATTTTTCCTAGAACTATCTCCACAAAGATAGCAGCCAAGAGGATCAGGGATGAATGCAAACATCCCCCTCTACTCAACAGTGTTCCAAGCCAGAGACACTGCAACTTGATCTAAAATTCTCAGGAGCCATTTTAACAAGGGTCATCAGGACAGTGCTTGTAACAATTTACAAAATGCCTCCACTTTGTTACTTATTAATCCCTTACTCCACTGGCTTCCTGCCCTCCATGATCTACTGGCCCTGCCTGGATTACCTTCTTGGCTGTAGTGGGTCTCCCAGGCTAAACTGACCCATCAGAAGTTATATTGCCCAGGTTCCTGTGGTTGGAGCTCCACTTGCTAGCCAAAGAGGATGAAACTCAACCCAAGGATACTCTGAACCTTTACTTTTGCTAACGTTAAAAGCTTCAACTGGAACGGATTTAGCCAACCTGCCATCAGTTTGCTCTTGTCTTCTAATTTTGCTCGCTCTTGGCATTTAGGTTCTATCATTTCTAGATTGCAATGGAAAGTCTTATAATCAGTAACTGAGTTCAAAGCCTGTGCGACTTCAAACCAAGTGTGGAAACCACCTCTGCACCAGTAGTTCATTTTCATCCCCTTTCTCAGAATCATCCTTTTTCTTTCTAAATAATGCCTAAGCCACACTTTCAGCAAAAAGTAAGTCAGAAGTCTACTAAGCAATCCCACATCTAATGCCAACTGTACCAAAAGAGTGTTTGACTGCTAAAGAAGACTGCTTGGGACCCCAAAATAACAATGCTTATAAATTTATACTCTACTATAGGAAAAGGATACAATATAACTATAGTGTTGAAATAAAGGTTCAGATCACTGCCAAAGACTATCTTATAGCGAGGGGTCTGGGAAGGCTTGGTACAAGTTTCTATCTTCTATAAGGGTCATGGTTGTAAGCACTTTCTTTCTTGGATCAGAAAGATCTACACGTGCATAGAATGCCTTGGAACTAGGGAGCCCAAAATGGAATATCACCGGGTTATAAAATATTTTGCTGGTCATATACACATATCCTTGCTAAGCATCGGCAGGCGGACTCTCAACCACTGCGCCACCAGGGAAGCCCCAATTTCCTCCTTCTTAATGCCATTTTAAATTAACCATCTAAAGACTTCTACACCATTAGGTCATGAATTCTTGCCCTTTACTTGTTTTGATTACTTTTTTCAGTAAAACCCTAACATTTGTATTATCTTGAAGTCTTACGGGAGGAAGCTGGGATTAAAGATCCCACGCTGCCTCTTTTACATCCTCTGAGGTCTCAAGAACAAAATCACATATGGTGTCGATGGTGGTGGGACGCCTTGTATCATAACCTGGGTGAGGGGCATCAAATAGTGAGTTTGTTTCACTGTCACAGAGCCAGTCCAGCACTGCCTGCATCAGCAGCATTTCTGCAGCTTCAGTAGATACTGACATTTCAATGACAAGGGAAGGACAGAGCAGTTACTCTTCTCTTCTATTCATTCTAGGAATGAATAGCTCCTGTCCTAATCCACTCTCGTCAGCAATGATTTTTCCTAGAACTATCTCCACAAAGATAGCAGCCAAGAGGATCAGGGATGAATGCAAACATCCCCCTCTACTCAACAGTGTTCCAAGCCAGAGACACTGCAACTTGATCTAAAATTCTCAGGAGCCATTTTAACAAGGGTCATCAGGACAGTGCTTGTAACAATTTACAAAATGCCTCCACTTTGTTACTTATTAATCCCTTACTCCACTGGCTTCCTGCCCTCCATGATCTACTGGCCCTGCCTGGATTACCTTCTTGGCTGTAGTGGGTCTCCCAGGCTAAACTGACCCATCAGAAGTTATATTGCCCAGGTTCCTGTGGTTGGAGCTCCACTTGCTAGCCAAAGAGGATGAAACTCAACCCAAGGATACTCTGAACCTTTACTTTTGCTAACGTTAAAAGCTTCAACTGGAACGGATTTAGCCAACCTGCCATCAGTTTGCTCTTGTCTTCTAATTTTGCTCGCTCTTGGCATTTAGGTTCTATCATTTCTAGATTGCAATGGAAAGTCTTATAATCAGTAACTGAGTTCAAAGCCTGTGCGACTTCAAACCAAGTGTGGAAACCACCTCTGCACCAGTAGTTCATTTTCATCCCCTTTCTCAGAATCATCCTTTTTCTTTCTAAATAATGCCTAAGCCACACTTTCAGCAAAAAGTAAGTCAGAAGTCTACTAAGCAATCCCACATCTAATGCCAACTGTACCAAAAGAGTGTTTGACTGCTAAAGAAGACTGCTTGGGACCCCAAAATAACAATGCTTATAAATTTATACTCTACTATAGGAAAAGGATACAATATAACTATAGTGTTGAAATAAAGGTTCAGATCACTGCCAAAGACTATCTTATAGCGAGGGGTCTGGGAAGGCTTGGTACAAGTTTCTATCTTCTATAAGGGTCATGGTTGTAAGCACTTTCTTTCTTGGATCAGAAAGATCTACACGTGCATAGAATGCCTTGGAACTAGGGAGCCCAAAATGGAATATCACCGGGTTATAAAATATTTTGCTGGTCATATACACATATCCTTGCTACAAAATCAGCCTTAACAGTAGAAGTTTCCAGGGGGGGAGATGAAAATCATCAATCTCATTCTTGCCAATAAACAACGCTGACAGGCTCATAAGAACCACCCTAAAACTCCTCCAAACCATGGTTACAAAAGCGACATTACTAATCAGCATGTTTCACGTGTTGGAACCAGAGGTTAGTGTCATGCAGGAACTTTAGCAACATAGTCCAGACAGATTCCAGGTCTGCCAGAAATTAACCTGCACAGCACATCATGTTGAAGAATGGTCCTATTCCTAATTTTCTATTATGATTGGGGAGTTGATAGATATCAAATTCTTTCACTGCATTTAATCATTTAAATGACTACATATTTTTCATCTTTTATCTGTTACTATGCAAAATTTACACTAATTTTTCCCCCTAATGTTAACCCACGTTTGTTTTTCTGGTGCTTTGCTAGATCTGGTTTGATAATATTTTACTTGGAATTTTTTTCCATTTTTGTTCATGAATGAATTGACCTGTATAATTCCTTTCTCATTCCATGCCTCCTCCGGTTTTGTTACTAAATTTATACAAGCTTTACTGAACCAACTGGGGAGTGTTACCTATTTTTCTATTCTCTGGAAGAGTTTGTAACAGATTTTTTTTCCCATAAAAGTTGTATAGCATATATTTTTTTTAATTTCAAACTTCTGATTTGATTTCTTTAATGGCTATCCAATTACCGTCTTTTTAGTTTTAGAATCTATCTTGGTATGTTGAATTTTTATAACTTTCCGATTTTATTTTTTCATAGATATTGTGATAAAGTTGATCTTTTTAATCTCGCCTATCTATATTTATGCCTCTCTTTTGGTCCTAATGTTATTAATTAGTAATTAGTTTATTGAATAATCAATAATGACCAACATTTTCTCCTTCCCCTCCAAGAGACTGTTGTAGGCTGGAAACTTGCAGTGGGATAGAGGGTCTTGATTTACCTTCTCTCTTTTTGCCTTTCCAAGCTAGCTAACTGGGCCTTGACTCTTCAAGACTTGGTATGTAGGGAATAAGAATGGGATGAATGAAGGAGCTGTCTTACTTTAACTGGTCCAAGATTAAAATGACTTCCACTTCCCTGGGCCTGAAGTATGATTCAGCCTGTATCCTGGTGATTTCTGAATGCTTTAGATGTATTTTCATTTCTTCATCCTCTTTCATGTCTTCTCTATTTCTGGATTCACTATAACAAGAAATGTACCCATTTTATCGATTGCTTCAAAAAACACACTTTAGGACTTCTTTGAGTCTCTCTACTGTATCTTTATTCCCTATCTCTCTAAATGAGTTAAGGCTTAAAGCATTTAGAACACAGCCTGACTATATACGTACCATAAGTGATAACTCTTATAACCCACTAGGAAATAAACTTCACTAGAGTCCACTTTGTTCAATTGCTATGTTCTCAGTCCATAGAACAGTTCCTAGCACAATAAAATAAAATGAATGTCTTTTATCTTTCGAGCCTTCTTTTTCTGTTGTTTCTCCCACTTTTCTGTTGTTTCTCCCACTTCTTAAAGAGAATATTTATTTCACTAATTTTCATTCTAAAATAAAAGAACATTTACGTCTATAAATTTCTCTAAATGTACAAATTTTCCTGCATCCTACAATTTTAATAAGCATATTTTCCTTTCTTGTTTAGTTCTAAGTATATTTTAGTTCCTATCATTTTCGAACATGTTATTTGTGTTTTTAAATTTCTAGATTTGGGTACTATTTTCTTTTGTTATAGATTTATAAACGAATTGTGTTGTGGTCAAAGAATATATTAGTAATAACAATTTTTTTTCAATCTGTTGAAACTTATTTTATGATACACTAGGTATATGATTTTCTCTTACTTTTTCCATGTGTATACATTCCCTGCTTGTTGAATGTAGAGTTCTATAAATGTCTACTTTGTTTTCAAACTTTTGGTCTCAGGACCTCTATATATTCTTAAAAATATACCGAGGACTCCAAAGACCTTTTTTTAAAAAATGTGGGTTGTATCTAACAGTATTTCCCATATTAGAAGTTAAAACTGAGACAGTTAAAAATAAAACTTTTTAAAATTGTCATTTAAAATTAACAATAAAACCATTAAACAACATCAAGAAACAACTATAAAATGTAATTTTTTCTAGTTTTCCTCATATATGTTACACAAATCAATCTAAAAATTAATAGTATTTTCTGAATTTATTTTCCCTCAACACCACTAAATGAGATCTACAGACCAGAATCAACAGCATCACCCAGGAACTTGTGAGAAATACAAATTCGGAACTACTGACTCAGATTCTGTAAGGAGTGGTTGGAAACTGTGTTTGATCAGGCTCTCCAGGTAACTGATGCTTAGTACATACGAGAAGCATTGCTTTAATGCTGTACAATGATCTTTCCATTTAAAAAAATAGTATTATTCTTATTTTTAAACTTTTATTGTTAGAGTCTATATACAGAAGAGTACATGAACCATAAGGGCAGACCTCAATGCATTTTCACAAAGTAAACACATCTGTGTAACAGCACTCAGATCAAGAAACATTAGCTGTACCCCTGACTTTTAATACTCGATTAATTTGCTGTTTTTTGAGCTTTAAGCTCAAATCATATCATGTAGTGAGTACCTTTCTTTGGTTTCTCACTTTTGCTCAACATTTTGTTCATGAGATGCATCAATGGAGTTCCCTCCACAAAAGTTAATTCATTCTCTATTGCTACATAGCACATTGCTATAGTATCCATTCTGCTATTAGACATTTGAGTTGTTCAGTTTTTTACAATTACAAATAGACCTGCTATAGACATCCTTATACATGCCTTTTGGTTAGGATGTGTATGTATAACACACAAGGCATATATATGTAGTTCATTTGAAAGGGTTCCTAAAAACATGTCATATTTAAATACAGAACCTTCTAAATGTCAAGGAAACTCATCACCACTGGAGACACATAATCAGGAAAAACACACATTTTTAATTAAAAATGTATTCCATATTGTACTATGAACTTACTGAACACAAGTTTCAGCATTCGTAAATTTAGCCTGTTTTCTATGCAAAAACCTTTAAAAAGTTTGTTTTGTTTTGACCATTTTCAGGTCAAGGCTCTATTCTGATTATTTTCAAGTTGTCTAGGTCAGCAATGTGCAATGGAAGTATAATGCAAGCCACACATGTAGTTTAAAATTCTCTAGTAGTCTCGCTGAAAAATAAAAAGAAACACGTTAAATTAAGTTTCATACATTTTATGATCTCATACCTAAAATATTATAATTTCAACATAATCAAGATAATGAGAAACATTACATTCTTTTTTTACTGTCTTCAAAGTCCAGTGTACTTTTAGGTTTTTCCAGCCATACTTAAACATTTTCCAGTAACTGAATCAAGTAGCAATTTAAAATTTAGGTTTATCGAAATTAAATAAAACTAGTATTCAGTAACTGCATCACACTAGCCATATTTCAAGAGCTCAATAGCCACATGTGGCTCGTGGTTATGCTATTGGGAAGCACAGGCCTGGGTCAAGAGTGGTTTTCTTGTGCTCCACCTGCTAATTTAAGCTGTGATGAAAATTCTAAAAAAATATATTTCCTTTTACACACTGTGGAAGACAGAATTTTGAAACAGATGAGAATGAGAATTTTTTAGTCTAACTTCTTTTTGGGGGAATACCTTTGTACTTTCCTCTCAATTATGCTGTGAATCTAAAACTGCTTTTAAAAAAGTAAAGCCTTTTTTAAAGACAGTGCAACATAGGAGATTTTTGCTAAAATAGCAAACACGCTGATGGTAATAAGATTCAATCTAACTAACGAAGATTATTTTATACAAGGTGCAAGGGATGAGAACAGCAAGGCTGGTTCAGTAGGGAACTGTTGCGAGCGCTGCATAGTTAGTGGAGGATGGGACTAATGGGAGAGAAATTAGAGGAAACAACAGATAATGAAAGTACTAGCACATGGTATAGAGCTATGATTTTATTCTGTATCCCAGCAAGCAATGTTAAAGTTTAAAGTAATCTAATTTTATATTAAAGTTCTGAATTGTATTTCTGAAACATCCATTTAGGAAGTGACACACAGAGTACCTTAAGAGGGGAAACTAGAGGCTAGGAGCCCAGTTAGGAGGCTATTTCAATTATCCAAGCAAGAGAAGATGAGACCCTGACCTGGGGATAACGGAGATGAAGAAAATGAGGACAGATTGAAGAGATATTTAGGCAATAAAAGCAACACACAAGATGTGGTGAGCAGTTGAATATGTAAAATATTAAGTAGGGAAATACCTAGCATAACTTCCAGGGAAATTGGTCAAACATTTGTACCATTAGCCAAAATTGGATGACTGAAAAAGGAGACAAGCAAGAGAGAGGGAGAAAATTCCAGGGCAGAAAGAAATCCTGAGAGGTAATGTCCTGTTACAGAAAAAATTCCAGCTCTGGAGTCTGGGACTTTGTTTCAAATGGCAACTCCATCATTTTAAATTATTAACCAAATTAGCTTCTGAGCCCCTTGGTCCTCATTTACACTATTTCTTTGAGAACTTTCGTGAGGATTAAATATTTACATATGTTAAAGTTTTAGAATAAACTAGATGCTCAATTAAAAAATATACGTATTTGAATCTGCTGAATGCCTGCACTGGCTACTATGCTGTATGCATAAAAGGGATGAAACCTAGGGTTTGCGCTCAATCAGCTTATAACTTAATCTTCTAGTCATTAAGAATAGCAGTGTTTTATGAGCTTTCTGCCTGATGGAATTTTGAACCTACGGTGAATAGGCTGACATCATAATCCATTTCTGTTCTCATAACACACGTTCAATAATTGACTTAATCTAAATCCTCTGGTATTTCTCCTCCTATAAAAGTTTCATGTTGTCATATGTAGTTCCCGCAGCAGTCACTACCGTATAAAACTAGACCGCTTTTATAAATTACTTTTGTTACGCAGAAAAACAGATAGCAATATAAATATTTTATGGTAAGCATTTTACTTATTTCAAAAATCAGGAAACTGAAACAAATCATCAAAAAAAAAAAATATCCCATGATCAGCTTCATGTTTTCAGGCTTCAAGAGAAACACTTTTTTAAAGGGGACTCTTTGCAAAAACGCATTCATGGAGCAAAATGAGACAGTCCTCGCATTTTACAAACAGGGCCAAAGAAAATTCCAAATTCATTCTGGAGACATATGTAAGGTCACGCAGCACCCAGAGCCCTCCATCTTTCTACCCACTGCTAACACCCACCTCTTTTCACGAATTTGATTGCTAACTGCTCAAGAGCAGCAGGTGAAAGAGACGGCAGGATTCAGCCTCAAGCGTTGCCAGTCTCCCTCAACTTCCGCTCAAAGTCTAGCAGGCGTTTAACTTCCCGGAAACGCCCCCGACCCCCACGCACACCAACGCAACACTCCGCCCCCACAGGAAAGCGCCCCTACACTAGGTTCCCACGGTCCCCGAAACGGTCCCCGGATCAGAGGCTTTGAGGGTGCGACCGCGCAAGCGTCCCAGTTCCGCGCAGGTGCCGTAGTTCCGCGCATGCTCAGAGGCGGAGGTCGGAGGGGTCCTGGGAGGGTAGCGGAGGCCGGCCTGCCCCGCCCCCGCCGAGCTTCCCTTCCGCGCCCAGGCCGGCCGGCTTCCCTTTCCGGGAGCGCAGGCGGCGGCCGCCCGTGTCTTTTTCTCAGCTCAGCAGAGTCGGCTCTTGCAGCTCCTCTGCGGCGAGCATGGCAGCTCGGAGACGCGGGGCCGCCCTGCGGCTCTGTGCCACAGGTAAAGGCCGCGCGGGGTGATGCGGGCGGGCGCGGGTACCCTCCCCCGATGGGATCGGCTGCGGGGGCCTGGTAGGGTCTTGGCCCGGGGTGGGGAGGGGCCTGCGGGGCCACCGAGATGCCCTCCGGGTCCTGGGTCCCGAGACTGAGCGGACGTCTTAGGGTCCTTCCCCGGCGCAGCTTCGCTGGGCATCCGCGCCTTCCGTTTGCTTCCGTTCTCGGTGCGGCAGGAAGTTTCAGGAGCGCTGATTCCGTCGATGGGGGTCAAGGATGCTGCCTTACCAGCTGGTGGCCAAACCTGCTTTGCCTTTAGGTTGTGAGTCTTGTCACATCTGAAGAATCTTTACCCACGCGGGGGCCAAGAGAGGGAGGTTCAAGGACGGGTCCTGGTCGGGCCTCTGGGGGCTGTGCGATGTGAGAAGTGACCTGCCGGCGTGTTGGTCTTTCTCATTCTACGGCCGGCATCCGGTACCCTGGTTCTCACCTCAGTGTGTCCACTTACACAGCAGCCGTTTAGTTCCCTCTGCGTGCCAGGCACTGTTCTGTAATTAGTATTAGGAGCGTAGCTCAATTTTGTTTCTATCAATTTGGGGGCGGGGGGAACGGTATTTTGAATGGCGTTTGAACTTTATACTGAGAAGATAATTGTTACTAGAGAAAAAGAAATATAGAAGAACAATTTCCATCTACTCCAAAAAGATGGAATGGTAAAAAGGAAAAATAGGATGAAAATAAACATATATTTAAAGAGAAATTCGGTGTCTCAGGTTTACTAGCCTACATAGAACTTGCTGTCACCATACGGTCGTAAATATTTATTAAACAGGTGAACTACAGTACTTATACTTTTGCATCATTTGTGCCCTGGGATGGATGAATGATGAGTTTTTTGGTAGACTGTAAAAAACCAAAAACATTTTATAGGTGAATAAGCATATAAGCCAAAAGATAAATCAGCATTTATTATACTGTATACATTTTGTCTTTTTTTTTCAGTTTTTTTACTTGATATGGCTTTCTCTAAAGGATATGTGGAAGATTTAGATGAATCGTGAGTATATATTTTTTAAAATAGTATCTTCTTCCAACTGTGATGTTATCTGAATATTTGTATGAATAATATTTTTTTAAATAACACTTGTTTTATTGAGCACTTAATCTATACTACATAATTTGCTAATTCTGTATGGTGGTAGATGTCTTTTTTTAAGTATAGTTGATTTACAATATTATATTAGTTTCGAATGTACTACGAAGTGTGAATGTAATCTTTTAATAACAGAGACAGTAATGACCAATGCTGATGTAGCACCAGTTTTGTTCCAGGAGTTGCCCTAAGTGCTATATATGTATGAAATGGGATTGTGCTCAAGAGTTTTATGAACAGCTATAAGAATAAAAAATTGGCAAACTCTTCTATCTTACCCTTTTACCTGTACATTTGTTAAGTCTTTTGGCCTTAGTCACTACTGAGTGGGGGCTGGAATTTGGTAACCACACAGTAACACAGCATTAATCACAAGGCCTTGCTTATGGTAGGTGAGGAGTGCTGCTTCAGACCAAAATCCTGTGCGTGATTGATCTTTCAGGCCTGACCATAGGCGATTACAAGGCTTTTCCTGGCAGGCCTCCAGCGGGAAGCTGCCCTTCCCACACCAGAGTTGGGGCACAGCCAATGCACTGCAGTCTCTGGAGGGAGTTGTAGTCATAGACTCAGGCCCCCAGGGCAGCCGTGCTCATGTGCGTGTCTTCATTCTTAGCCCAGTTGCCTCTTGTGAAGGCCTCCTTGTTGGGGGCCTCATCTAAGGCATTTCTTAGGAAAACCTCCTCTGGGAAACTCCTTATTGAGGGGTGTGGCTGAGGCACTTTTCTGCACTTGGACTCAGTACCCTTCCACTCCTGTCCTTTCCCTTCTCCCTCCCTCTGCCCATGGGTCCTGAGAGAGGCAGGAGCCTTTGGTTTAGGGCTGCTCAACGGTGAGGTGAATTTCTCCAACTGTGCTGCATTCGCCTGCCGCCTCGCCTCTTCCAGTTCCACTCAGAAAAATGGAACACTGAGGAGCTGGCACCTGTTTTTTCTGCCTCTTGGCTTGCACTGTCGTAGTAAGTGAATAAAGTCTTGATTGTGACTTTCAGTTTGGCTTGTTGTCCTAATTAACCACTTGTACACGACAGAATTGGTACAGCAGCAGGGTGGTCAGTTGAGCACAGTCCTGCTCTGGAAGAGCGGAAAGCCCAGAGATCCCACGGGGCACTCAGCAGCCTTGCTAATGGGTATTGGGGCGCCCTAGTGGATTGCTTATGGGCACTTTGATTCTCAGGGAAACCGTTGTTAACACAGAGGTGATTTTGTTAAACTTCATGGTGCCTGGAAGGGTGTGTCGCTCTAGACCTGATCCTTAAGAACGCCCCAGCAGCCTGACTTTGCTTAAGGAGGAGGAAGAAGCAGGGATAGGCAGGTGCGGATGCCCAAGACCCTAACCTTCCTCGGCCGGGTGCTACGTGGACTAACGGTTTTGGCCCATCTGTAGCGAATTTCTAGTAACTGAAGAACACATGTGGCCCACCTTCACAGAGACTGAAGTGGTCCTGCAGGCCTCCTGGTGGTCTCCTGGGCCTGTGGGGAGGGATTAGGAACAGTGAGTAATGAGACTGTTAACTGTCAGAGTTCTAGGTTTGTCCTTTCTGTTCCTGTTTGTTACTGGACCCAGTTAAGCCTCCTCATGAAGTCAGGTCAGTCAGGCTGTGACACAATCCAAGCCTTAACTGACAAATTTCTGGACATGGAAAAAGCCACCATGAAGAGCACAAAGGTTGACCAGCACAGAGTAACAGTAAGTGGGAACTAGGTGCCCTCTCTGGGATGACCCATGCAAGAGCCTTTCCAGAAGCTCTGAGTGAGGTTGCTCAGTGATGGGGTCTCAAAGGAGGAGACTGATAGGCTCCTTACCAACGACCTCATGGCCAGGTACCAACCTGTGAGGGGTCTGATGGGCTTTTTCAAAGGTCAGCATGATGACAGCCCTGTGGCTATTAGAATTATATCCACCATCCTGCCTAGTAAGTCTGGAGACAAGTCAGAGAGTCCCAAAACCTTTACCCAGACCTTGACAGGGTGTTCGGTTGAGGCCTCTCTCTCCCCGGGGGCGGGGGCTGCCAAGGTCAGAGTTCATTGGGGAGGTGGAGGAGAACTGCACGTCTTAGGCCTTTTGGATATCAGTATACAGGTGAGTGTGATGCCTACAACCCCTGCTACCAGGAGGAGGAGGGTACACATAATGCCCTCAGGTTTTGGGTCTGTGATGACCAGTGCCAGCACGCTTGCCCAGGCCCGGTCCTGGCTGAGTGCTTTTGGGCCCCTACTCGTCAGCCTGCTACCTGGCACAGATGTGTTAGCTGTGTGCACTCCTGCTGGCCTTGGTCCCCAAGCCCCAGTGGGGATTGCTGCACTTCAGGCCATCTTCCTGCAACATTGGAAGACTGAACCTACCCGACCTTCAGCTCTCAGTGCCATTGTCTCCCCAGAATGGTGTTGGCTGCCTGGTGAGTAAAAGAAATAACTGAGCTGAAGGAAGCCAGAGTGCTCTGTGAGCCTTTTTCTATTCAGGAGCCCCCCATCCCCACCCCCCCGACCCCCTTCAGGCCTATTATAGATATATTATCGATATGTATACCAGATTACACTTACTCTAAAGCCTAAAGGATATTATTGCATTTAAGACCATTTTAGTGGGGCATATGGAAGACTGTAAACCTACCAAACTATTACCTGCTAGCAGTATTGTCTCTCAAAAACAGCATTAATTGCCTCAGGAATTCAAAAACAAACAAACAAAACTGCCCCCATTGCTGTGCTTAAGGAAGCCAAGGTTCATTATCTGAGCTTTGCAAAAGGCCTTGGGTACCTGGAGACTCAACATTGATGACAGGTGGCTCAGTGCCATGGTGGTACCTGACATCAGGAAGATGCTACTAGAGGGAGCTTGGTCTGTGGCATTAATGATGTCACGTGCCAGCATGTGTCTTCACTGGGCTGATAAGGATCAATTTCCTTCATTTGGAATGGATTCAACACACCTTTAATATCCTATGCTTATCTAAATTCCCTGCCTGTCTGCTCTCAGTAGGTAGGCCATGACCTGGAAAAACTTCTAGAGGGAGCACAGACCTTCCACTATATTGATACCAGCTCCTAGATTGCCCAGACATGGTCACTGTCCAACAAGGACTCGACACCATGATGACTCACAGGTGGCAACATGGCTGGGCTGTTAATACCGACAAAGTGTAACAAGTGAGATTCCTGGGGGGTGATCTGGGAAGCAGTACAACATCTCATTCTAGAGGAGATCATTACCAAACTCTTGGCCCTTTCTGACCCCCCAAATAAAAAAGGCTCAGGGATTGATGGGCTTATTGGGCTACTGATGTTGTCACATAACTCATGCAGGGATCTGGCACCCATCTATCAGGTACTAGAAAGGCCACTGCCTTTTAGTTGGGGACCAACCCACAGGTTACTCTAGAGGCTCTTAGGCTGGCCACCAGGCTTCCCTTCTCCTGGGTCTCACTGGTCCGCATCTGCCATTTGAGTTACACATCTCAGCAACCTCTCAGTTCACTGATGGGAGCCTGTGGCAGAAGGATGACATCACAAACCAGCACAGACCTGGTAAGCCCCCCAAGTTGGCTGAAAGATACATAGCTTTTGAGAGGCTATGTTGGCCCTTGGTGGATGAGTGTGGTAGTAGACTCACGAGCAGATATTCTAATCGTTGCTGAAGAACGATAGCTTTGGAATCTCATGAACTAGGAATGGCACCTCCAGGAGCTCAGCTGGAGTCTCACAATTCAGTGAAAAGGTCTCCCGAGTGTCCCTCCACCTCCCAGGAGTAACACCCAAGGAGCCACTGCCTCCTCTGGCCCAGGGGGGACCCAGACATAGAGACCTCCCATACCACCTGTGGGCCTGGTTCACTGATGGCTCCTCCTGGGATGGAACTGGGTGCAGCCCACTTCCAACCTGAAAGAGACCTGTCCTTCCCAAGCGTGGTAAAGGACCTTTGCACAATGGGCAGCTTCATGCAGTGTGGAAGACTGAGATCTGTCCTGCTGTTCCCCCCCCACCGCCCCCGCTCCTTGCTCCAGCCCTCGCATATAGGCCCTGCAGTATGTTCACCCACTCGCTGGGCTCTGGCAAATGGCTCGGCCATTGGTTGTGTGGCATATAAAGCAGACCCCCCTGTGAGGATGGGACATTGGGATGACGATCGGTTCTGCCCCTACTAAGTGTTTTGTTCCCTCCGTGGTTGCTCACCAGGAAGGGCCCTGTGCTGACAAAGGGAAACGACCAATAAGCATCCCGAGCTTGTCAGCTGAACACAGGGAACTGAATTGTTCTCCACCCCAGAGCAAGCAGATGTGCAGCTAATTGCCTCCTCCTGGACCCACAAGAGGATGGCCCTTGGAAATTCTGACACTGCTGTAGGTTGAGCTGGCATGCACAGACTGCCACTGCTGCGGGAAGACTGAACCAGCATGAAAAAGCTGTCCCGCTTGTCAGACCCTGGTCAAGGCTAAACATAACTACCCAGGAACACATTACTTCACGTTGGGCCAGGGCGTTCTCAGCAGATAGAACACGTTAGGCACCTCATCCCACCCATAGTATCCCCCGGATCCTGACTGCAGCTGACACTTTGTCTAGCCATCCGCACGCATCCACTGACTCGGGCCACACTCTCAGGCCCTATAGGAGGACATTTGTTTCCTATTCAGGTTCCCTGAGAGCACTGTATCTGGTAACAGCCCTGGATTTGCAGTCCAAGCTACACATCAGTGAGCTCAGTCATGGGGCATACAGTGGACTCTCCGTATCACCCCTAATCCACAGGGGTGTTGAGCATTTTAATGAACAGTTAAAGGACAGGTTTAATCAGCGGATGGGAGGGGACAAGATTACCACGGCCTGTATTACGCAGCTCAGGCAACCGGCCTGGGGGCTAAAGGCAGCAGTTCCCCAGTCCGGTACTTCTCATTAACCCTGCATGTGCGAACACGCTGTCTGCCCCTTCCCTTAATCATACGCCCTTCAATTACGACACTTTCCACTCCATGTGGGGCCCTGTAAGGGACTTCTGTACCCTTCGACTCCTTCCCAAAGACTCAAATTGGTGGGAGAGGAGGATGGCTGTTAAATATCAAGGAGGGGGGGGACGGCAGACGCCAACATTGGCCACTGCGTGCAGAGCATGGGATTTTGTCTACAAAGACCTCAAGAATAATGACCATCAATTAGAGGGCTCTGGTTCAACAACTTGCTTAAGGTGGCCGTGACACTTTCCTGGATAGCCCCACGAGATGAATATAAAATAGAATTTTTTACTATAAACCACAAGGGGAGCCAAGCCAAAACATTTGGGGGATTGATTAAGGGTGCTGTCCTTGTCCGTGGTACACAGCAGACTGTGCAGTTGTATAGATGTGAACACCTTTGGACCTAACAGCTATAATATGGGGATATGTTCTCTTTGTCTTACCTATAGGGTTAAGAATCTTATTAAGATATCCCCACAGAGAACTTCTGTCACTCATGTAGTACAAATTGAATATAGATCACTGTGCAAGGCACTAGGAGATGAAACAAATACACTCCTCGCGTAGTGTATCTATGGTTGGATAATATGTAAGTAACTACAACGTGTGGAAATTGATGAAAATCATAAAGAGGGTAAAGGTGATTGGAGAGATCGTTTCTAGCTCTGAGGAATTTAGGAAGGCATTACGGAGTTAGCAGTGCTTTTGGCTGGATAGGATTTGAATATGAAAGAATGTAGAAAGTCAAACATTGTGAGTTTAGCTGTGGTAAGTACCATAGTCTGTTGGAAATCATACTCATATTTGAGTATGATTATATACTCAAATATATAATCATATATATTTGATTGGGTGCTTATATTTGAGTGGGAAGGTAAGTTGGAGCCACAGTAGTGTAGCAATTTGTACTTTTTTTGTAGGTGGTGGGAAGGGACCCAGAAAATGTCAAATAAGAGTAACATGATCAGAACTGTGTTTTAGGAAAATTCTTTGTAGAGTATTGTGTCAGGGCTCCCCAAAGCACCCCTAGCTTCACTGATTGACAGGAACACTCAGGACTGAGCCTGTCGTGAAAGTCAGAGCCGTGATCTGTTACAGTGAGAGAACACAAAGCAAAATCAGCAAAGGGAAAGGGCGCGTGGGGCAAATGCCAGGGAAAACCAGGAACAAGTTCCCAAGAGTCCTCTCAGAGAGTCACACAGCACGTGCTTAATTTCTTCATCAGGAGTTGCAACCACAAGTGGGAAATGCTACCTACCAAGGAACCTCATTAGAGACCCTGCCCTGGAATTTTTATTGGGGATTGGCCATGTAAGCACCCCTCTGCCTAGCCATTGCCAAAATTCCAGATTCCCTGAAGGAAAGTAGCTGTTCATCACAAAACCACATTGTACAGCGGGAGACCAGTGAACCACCCTTCCCAGATGCCACCCAGGGACCAGTCCTGCAAGCAGGCCTTTCTAAGGCTAACCCCTCAGGCCTGCTCTGTAATGCACAGGTATAAGTGGAGTAGAGGGGCTACAGGCTAAAGCATTTGTCTGTCTGTGTTTCTACGAAGTCCCACTTTAATTTTTTTTTTGACTCTTTACTCCTTATTATCATTTCTCTACTTTTATTAAGATGTTTAATGGATAAAATCTAGAGGTCTCTCAGTAAAAATAAAAATTTTTTGAAAGAATTTGTTCTATGCTCCTATATTTATCAATTTATTATCTTTACCTGTACTATTCAGTTGTAAAGTGGAAACCTACAATCAAAGATTTGTTTTCATGTTTTTGTTTTTTAGATTTAAAGAAAATCGAAAAGATGACATTTGGCTTGTAGATGTGAGTATGTAAACTTTTTGTACTAAGTAACTGCCCCTACGATTTTAAGTGTTATTTTGCATTCTCTTCACCCCAATATGTAATAGACAGTACTAATGTATATTACCCACTTGGTTTGCTCAGGTAGTACCATTTGGGTTTTTATATTAAAGTGAACCTCAAAGCCTTAGGATTCCTGTCAGGGGAATGATGAAATTCAATGAGGTCCACTTGTGGATTATGTCTGAGGGAGATTATGGTATGATTTTATTACAGAATTCACTCTTTATTTTTTCATATTATCCAAGAGATTGAGTATATTAATATCACTTGGCAGCTAAAATCATATTTTCATCTTAGTCGTGAACAAAATCAGATTTTCATCTTCCTTTCCTCACTTGGACGCTTTGAATGTATTTAAACCTGATGATGTTTGGGATTCATTTTGACATGCCTCAGTGAAAAAGTAGAGTGGCAGCAAAAGAGATGGAATGAGAATGGCAGAGCTGACAGTTCCTGAAGCCAGGCAATGAGGCGTGAAGGTCCCTTGTTTAATTCTGTCTGTTTCCCTTTTGTATATGTTTGAACATTTCCATAGTGTAATATTAAAAGAGAGAGAAATCGTGTTTCATGAAAGTAGGACAAGCAGTTTGTTACACTGTTCCACCGGAGGAACCTAAGTACCACCCCAGCCATCTGGTGATTCTGAAAAAGAAAGCACTAGGGTTTTAGTTTCATCAGCCTGACTTGCCACTGTGCCAAACCAGTCATCCTGATGATTCCCCACGTCTTACCAGTGGTTACGCTTAGAACAGCAGAGGCACCTACTGTGTTGGAATTTTTGTAATAGAAATAAATTTTATCATTAACACTTAAGGGGTGTGCATATGATATATGAAGTGTATTTGGTGGTTTAATTTTATATATAACATGGACATACTTGGGAGCAAAGATGCTTTACTGTAAATCATCTACTTTAAATAGATATCAGTAGTCATTTAAACTTAAAGTAGGATCAGTGTTGAGGTATATCCTAGGAGATGACCTGTCTAGTTTGTGTATATGTGTGTTCTTTTATTTTGAAACCACTTTAAAAATTATATTTAGACCTTTTGTCTAAAATAGATTATTATCCAATCATTTAGTCAGAAAGATTCTTTTAAAATTAAGATTGATACCCAAAGTAGCACAGTATCTTAGTGGTTTTCTCTCTCTCTTTTTTTTTTTCAAACAAGTTTTATGCACCATGGTGTGGCCATTGTAAAAAACTGGAACCAGTTTGGAATGAAGTTGGTCTCGAGATGAAAAGCATTGGTTCTCCAGTTAAAGTTGGAAAGATGGACGCTACTTCCTATTCCAGTAAGCATCTACTCAGTTTATCATTCTACTGTTCTCGTAATGAAAGTGTTTTAATTACATGAAGCAGTATTCAAGGTAAGAGGAAGAAATATATATATATATATATTTTGCTCATGTAAAATTAAAATTATCTTAGAGATTTCAGACTGTATATTTTATGAGTTAGATGAATTAACCATTGAATATGTAATATGCAGTCTGTGTTAATCTTATACCCAGTATAGATGTATGAGCCATTGTTCCTATTTTGAGCCCACTTGAGATAATCAGTTGCCTGAGACAGCCACAGAAATTTGAGTGTCGAACTCTTGATATTGCTGCATGGCTTAAGAGTGAGAGTTTGCTGTCTGAGTAGCCTGAATGGCATGGTAGAGGAGTAACGGGAACTCGAAGGACAAGCTGAGTTAGGATAAATACAAGTGAGGATCGGGAAAGTGTTCACCCTAGAGAGAATATCAAACCAAAATCATAGAGCTGAAAAAGAGTTTAGTGAGTCTGTACCAGAGACGAATGTCTTCCAGCAGAAACTGGCAAACCACATCGCTGGACAGTCTGGCCCCCGCCTGCTTTGTACATACAGCTCGACTGGAACAAGTCACTCTCCTTTGTTTACCCTTATTTATGGCTGTTTTCATGTCCCAGAGGCAGATTCAAGTAGGTACAGCAGAGACTGTAGGCCCCACGAAGCCTAAAATGTTTATTATCAGACCCTATACAGGTAAAGTTTACCAATACCTGTCTTAAAGGATTTGGGAAAAGGCAAAATTAAGTTTAGAGAAGTATGAGGTCTCACACAGATTTGGAAAGAGCATGGCTTCAGAAAGTAGATCACATACGGCTCTGCCTACTACTTTTGCCCTGTAGCATGGGGAAAGTTTCTTAATGTCTCTAAACTTTGATTTCTACACGGGTAAATATTTAATTATAATGAATTTTTTATTGGTTGTTTTGAGATTAGAGTGAGGTAGCACATGTGCAGTCCCTTGTAGTATGCAATAAATGTAGGTTCCCTTTTCCTTTAATTAATGAAGAAAGTGGAAGTATGAAATGCAAAATGCATATTTCATTTTAGGAAATCAGCATTGTACTCTGGATATAAGTTTGGAACAAGACAGACGTATGTTTTAAGCCCAAGTCTATCATCTCTTACTTTTGTGGCTTTGGGGAAGTGCTTAACCTCTCTTAATTTTAGTTTCCTTGTCTAAATGAGAGAGTGATAATTCTCAAGGTTGTGAGGACTGTATTAATATTCCTTATTCAAAACCCCTAGCACAATGGCTAGTACTTACAAGGTGCTAAGGGATAATACCAGATTTTAAGAGCCTCTCAGGTGGGATAAAGTGTTTTGGATTTTATCAGTTGTCAATTGAGAGGTAATACACATTTTTGAGAAGGCATATGATTTGATAAAAATGTTTTTGAAAGAAGAACAGATGAAAAGAAGAACATTTAGAGACAAACAGATCATCTAAGTGGACTTTTGTATGCATCTTGGTATAGGGTGCTGGGAGGGCAGACTTGGGTGGTTGGTAGGGCAATAAAGAGGAAACAGTAATTCTCATAGACATTTGCAAGGGTTAAATCACGGATGTGCTAGATTGGCTCTGGTATGAAGAAAAACAATTGAAAATAGTATAAGATTCCTAGCACAATTCACATTGAACTACATTACCACTGGTTAAATGGAAAGAATAATACATTTAATTTTGTGTGTGTTTTCATGTTAGCAGCTGTTTTGAATTTGTGGTATTTTGCTTTATTGATGTTTGGGAATATGGGGAACTAGAGTGCAGGTGAGATGTTAGAACTGGAATTACTGAGTCACAAGTGAACTGCTGCGACTTTGAGAGGGGATGAGATCTATGGCAGGAAGTTATCTTAGAGAGAGAAAGATAAGATAATATTCTTGAGTTGGTATTTCTTGAAATAAAGCTTTTACAGTGTTAAGAAATTATTCCTTTTAACTGTTGTGAAAGTAAATTTTTGTGTCTAGGCATATATGTTGATTAGACATGCATACACATACATTCGTCTATACAGTCATTCATTTATTTCAGTCAGTCAAAGGATAACTAATAAACATAAATAAATTGTCTGGTGTTTAGTGTTTGATATCAGTGATGGATGAATTTTTTTTTTTTTTTTTTTCGTATGCGGGCCTCTCACTGTTGTGGCCTCTCCCATTGCGGAGAACAGGCTCCAGACGCGCAGGCTCAGTGGCCATGGCTCACGGGCCCAGCCGCTCCACGGCATGTGGAATCTTCCGGGACTGGGGCACGAACCGGTGTCCCCTGCATCGGCAGGCGGACGATGGATGAATTTTTCATTCTGTTATAGAATCAAGAAGATGTTTTATGTGCTATGGAGAAAAGAAATATCATCTTCCTAAAAAATGTAGTTAAGTATTCAAAAACTACCGTCTAGAGATTACAAATAGATTTTTGGCATATAATTCTTAAAGTTTTCTTCAATATTTCAAGGCAGCTCAAATACAGGCATTTCAGTAGAACTTGGAATCAAATAGGTGAAGAAATTGAATTTCTTTTTTCAGGCTAGCTGTTGGCAGTATTCTGCATCTAACTATAGAGCACTAAAGGATTGGTTGTTTTGTACATGTTTCTTCCATCCCCGTAGGTTGCTTTTCAGACGGTATAGCATCGGTGTTTCCCAGGGTTTATTCTGCAGGCTGCCTGCATTAAGATTACCTGGGGTGCTCAGTATAAATTCAGATTTCAAAGGCCCACACCAACCCTACCAAATGAAAATCAGATTGAGTCGTAAGAATCTGTATTTTTAACATGGACTTCAGGTGATCCTGCTGCACACTCAAGTTAGAGAATCACAGAGTAAAGTATTATTTTGATGGACAGTTATTTATAGGATCTCAGTTTAGGGTGGGATAGGATTATTCCGTGATCAAGTGTAGAAAATCTCTTAGACTGTTTGATGGTAGCTTATTTCTCAGTCATGTAATTGCAGTGATTGAAATAAATGCCATCACACTCAGTCCAACCAATCTCTGTGTATAGAAGTTTTGAACAGGAGAGATTTGAACTTTCATGATTTACCCTGCCCTGTGTGTATCAAAAATTTCTTGATGCATGGTTTTAATTAATAATATATCAAATAACATTAAAAAGTTGTATCATGTCCAGTGTAAATTCACATATTATTTTAGCCTTTCTTTTTCTACATATTCCTTCAAAAATGAGCACAAAAATTGTTTCTCATTCACCAGTTAAAATGTTATGATGTTACCTGTAGTCATGTACTGATTTCTATTATGAAACCACTGAAATTCCATTTATTCCTCAACCTAAGTGTGACATCATTTTATAGTAAAGATCATATTTTACACCCCTTTCATGTATAAACTTTCAAGGGCATCTGGCCAATAACATTCTTATTCTGATTCTTAGATCTCAGATATATTTGCAGATCAGTCTTACCTTTCTAGATTATAAGCCCTTTTAGTCAGTGACTATATTTCAGGGTTGCTCAGACTTGGTACTGTTGACATTTTGGGCCAGATAATTCTTTGTTCTGGGGAGGGGAAGAGTTTTCCTATGCATTGTAGGATATTTAGCAGCATTCTTGGCTTCTACCAACTAGATGCCAGTAGCTCCCTTCTCTCCCCACCCGCTAAGATGTGGCAACCAGAAATGTCTCCAGACATTGAGGGCAAAATCACCCCCAGTTGAGAACCTCTGCATTATTTTATTCCTTTCCCATTTTAGACACATAGTGACACTCAGTAAACACTAAGAAAAATAGTATTTTTGAGCTGAAAAGGATTTCAGGTTGAGTTCAACTCCTCACTTTTTCCCTCCTTTCATTATGTAGATGAAGTAACAGAAGGTAATTAGCAGTGAACTGACTTTACTAATTTCGGACATCAAAGTTAGCAACAGAATTAGGCCCAGCATCCAAGATCACCATGATTCAAAATCAGGCTTATCTTAACCATCAAGTTGTTATCATTTCAAGGAGAAAACAAATGAAATAGGGAGCTTTATGCTTAACCTTATTTTCTGAACATTTAAAATTACAAAATTTCAGGGGAAGTTATTCACGTTGCAGATGGATTCCTCAGTTTGTAATGGAATTGATCTCAGGTTTCTATATAAACCATTGTTCTTTGACAGGAAAAAACAAAGAACAAAAGATTTAAACTCAGACTGGAGTTTCAGCATCAGCCCTGCTGCCTAATCAATGCTTGCTTTCTAACAAGTTAACAAGTCTTCCGAAGTGTTGGCTTATCTGAAAGATAACATTAGCATCTGTCACCCCACCTCACAAAATTGTTTTGAGGGGTAGTTGAAGGCATATTAATGCCAATTATAAGATATCTACACAAGCTAATTCTTATTAATATTTTTTGCACATTAGTTTGTCAACAGGTAATTACTTAACAGTGAGTCAGGACCAAGAATAGAAGAAAATGGACTCAGCATTTGAGCATCTGTATGTGCTGAACTCTCTGTTAGATTCTTTTCCACACTTCCTCATTTTAAATACCACACATAGCCCTACAAGATGAGTGGTATCCCCAGAAGCGGAAACAGAATCCAAAGTGAAGGAGCTTACACTGAGCTGCATGGACAATAAATGGAGATGTTGGAACCCTAACCTGGGTCATTGTGTGCCTGTAACTCATGCCTTGCTGTGTGCCTCTTTAATTATACAATCATTTACGTTTAGGAAAACCTACCTTTGAAGTTTTAGCAGTCATTGTCAGTTGAAATTCTGTCAGAGATGAAAGTAATGTTCAAAGAACCAAAGGGCTAAAGGGTGGGTGGTATCATCTCCATCTTATAGGTAAGAAAACTGAGGTCAAGGAAATTAAATGATGGGGTTACGTGTGGAGCTGGGATTTTCTCTCTGAAGCTTATCATGAGAACCATAACGTCAGCTATAAAATACCACCACTGTATTTTCTCATTGATTGCATATTTCATTTTTTAAATCTGATTTGTATACAAATAAATTTTACACTAAATTATGTAAACAATTGCTACTGGGCTGCACTGCCCCCTCCAGTCAATTTTATTAGTCTTTATATTTTGGCAGTTTTTAATGAGGTTTAGTTGAAAGTAATAATGGCTTATATTTACCTGCCTTCTTAATTTGGGATGGGGAGCATTAAGAACATACATTACTGGGCTTCCCTGGTGGCGCAGTGGTTGAGAGTCTGCCTGCCGATGCAGGGGACACGGGTTCGTGCCCCGGTCCGAGAAGAATCCCGCATGCTGTGGAGCGGCTAGGCCCGTGAGCCATGGCCGCTGAGCCTGCGCGTCCAGAGCCTGTGCTCCGCTACGGGAGAGGCTGCAATAGTGAGAGGCCCGCGTACCGCAAAAAAAAAAAAAAGAACATACATTACACACATAATCTGTGTTTTTTCTTGGAAGAGGGCAATCTCAATAACAGCATTATTCAATTAGAATATGCTTGACCTGAAAATACTTGCAAATGATGTAACCAATAAGGGTTTAATACCAAAATATATAAACAGCTTATACAACTCAATATAAAAAAAAACCTGATTAAAAAATAGGCAGAAGACCTAAATAGACATTTCTCCAAAGGAGACATACAGATGGCTAACAGGCACATGAAAAGATGCTTAACGTCACTAATTATTAGAGAAATGCAAATCAGAACTACAATGGGATATCACCTCTTACTTCTCAGAATGGCCATCATCAAAAAGTCTACAAATAACAAATGTTGGCGAGGATGTGGAGAAAACAGTTGTATATAGTTGGTGGGAATTAAATTGATGCAGCCACTATGGAAAGCAGTATGGAGGTTCCTTAAAAAACTAAAAGTAGAGCTACCATATGATCCAGCAATCCCACTCCTGGGTATATATCTGGAAAAAATGAAAACTCTAGTTTGAAAAAATACATGCACTCCAGTGTTCACAGCAGCACTATTTATAATACCCAAGACATGGAAACAACCCAAGGGCCAACAGACGATTGGCTTAAGAATATGTGGTATATGTATACAATGGAATATTACTCAGCCATAAAAAGAATGAAACTCTGCCATCTGTAATGACATGGACGGACCTAAAAAGTATTATGCTTAGTGAAATAAGTCAGACGGAGAAAGATAAATACTTTATGTTATCACTTATTTGTGGAATCTGAAAAATAAAACGAATGTGTATAACAGTACTGAAACGGACTCACAGATAATAGAAAACAAACTAGTGGATACCCGTAGGGAGAGGGAAGCAAGGAGGGGCAAGATAAGAATGTGGAATTAAGAGCTACCAACTAGTATATATAAAATAAATAAGCACCAAGGATATATTGTACAGCACAGGGAAATACAGCCATAATAACTGTAGATGAAGTATAATCTATAAAAATATTGTCACTCTGCTGTATGCCTGAAACTAATATAATATTGTAAATCAACTATACTTCAATAAAATATGTGTGTATGTATGTGTGTGTGTGTGTGTGTGTGTGTATACTTGACAGAGTAAGTCCTAAATTAGAGATAGGCACAAATACATTATGTAATTGGTCTAAGTTCACATGACTATTCAGAGGCAGAACCTGCATCTTCATATATATATATACATATATATATATACCAAGTTCCTATTTTTGTTACCTCTGTTGTTTGTGTTGCCTCTAATAAAAACCATTGTTGATCACTGTCTGGAACCTTCTGGTCACCTCTCTCCATGCATTTAAGGGAGAAGCTCTAGAGTTGACAAGGGAAGGAGGAGAGATTTTCAATATTATTTGCCACTAATTCACTTTGTCTTTATTCTTGTGTATTGATGGGGAGTGATGAGAAACCAAAATTAATGATTACTAAAGTGATGAGTAAATCAGAACTCACATATAGAGGTAGTTTTCTTATACCCAGCTATCATAAGAATATGTTCTGGAAATAAAAGGAGAGATCATGTGAGTAAATACAGTATACTTTGCATATACTAGGATAAGTATAAGTATATTGTATTTTGTCTACTAACTGAGAATATTTTATTTCTTCTTTCCTGTCCTAATTGCCTTGAATCTGTAAAGTAGTATAGTATTAATTTCCCATATTGATTATTATACCTCTTAAAGTCCAAATTCTCTGTTGTTTGCTTGTTTTCATTACTATTCTCCTTTCCCTCAAAAAGATGCCACTGTAGTGTGTGTCTCATTTTAATTAACGTGCGATTTCAGAATAATCTTTGAAATAACTGGAATTACTCTAGGTTATTACAGAAGCAGAAACTTTTAAAACAAGTAGATAAAATTGCTTTTAGATCATATATTAAGTTAATTTTGCAACTATGATTTATGTTTTTAACATTAAAATACAAAGCATTTCTTTTAAGACTCAGAAAACACTAAAGGAAGAGACGGGCCTTTTTTGAAGAAATATTTGTCCTGGAAATGAACTCAAATGAGGAGTGAGACTTTATTTATATATGTGTGTGTGTATATATATATTATTTTTATAAAACAAGAATATCTTTTAAAGTAAATACTTTAGAGATAAAAATTTACTCTTTTGGCATTTTTCTTTATTTTGTTATAGTATTTTTGTGCAGGTCATAAGTTGGATTATTAAGTAATTATTTTGTATGAGAATGTCATGTTTTTTCTTTTTTGTATGTGTTTATATTCTTTTATAAGAATTGAAAACAGCATATCTATATGGGTTTGTATAAATATATATTTTTTTAAGTAAAAGGCTCATTTATTACCTAGTTTCTCATTTAAAAAAAATTTAGAATTATTTATTCTTTTTCTTGTCAAGGCATTGCTTCAGAGTTTGGAGTTCGAGGTTATCCAACAATTAAGCTGTAAGTTGAGTGTTGTATGTTTATATGTGTATTTTTATTAGTTCACTCTACTTACATTTTATTACATTAATTTCTAGTAGCTTCCTTGGAGGACTGAAGATTTGGGTTCCGCAGTTCTTTCTAGGTGCAGTGTGTGATCCAGGGAGAGGGACTTCATCCGTGCTTTTCTTTGCACTTAAGTTAATGTGTGGTTTATGGCTAATTCACCAAATGTGTTTTGAGTTTACTGTGACAGGTGCTGAGCAGGACAAGGTATACAGTTGTAAATTAGGAAAGCTCTACCCCTGAGGAGCTCAAGGGTATATTCTGTTTAATTTGTGAATCCTGTCTCCTAACAAATTTTACTTTTCTATGATTGAAATAGACTTATTTCATTAGAGATGAAAAGAGAATCAAATTGATGGATGTTAATTCTCATCTGTAGATGTTGATCACGTCTAAGACAGAGCATATATATATGGTAGAAGAAATATTGTGATAATTCTAAAGGACTTGTGTTTTATAATCATAATGTTATTGAATTTTCTCATGAGTTTAATCCTGATCTCATCCTTATTTCAATAATGTGGAGAGTTGAGGAATTATTTTGAAACTTATTTTTATTATAAAGTAAGTTATTTTAGTATTTTAAAATCTCAGATTTTAAAATTTGACTAATTTTAATTTTTTTATTTCTTGGATTTTGTGTTGGCCTCCCTTTCTTCCCCCACTGTTTAAAAATGTTTGCCAAGGGAATTCCCTGGCAGTCCAGTGGTTGGGACTCTTTGCTTTCACTGCTGAGGGCACAGGTTCAGTCCCCGGTCAGGGAACGAAGATCCCACAGGCCACACGGCGTGGCCAAAAAAATAAATAATATAAAATAAAAAAACACATGCACACACACAGAATACTTCCAGGGCAGAACCTTTAAAAAAAAAAAGTTTGTAAGCCTCTTTGACTTTCTTGTGTTCAGTAAATTATCTTTTCTATCCTTTCTGTTTAATTATAGATGTTCTACTGTGCTTTCACAATTTTTTTTTTAAAATTTCAGTTAGTTGGACACAATTCATTGGCAGGCTTTTGGAAAATTATCTAATTTTCTAGAGGAGGTATTTTTATGCATTGTTTTATTCTTTAATCTTGGAGCATCTGTCATGTTACTCTGATGTTGTATTGCTTAAAATTGGTTTTAGCTTTACCAAAATACTTTTAATTCCCTGTCCTTTCACATACTTTTTAATAGAGAAGATAGTGAGAATTAAGCTTTGATGAGTTCTTGACTGTGAATGTATATATTTTTCATTTATCAGAAGGCATAGACACAATGCAGTTATCAAATACAGAATAAAATATTTTCATGTAATTTTAATAAAATACAGCCTTTTTCTTTGCATTTTGGTTGTTGGTTCCCTGAAGCCAGTTATTGGCTGTTTTTTACATGATTATGCTACTTCTAAAACAACACCACTGCATTTACTATTTTATATGCTGTAATTTGTGTTACAATAGAGAGTGATTATCATTAAATGTGAAAACAGTTGAAATAATCTAAACTTTTACCCTATTTTCTTTTTTTAAGATTAAAAGGGGACCTGGCGTATAATTACAGAGGACCACGAACTAAAGATGATATAATTGAGTTTGCTCACAGAGTGTCTGGGTAAGTTCATATTATGAAGGGCCTTTACTATATAATATTAGTATTTGCAAGTTAAATGTATTTGAGTAGACCATATTGAACATACATATTTTTAGGTGTTTAGCCTAAATAAAATTTGTCTATTTATAAAGGAAAGCTAGGGTTGCGTAGCATATGCAAAGGGCTCCTTGAGAGGAATAAAAGGGTCCATGATCTTATGTACTTGTTAGCCTCACATTTAAATTCACTTTGTGCATAGAAGAATATTTTCCCCAATGGATTTTTAATACATTTTCAAAACTTGATTACTTCTAACAACTTTGTGAATCTTAATTTTTTTTTATTATAATTTTGCCTTTGTACTGCCTGCTTTACATTCATTTATTTTTCTTGTTATCGAATTTCAGTTTTAAGAGAAACCCCACAGTATTACATTCTAAATAAACTTGGGCTTTAATCCCTAGCTTTTAATACCAGAAAATGCTTTTTAGATGCAGCTAAAATACTTTCCCTCATCTTTCACATGCTGCTTTATGCCAACTGTGAGGTATTATTGCACATTTCGCTTAGAAGGTCATATAATTAGAACCCAGAGATCTTTTTGAGTTACAGATCTCTGAAGTTTTACTGCTAAGGAATCAGAAATTCTTCTGTGTTTCCTTCTGGTTTGAATGTGGTGATTTTTTTTTTTTACTCTACATCTTGCTGGTGTATAAAGAAAGTTGGTGCATATAATTATTTAATGTGATTATGTGTGACTTCTGGAAGAGGGCTTTTATCAAAATAGGTTAACCTACTTTGACTTTGAAAGTATGGTTGCTTATGAGTTTGACAGGATATATTATATTGATAGCTTTAAATAATTTTAAGATAAATTAACATATTGGAATGGATTTGTTGGGTGGCATGATACTATCTAGCTTAAATTATTTGAGAAAAGGCACAGAATTAGGAATGGTCTTTGTATATTAAAGTTTGCAAAGCTTTAGTAAAGTATAATTTTCACTGTATTTTCTCGTTGATTGCATATTTCATTTTCTTTATTTGTTTTGTGAGTAAATAAATTTTGAGATAACTTTATATTACATGAGGGGGTCACCAGTAGGATTATTTTATTCCCCTATAGTTTAAATTAGTCTTTATGTTTTGGCAATTTTTAATGAGTTTTAGTTTAAGCTTAAGATGGCCTTCTGATGTAAGTGGGAGTGACTCTACTGCAAAGGAAATTTCAAGAGTCAGTTCTGGAGTTGCATCACTTACTAGTTAATTACTAAAGTATTAAAATAGAGGCTAGAATATAGTGATGCAATGCATTTAAAGAATTGTGTGTTTCGAAAATGTTTGCCTTTGCAGAATACATTTTGTTCTTTTTTGCAAATGTGATGGAGTAAAAATCTAATAATATAGATCACACTAAAAAAAGACTGCCTCTTAGCTTTTAATAGTATTTCATAAGTGATATGTTTTATAATAATCTTTGGTATAATTCATTTCTCAGCCTATTTGGCTTTGAAAATGACTGTATAATAAAACTTTTTGTAGTTTTGTTTTCTCTTCATGAGATTCTTATATGCTATTATGACTACCACTTTCCATTTTATTTTTCCTGAGAAGAATAACATACTTAGGAAACATTTTAGATTTTAACCTTTATAGTGTGTTTTGAAACTAGCATTTAAATGGTCAGAGTAAGACATAAATATTCTAAACATAATATTATAAACTCCTGGGATAGTATTTCACAGTGTGTTTGTGTGAATGATCTTTCGAAAGGGAGAAAAAAAATAATTGTCATGCGGATTGTTTTGTTTTTAGCTGAGGATTCTAAATGGATTATAGTTCCATCTTTGCCTATCAAAACATTGGTTAAGATGATACTCTCTAAAGGGATGTATTTAAAGCTTATTTTTTAAACTGGTAGATTAAACTGTAGGTACTGTATTTTTATTATATGGGTATAATAGTGGTCATGGGCCATAGTTTATTAGATTTATGTAGATTGAGTGATATACTTAAAATGCAATTCATACAATATTAAAGCTTTGTAACTTTAGATAGGATGACATATAAATAGGAGTAAATTATATACTACCCTTAGTTCAAGTGCAAGTTTTTTTGTTTTGTTTTATTGTCAAACAGGGCTCTAATTCGGCCACTTCCAAGTCAGCAAATGTTTGAACATGTGCAGAAGAGGCATCGTGTATTTTTTGTTTATATAGGTGGAGAGTCACCTCTGAAGGTATCAAATGATTTTATTCTTTAATCCACAAGCACAGATATATTGTAATTTAATTTTCTGTATAACGAGGGCTTCACCAAAAACTCAGGACTTATTTCACTCTTATTAGAAATACTTTAGTTCAATCTAAGTATTTTTATAATAAAAACACTTCGTCATATACCCTCTATAGTATTTGCCTTCATGAAACAGAATTGAGTAAAAAGTGGGTGGGTGTTGCCTGTGTTAGTATATTTCTTCTGTTGACCTGGTTATTTAGCTTTTGTATTGCTTTTTAGCATTTTGAGTCTTTGAAACTGCAACATGCAGTTTGAGTGTAAACTTTTTAAAAGCAAAAGCTCATTGTCTTAAGATTTTTGTATGTATGTATGTTTGTGTTTGCATGTCAGACACACACATCTCTTCCTATAATCATCATCAAATTAAATTAATAAATATGAATTGAGCTTGTTATATTTAATGAACTTTATTTGAAGGCATATAAAAGCACTTAGTTACAATGGTCTTTTGCCTTAGAAACAGTTTATTTCATTTCCTTATATTTAATCTTTTCACATGAAAAGACTTAAGGTAGCTAATTGTGATGATACTACTTAGCAGTGATACTACTTGCTCTGAATGTTTAATGAGGAATGAATTTTGATCTTGATTAATATTTAAAAGTCACCTTTTTTCTGTTTGTATCTTCACAGGAGAAATACATCGATGCTGCTTCAGAATTAATTGTATATACATACTTTTTTTCTGCCTCAGAAGAAGTTGTCCCTGAGGTAATATTTAAAGTTGGATTTTAAGTAGTGTATTAATTACTATATATATTCAACAACTGTTTGTTGTCCTTTAATTGTGTGCCATGCACAGTTTTAAGTCCTGGATTATTGATGGCAAGCAAAATCATCAGGACCCTGATAGGATGGAGTTTACGTTCTCATGCGTGGGGGAAGTGGACTGAGTTTTAGTATTGTAGATAAGAGCCTTCCCTTGGGTCCTCAGACTGAGATAGTGGTCCTCGGTAAACAAAGCTATAAACAGGATATCATAACTGCTCTAAAAAATAATAAAGGAGCAGTGTGATAGTAAGGACATTTAGAGGTGGGATGGCTACTCTTGTTTGATTGATCAAGAAATGTCTGTCTGAGGCGAAAATACATCTGAACCAGGACTTAACGGGATGTGAAGGAGCCACGCACAGATCTGTGGCCATAGTAAACCAGAAACAAGGAACAGACATTACAGATGGCCAAGATGAGAACCTGCCTGGCATAGTGGAGTAACAGAGCCGTAGCCAGTGTGGCTGAACTGCAGTGAGAAAGGAGATGGGAGGTAGGCAGAGGCCAGTGGAGGCCTTCTAGGTCAGGGCCACGCGCGTGTGAGGATTTGGTCTCAAGTTCATTTTAAGGACATTACTCTGTGCTAAGTGCAGACACAGTTGGATCAGGATGAGACTAGATCAGGAAGCTCAGTTGAACTCTTGAAGTAATCTAGGATTTAGGCTTGAAAGTTATTAAGAGAATTAGGAAGAAGTGAAAGAATTGTATTTGGAGATAGAATTTTTTGAGCTTGTTCTAGAGGAAAAGAGGTGCATCAAGGATGACTCTTAGGTTTTTGCCCTGAACAACTGGTTAGATGGTGGTGTTATTTATGAGCTGGGGAATACCGGGGAAGGAACAAGTTGGAGTATGGGAGGAGAGATGGTGTTTTGAAGGTTTATTTTACTTTAAGTTGACGTATTAGGCATCCAAGTACAAGCATCAGATAAGGGTTTGGAGATAAGTCATGGCTGCATAGATGAAATAAACTTCTTAGACATGGGATGCAAATCTGGGGGGAGATAAGAGGGTCCAGGTCCTAACAGCAAAGGACAATGAGAAGAGATTGCCAGTAAAGTAGGAAAACAAGGTGAATGGGAAGCCAAGATAAAAAGTGTTTAAGAAAGGAGTGGCCAGTTGTGCAAGATGCTGTGAAGCAACCAAGGTGAGGAGAGGAAAGAACCATGGTGTTTGTCCCCATAGAGGTTGTTGGTTTTAAGAGAAACAGTTTCAGAGGAGTAATGGGAACAAGTGACTCACTGGTGTGATTTCAGAGACTGGCTCACTCAGGGATACCCTTGAAAGGGAGAGATGCTGAATGCTGTGAAATACTCCCAGGGTGAATAGAGGCATGCTGGATGGTAGAGCCTCACCTGAGAGCTTTACCACTGCCCTTACAGTAGTTATTTTCATGGTGCTGTGATGTAACCAGATCATTCTAGATCACCTGTGACATACCTTCCTCCCTTTTTAACCTTTCCAGGATAGCTGTCCTTATTTTAATTTTATTATTACTTTTACTTTATTAGTTATCAACTGATTTATCTGTTGTTATGCTCAGTATTACCACACTCATGTAGTACTTCTGTGTGGCTTACCTAAATTATATCTTTTCTGCTCTGATACTGATTTCTCTACTGTAATTTTATTATTACATAATAATATAATAATATTACAATAATAATTATTACAATTTTATTGTTACATTTTATTATTAAAATTATTAATAATTTTATTATTTTGAAATAAGTACAACACAGGTATTAAGAAGCAGGTACCCACTGAATGGATTCCTTATTATTAATGCCCATTGTAAGTTCCCATTCATAAAGCAGTTTATCGTTTAAGCCTGCTCTCACCTCTCAACGTGTGTTAGCAGATCTCACTCTCCTAACTCCCCAGTGAGGTGGGTGCTCTGAGACCTGGATTCACGGGAAGCCCACTCCCCGGGTTTCACAGCCTGGGAGTGCTGGGGAGAACCTACCTGTGCTGATTGCTACCTTAGCCCCTGCTCTTCCGCCGTTTCAGAGTGCCTCCTGGCCTTCACTTCCTGTGATATCTTTGAGTCTGTTAACAACTCTAATAATATTTCGTGGTTTCACAAGGGCAGACAGGGCACTGTGCCAGGGGGTGTATAAAGAGGTATCAAGCCCAGTCCTTGGATGAGCTAGGGATTGACTGTGTTCTTTTTAACTGTTGGTAACTTTTTTGTGGTTGTCGTCATAGCAGTATGTGACCCTGAAAGAGATGCCCGCTGTGCTTGTTTTCAAAGATGAAACTTACTTTGTTTATGATGGTAAGCTCCAAAGTTTTAACTCATGTAAACACTTTATAATTACAATGTTGTATCTATTATAGGGCTTAGGTGTTGATGAAAGATTTAGTAAATGCAGCTACTGCTTACATTTCCCGTTAGTTGAATGACTGCTAGGTTTTTCTTACCCTTCAACTTTAGTTTTTCCACTCAGTGTTCTTTCATCCTGAGTTTGGCTACAGTAAATTTCTCTTTTTGTCAGATCATTTGCCTTTTTTAGAAATGAGCCCTAGGCAATTTCTATACATTACTTTAAAATATTCAAAGTTAATTTTAAAAAGGTCTAACATTTGAGACACACAAAGATGTGAAAGAAATAAACCATCTTCAATAGTGGTGAAGCCCTGGGGTATTCTTCTGTAGCCTTTTCTCTCCCTCCCTGACAGAAGTAACCACCCACCTGCTATTCAGCATTTCTTTGTTGAAGCAAATACTTGGTCTATTTTTAAAATATTTTTATTATATCAAACACATTATAGTAAAGAGAATGCTAAAATAGTAAGACTCTACATACATACCTGTCACCCAGGTGAGACAGTTACTAAGATCTTACCACATTTGCTTCAACAATGTTTTTTCTTTGTTGAAGCATTGTAGCAAATCCCAGTGGCATTTCATCGCTATGTGCTTCATTATGCGTCCCTGACTACACGTTTATTATGCATTTCTTTAAAAATGTGGGCTTTTGGGAGTTTCTTTTTTTAAGATAACCACATGCTATTGTAACACTTAACAAAATTAACAGTAATTCCTTGGTATTATCAAATACTTACTACCAGAGTTTGCAAACTGGGCTTTGAGGTAGCTTAGGGCAGTGCAGCAGACTCACAGGGGCATGCGGAGATAGTTCGGATTTCAGGAAGCATTGAAACTCGACATCTGTTGGACAGTACACAGCCACTGAAAAGCAAAAGCGAATGCAAAATCTCACCTACTAGCGATGTTAGTAACATTGTAAATTACATACAGTTAATGAAATAAATTCAGTTTCTCATTCTTACTAGCTACTTTTCATATACTCAGTGGCCTTGTGTGGCTTTTGTTGGAGAGCACAGATAGGGACCATTTTATTCATATCAGAAATATTCTAGAGAGTTATTTTTACTGAACCAAACTTGGGTCCACTCTCCTGTGTGCGGTAAAGCCAATCTGCTGACGCCGGGTTGTGGTGAAGGAAAGGGCAGATTCAGTGCAGGGCGCCAAGCAGGGAGTCCAGGGCAGCTAGTGCTCAAAGGCCAGGTGAGGGAGGGGAGTCACAGGGTGTGTGATCAGCACGGTCCTCTGATTGGTTGATGGTGAGGTAATAGCAAGGGCCATGTCAGTTAACATCATCAATCCTTAGGCTGCAGTAGGCCTGGGGGATAAGTGCTCCTGGTCATCAAACCAACTCAGGAAAGTGCATCAGCAGAGAGTATGGGGGAAGGGTCGCCCAGGACTGCCCCTTAGGGGTTCTGCTCAGTCACATTATTTTATGACGGAGAAGAAACTAGAAGTGTTTGAGAGCTGTAAGCTTTGAGTTGCTTAAATGACTCAGATGAATAGAAGAATATCTAATAAAAGGAATATTTTGATTGTCCTGTTTTAGTCAAAGGAGCATTTTAATTGTTTTGACAGTAACATGAAGACAAAGCAGTTCTAAAATCTTACATCTTCACTATCTTTAGATAAATGTGAGGACTGTGTTTTATTTCTTAATGTAGTATAATAACCACCATTTACCTGTTACGTTTTGTACAGCAGTTACTATCTATTTGCTTAACTCGATATTTTCATTTTATTCTCACCTTAATCTGGTAGTAAGGCAGATAGATAAATATCCTGAGATTACAGAGAGGGTAACTAAGAATGTTAGATAAAGGAGAGAGAGATGTAGTTAAATTGCAGGTTCATTCCTTTGCTCGTTCATTGGATATTTGTTGAATGGCAGCATGAGACATTGGGCTTAAAAAGGAAATTAAGAGGAACTTCCATATGTGAAAATGTGTTAAGGAAAATTCATATTCCATCCACTTATTCTTTATCTACACTCCTTGTATGATAAGCACTTAGTATATTCAATATATTGTCTTATTTGATCATTACAACAGTCTTTTGAGATCAGCAGTCTTACTGTTTTATAAACAAACAGGATTAAAGAGATTGTTTTTATTTTTTTCCAAGTTAAAATAGTACATGGTGTAATCAAGATTCAGCTTTCAAATCTCTTGTTCTAGTTGCATTATGAGTTTATTAACTCAGAGAGCCACTTCGCTTTTTTTGGAAAAAGCCCTGATTTTCTTTATTAAAGAATACATTTAAGTCTAAATAATGGCTAAGAAGTGCCCTTCCCCCTCCATGTTTCAGATGTGGCCTCTGATGCATAAGAAAGAGAGGGGTAATGTGTTCGGTATCTACAGTTGTTTTGAAGGCCAACATTTTCTAACTCAGTAGTCAGTACTTAGAACCTGCCTGAAGTCTTCAGATAAAAGGTTACTTTGAATGCATATCCTACTATTACATTGTTAATAATTTCAGGAACAGTGGGATGGGGCTTAGGAGGATAGTTTATTTCCTAATGAGTTTTACATTTATCACTTTTATGAATAATCTTTAGAAAATTTTTTTTCTTTTTTTTTTTCTTTTAACATCTTTATTGGAGTATAATTGCTTTACAATGGTATGTTAGCTTCAGCTTCACAACAAAATGAATCACTTATACATATGTTCCCATATCTCTTCCCGCTTGCGTCTCCCTCCCTCCCACCCTCCCTATCCCACCCCTCCAGGCGGTCACAAAGCACCGAGCTGATCTCCCTGTGCTATGCGGCTGCTTCCCACTAGCTATCTACCTTACATTTGGTAGTGTATATATGTCCATGCCTCTCTCTGGCTTTGTCACAGTTTACCCTTCTCCCTCCCCATAGCAGTGTTTGGGGTCTCTTTTTTGCAGGCGGAAGGTTCGTAGTTCCTGTTGTTTTTAGTGTCTGTCCCCAGTGGCTAAGGTTGGTTCAGTGGGTTGTGTAGGCTTCCTGGTGGAGGGTAGTAGTGCCTGTGTTCTGGTGGATGAGGCTGGATCTTGTCTTTCTGGTGGGCAGGTCCACGTCTGGTGGTGTGTTTTGGGGTGTCTGTAGACTTATTATGATTTTGGGCAGCCTCTCTGCTAATGGGTGGGGTTGTGTTCCTGTCTTGCTAGTTGTTTGGCATAGGATGTCCAGCACTGTAGCTTGCTGGTCGTTGCGTGAAGCTGGGTGCTGGCATTGAGATGGAGATCTCTGGGAGATTTTCGCGTTTGATATTATATGCAGCTGGGCGGCCTCTTGTGTACTAGTGTCCTGAAGTTGGCTCTCCCACCTCAGAGGCACAGCACTAACTCCTGGCTGCAGCACCAAGAGCCTTTCATCCACATGGCTCCTTAATTTGGGATGAT